>NC_062574.1:17500-317500 GCF_022837055.1 Prionailurus viverrinus | reverse complement strand
CAGCAAGCACAGAGAAAGATGTTTGACGCCTTTAGTTATTCAGGAAATGCAAATAAAACTACGATGAACTATGACATCAAAGCCACTGAGTATGATAAAAAAAAAAGACAACAAAAAAGACAAATTTGGCGAGAATGTGGAAAAACTGGAAGTCTAATACACCAGTGGTGGGGATATAGCCACTTGAGAAAACCACGTGGCAGTTTCTCAAACCGTGAAACACAAGAGTCACCACATGACCCAGGAATTTTACTCTCAGGTATATACCCAAGAGAACTGAAAACATGTCCACACGAGTGTGTCCACGTATGTTCACAGCAGTGCTCTTCATAACAGGCAAAAAATGGAAACCCAAACGTCCAACAAATTATGAACAAATAACATGTGGTACATACATAAAATGGAGTATCATTTGGTCATAAAGCAGAATGCAGTACTGATACATGACGATACAAGCGGAACTTTGAAAACACTGTGCTAAGTGAAGGAAGCCAGACACAAAAGGCCATGCGTATGATTCCACTCACGTGAAACGTCCACACAGAAAGTAGACAGTGGTTGCCAGAGGCTGGGGGGTAGGAGTGGGGACTGCCAGTGGATATGGGGGTTTCCTTTGGGGGGAATAAAAACGTCTGGAATTAGATTGGGAAGATGTTTGCACAGCTTTCTGACTGTATTAAAAACGACGAGTGCCTGGGGGGCTCAGTCGGTTAAGCTCAGGTCGTCATGACCTCACGGTTCGTGGGTTCGAGCCCCGCGTCGGGCTCTACTGACGGCTCAGAGCCTGGGAGCCTGCTTCGGATTCTGTGTCTCCCTCTCTCTCTCTGCCCCTTCCCTTGCTTGCGTTCTAGAGTGCGCACTCTCTCTCTCCCTCTCTCGAAAATAAATATTAAAAAAAAAAAATTAAAAACTACTGAGTTGTATGGTGTAAAAGGGTGGATTTTGTATTATGTGATTATATCTTCACATAATAAAAATATTGACTGAACGAACAAATGAATAAAGGAACATATCTGCTAGACCCTCCTAGACTGTGTGGGTGGTGGGGAACGTTAAGTTAATTTGATTCCTCGGCACCCGGCACGAGGCGGGCTGCACAGTAGTGGTCAAGGAAGGGATGTTGGACGAGTAACGGGCACAAAGGAACTCAGCAGACTGTAGACACATTGCAAGGGGAAAACCACCCCAGAGACGAAAGGGTCTATGCTCACACTTGTGCTTCCCACCAGGGCAGCTGCAACAGGGGTGTGACGGGGCCCGGCGCCACCAACTGCCCCTCCCCTGACAGCAAGTGAACCCTGACTCCAGTACCAGCTCTGCTTCTAGGTCACGGGGCGGCTCTGGGGAAGTCCCTTCCCTGCCTGGCCACACCGACTGACCCCAATTCCTGCTCTGTGGATGCTTCCGGTTCCCGGAGTTCTCCCTAGAGACACGGAAGTCACTTGTATTTAAGCACCAGACGCGGCTTCCCCATTCCCCAAGACTATGACAAATGGAAATGCTTACTTAATACCAGCCGTCAGTGGCCTTAAGCTCAGCATTTTTTCTCCTCCTTAATCTGGGAGGCGGTTATCCCTCTGGGCTGGGGGGACAACATCTCTCAGAGAAAGAGGCTGGAGATCCTGGCCCAAGGCCTGTCAGCACTTAGTTGTGGGGGCTTCAGGCAAATTCGTCAATCCCCTCAACTGTAAAACAATACATTTCATCCGACAAACGTTCCAGGCCTAACATATACGCAGCTCTGTTGAAGAGCTGTGAAGCTGAGCAGACCCGTGCCGTGCGTTCCTACCTCATAACCTTTAACGGAGACAAGCGCACCTGTACTAGAAGCGAGAACAACTTACTATTTTCAGGGGGAACTTGGGAGTGGGAGCAAAGAAAGGTTCCTTTGGATAGGAGGCGGCTGGAATGGGTCGGGGAACTCTGAGGGCAGGGACAGGTCTCACTCATCTCTGCCCTGAGCCACGCAGTGTGGCACAAAGCAGGTGTTCGGAGGCTGCGGCCGGTGGGCAACTGGAGAGGCAGGAGGCCTGCTTCTCGAACCTACGCCGCTAAGAACGGATGGGACAGACGGGGGTGGGGGTGGGGGTGGGGGTGGGGGTGGGGGGTAGGTACAGGCTGGTGACAGTCGGCCACGGCCCCGACCGGGCCAAAGAGACCAGAGCGACGATGCAGCGGAGCACGGCCCCCGCACCGGTGTGAGGAACGTGGGGACACCAAGGCCGGGGAATGGATGAACGAACGAACGAATGAGTGCACGAGCGAACGGCGCAGAGGCGGCTACGGGCCCGCGTCGCAGCAGAAAAAGGCGTGAGCCGCCTCGCTGATACCTGCGAAGCCGCTATAGTGGGCCCCAGGCTCGTAGTGCCTCCGGCCGGGGGACACGTCGTAGACGCGCCCGAGCAACGCCAAGTAAAGGCCCGGGTCCCCGGCGCCGCCGCGGTAGCGGGCCAGCTCCTCGGGAACGAAAAGGCGAAGGCCGGCGCGGCCGCTCCACCAGCCCAGCCACCGCGCCGCCGCCGCCGTTGCCGCCACCGCCGCCGCCAGGCCCAGCCAGAGCCCTCGCCCGCCGAGCCCCGGCATCCAGGCCGCCGCAGGGCCCCGGCTCCTCGCCAGCGGCCGCCCAGCCATCCGCGGTCAAGATGGCGGCGACGCAGTTGCGACGTCACCGGCGCGACGCCCTCTCGCCCCCGTCCGCGTCACCAAAGGGACAACGGGGGACTGAAGGGGAAAAGGCTGTGGCGAAAGGTCACTCCCTGCCTCCGATGCCTTTCAGTCACTTTTCAGCGTAGCCAGTGAACGTGGAGAGACACCGAGTAAGGAAGCTGAGGAGGGCCTGGCCGCGCCGGGCGCCGCCCCCAACAAAAATGGCGGCAGAGGCGGCTGCGGCATGACGTAGACGCGAGGACGCACTCGCCCTCTCGGAAATCGGGGCTCCACCCTCTGTCCTCCGCGTGCTGTCTGTCGGCATCTGGTAGAATCCGCTTGACGGCGCCTTTGCGACGGCAGTCCTCGCTTGACGGCGACGAAGCCGGAAGCTCCAGCCGCCGCCGTCGTCCCCTCCCTGTCCCCGCCCGCCGGGTGCCGCCGGAGGTTGACAGGTCGAGGCGGGGAGGCGGCGGCGGCGGCGGCAGAGCCGGACGCCCGAGACGGAGACCCCATGGGGAACGCTCCGAGTCACAGCAGTGAAGACGAAGCCGCCGCCGCCGGTGGCGAGGGCTGGGGCCCGCACCAGGAGTGGGCCGCAGACTCGGGCACGATCCCCGGCCCGGGCCCCGCGGCGCCCGCGCTGCCGCCCGCCGCGGCGCTGCTGGAGCCGGCCCGGCTGCGGGAGGCGGCGGCGGCGTTGCGGCCCGCGCCGCCCTGCGAGTCTCTGGTGTCTAGGCACCACGGCGCGCTGCTGCGCTGGCTGGAAGAGCGGCTGGGCCGCGGCGAAGAGTCCGTCACCTTGGAGCAGTTCCGGGAGCTGCTGGAGGCTCGTGGCGCCGGCTGCTCGGGCGAGCAGTTCGAGGAGGTCAGGCCCGGCTGGCGACCGCGGGGGCGGGGGCAGGGCGGTCGCCCTCTAGGGCGTGAAGAGGTGGGCGGTGCGGCTCTAGACGGGCCAGGCAGGAACCCACAAGGTCCGCAAGTTCGGAGGATGGGAGCAAGGGGCGCTCGCTTCCAGCCTGGACACTCCGGGGGACGGCTGCGAATCTCTTTAACCTTTACTAGAGGTGCGGAAAGCCCAGACTAGGCCGTTCGTGCTTGGAAGAACTGGACAAGCCAAGCCCAGATGTCTTTGCATGTGGTAGTACAGACATTTGTGCCCTGGCCTGACGCTGGATCGGTTGCTCTCTGGATCTCCCTTATCAGGCTCCGGGACAGTGTAAGGGAAGGGAGGCGTATAGGGATCGAGGGAGTGGCCGTGAACACAGAAAACCATTCTGTTTTATTGACCAGAGCACCTTCCGAATCCAGTGTGGGCGCCTAACAAATGTGGGAGGAAACTGACACCCAGTGGAAAATCTCACATTCCAGCAGCCATTCTCGTCGCACAAAAACTAGCGTTTCCAAAGTACACGTTTGTTTCCAGATAGTTGAAGAACCGTATTTTAGACTCAAGCCTCCGCGTAACCTGAAACTGATAGACAAATGTCAGGTTTCCTGTAGATACTTGTAATTATACAGCCTTTGGCCTAAGTCACCAACATCATCTCTAGTAAACGGTTAACAGCCAATTGATAATACGGCAACAATGTTGTTTCTTCAAAGAGAGTTTAGGAATCACCTGTACCGTTTCATTGTGGAGTTAAAAAGAACTGAGCCAGGGTCGTCCACTGAGTCATTGGCAACCTATCACTCAGATCCCTTGATTTTTCTGGTTTCTTTGTCTTACGTCCCACTGCCTTCTTCTTGGGACCCTATTTCTTTAACTCCACAGCGCTATGACAAAAAGATGCTCATTTTGTGAAAATGAGTAAGCCATGTAAAATCTTCAGTGTCGGTGAAGGGTGAGTATATAAAGCAGTAAACCGACAGCTAGTTGTAATGATGTTAAAAAGTGATGTACGCTTTACAACAAGAGGCTCTTAAAGTATTTTGAGAACGTTTACTGTGTGTAGTCAGAATTCAGATACTGTGGTTTGTGTGTTTCTTACATTTTCTTTCAGAAGGTACCTGTAAGATATCTCAGTTCTTGACAATGTGATCATATTAGTTAGTGAAGGGTCTCCATGTATATATTTTCTTAATTCCAAGAGTTCACATAATACTTTCCACTCTGGCTCTCGGCGTGTTAAGAGAAAATGAAGTGGTCCCAGAAAGGGCCGTGCAGATCAGTTGAAGGAGTTGGCACATTTCGGAATCGTCCAGAAGGGAATGGAGGGAGAGTATTTACATTGAGAGTGACAGGAGTAGAGCTGTGAGTGGAGCTGGCAGGAGCCCTGTAATGTAAGGTCAAGAAATCCTCAGGGTGTCGTCCAGAGGTCACTCGAGGGCTGTGGCATTGTTCACCGAGCAAATGTTTGTTGAACGTGTGCTGAGTGCCAGGCTGCTGGATGACTGTGGAAAAAGCAGGTACTTGCTCTGAAAGGGTGTTTAGCGCCGAAGGAGACACACGTGAGCCCAGCAATTACAGGTGTGGTGAGTATTAGCCAAAGGAAAGTGCAGGGAAAAAAATAGCAAGAGTATTTAATCTCCTCTGGGAAGCCAAGGAAAACTCATGTGGAGGGTGACATCTCAGCTCAGAGTCGAAGGGCGAAAGCAGGCAAGGATCAGAAGAAGGGTTAACAGTGTTTCAGGCAGAGGGAATCACGTGCACCGAAGTCCAGAGAATGGAGAGTCTGGAAGAATAGGGTGACGAATGAGGCTTAGGCAAAACTGCTTCAAGGGACAGAGAAGCCCGTGCGTTGGTGGTTTAAATAGTAAACAGGCTTCGTATGGAAAAGTCCAGGTGGGTAGTCCAGCTTTGACGTGGCAATTTCAGTCATCGGGGACCTGGCTCCGTCCATCTTCCTGTGCTGTCATCATCCACAGGCACATCATCCACAGTGACCCAAGTGATGCCTTCCGCTGTCACTTTGCACGTTATGCCAGCAGGAAAGGGAAAAGGGAAGGAGAGGGCCATATCTCCTTTCTTAAGGGCAGGGCTCGCATCCCCTTGGCTCAAGCCCAGTGACATGGCCACGCTTAGCTGCAAGGGAGGCTGGGAATGGGCGAGATTTTTATTTCATGGCCATGTAATTTGCTGAAAAATAAGTATATAATTACCGTGAAAGAGGAGAGCAGATATCACATGATAATTGGTAGTCTTTGACTCACGTGGCTCGGTTCCTGAAGGCTGAAGGAGAGAGCAAGGCTAGAGGAGTAGGCAGGAATCAGCCCATGGGGAGTCCTTTGCAGCCTCTGTGAAACGGGAGTTTGGAAACGAGTTTTAAGCAGGGTGCGTGATGGTTGTGGCTTCCTTGTGTAGAGCTGCTTGGAGAAGTGGATCCAAGCAGATCAGTTGGAGGCCGTGGTGAACACTTTTGAGAGGTGTGCAGGAAGTAGGACAGGCAGTCCTGAGTCCGAGTGGAGGGTTAGAAGGAGAAAGGAATCAAGGATGGCCCCAGCATTACTGGCTTAAGCAGTCAGAAAAGTGACAGTGCTGTTTATTGACAACAGAAACCTTTTCAGGAGGGGACGATCCGAGACAAGATGAGTTTGGTTTGGCCATGCTGAGCTCAGTGTGTCCATGGGGCAGCTAAGTGGAGGTGTGTCTTAGCCTGTTGGGCGTTGGCGTCTGGAGAGTCCTGGGAGAGAAGACCTGCCTGAGATACAGGGTCATCTCCTTGTTCCAGTGAGGAAATTGCCGCATTGTTGCCTCCTAGTCTGATGTATGTGATGTCTTTTCTTTCTTTTCCTTTCCGTGACCGAAAGTCAAAAATATTATGCTCGGTGAGGACTTAGATCCCTTCGAGGTGATCCATGGACCGTTGAGCATAGTTAAATCCGGAGGTCACTCCGCCCCTGTAACTGAAGAAATACCCGGGAGGAAAAACCGAATGGTGGTACCTTCCTGTTATGAAACACAAAGTCCCAGTAGCCACCTATGTGGCAAAAATAAACATTAAGGAGCTGTAAGCACAGCAGTAAGAACTGGTGACTTGTAAAATGTTGCAAGTTCTCGTTTTTGTAAAAATCCCGGGTACCATCTAGGGCCATGGCATAGAGCATTAAGTGTCCGTAGACTGAAGTCACGAGATACGTGTCGGGAAGTCTTCGTTCACCTCTGTGTAACTGTCTCCCTCCTTGTCTACAATGTATTCAAACACTTGGTATCTGGTGACTTTGGCCAGCCGTGCAGGGCCGGTGGGTGACAGCAGCCACCACACTGAGGAGGAGACTGAAGACTCTGCAGGGTTCAGGGACTCACCTAAGAAGATTGGAAGTTACGTTTGGGTAGTGACACTCAAGTGTGAGTCTTCTGTCGCTGAAGCCTGTGCCCTTTCTCCTTCAAGGACCTGCTTCTCTGTGATTGTTATTCTGTAGTCTCATCATTCCTCTTAAGCTTTAATTCTTTTTTTGTTTTAATGTTGCATTTATTTTTGAGAGACAATGTGAGCAGGGGAGGGGCAGAGAGAGGGGGGCCGGGGGACTCTGCGATGACAGCGGCGAGCCCGATGCTGGGTTCGAACTCACGAGCTGTGAGATCGCGACCTGAGTCAAAGTCAGACGCTCAGCCAAGTGAGCCACCTAGGCGCCCCTAGCCTTAATTCTTTAATTCTCCCCTATGTGCTAAGGGAGGCCTGGCAAGGATAATTCAAATTTGAGAAAAAGCATGGTGTATTTTTCTTGAAGTCTATTTAGCTGTATTAGATTGGGTGTGGGGATAGTTGGGGCTTTGCTTGATACTAAAATCTGGTGACTTTCCCTCTGTACTGGTTAGCACTGGTTAGTGAAAGAGAGCAGGTCTGACTCTATGTGAAGGCTTATTCAGATTGGGGGGTGCCCTGGTGGCTCAGACCTACTTTGGCTCAGGTCAGAATCTCGCAGTTCGTGGCTTCCAGCCCCGCGTCAGGCTCTGTGCTGACTGCTTGGAGCCTGGAACCTGCTTTGGATTCTGTGTCCCCCTCTCTCTGCCTCTCCTCCACTCACGCTCAGTCTCTCACTCTCAAAAATAAAAAAAATAAAATAAAAACCTGACTGGGATAAGCTCACAGTGGTTGTTCTGTCCATAAGTACAGGGTAATTGTATTAGTAATATCCCAAGAGTTACGTGTTAGCCACGTATGTGATTCTGTGCTTTAAGGTAAGTCTGTCCTTTGAATTGAGTGTGGAGACATTTCTGTGTCTTAGTTAATTCTCCCCTTAAGCTGGTGAAAATGTATTCTGATACTTCCATAAAAGTGTAAGGGTTTTTGTGAAAGAATAATAAAATGTCTTTGTGGTAGCAACTAAAATGATGAGTTATTTCTCTTCCTCGAGCACAGTGGAGCAGGTTCATTGGCATACGTTCCTATCACACGGCTGAGTTGCCGAGCTGTGTATTTGCTCTTGGGCTTCAAGTCTGCATTGCCGTCTGCATCCACCCAGGTGCCTTGCCTTCACATTCCCACGACCTTGGTTGCTTGAGGTGGTGTCCTAGAGAAGTTGCTGGAATTGTATTACAGACCAAAGTCTGAAGCGTTATCATTTTATAGTGTGACATACCTTTTCTCGTGGTAGGTGTGGTCCATGGGGAAGGATTCGGTCTGTTCTAGGGAGCGGTATCTAGTTGACTTCTATGCAGAAGAGCGGTAGAGTTAAAATTAAATGTCTGTTTGACATCAGAGATTAGAGATGACGAGTTTGTGCTCTCGGCATGATAGGCTTGCAGAAGATCGCGTAGAGTCCAGGGCAGGAAGAGGTGCTGAACACAGAATGGCAGCAGTCGGCTGTTAGGGGGGAATTGAGATGAATGGGTCTTACTGTATTAATTTGACATACTCACTTTGGTGCTTTGGGAAATTCATTGGGCTGTAAATCTGAGGGAAGGACCGGTTTTATTTATTTATCATTTTAGCATGGCCCCGGCTCACAGCCAGGGCTCAGTGGGTGTTCTCCCCTGTAGGGACCTCACGTTGATTCAACAGATTCAATATGGTGCTGCCCTCATTCTCCAGCCTTGTGTTTTATCTTCAATCTGTCACCTTACGGTGATGTATTTTTTGATGTTTGAGGAAACAGTTAAATATAGCTTTAGTGAAAACTTAAAAAGGTTCTTAGTCACTGCTGGGTTTTAGAGGAAATTTAGAGAAAAATACCATTTGTCATTGTCGTGTCAACAGTATTAATCAGCTAATTTAGAGTGGCCCTGAGCCCACGAAGTATGCGGACAGAACTGTGCAGATGTCATTCTCTACCCTTTCAGGGCACAGAGGGTTAGATTCTTGTGGCCGCACCGTGAAGATGAAGCAGGCTGCAGGCACCACTGACCCTTAGCTCAGAGCCTGCAGGGACTCCCTACTGCCTGAAAAGTCAGGTGCATATTCCTCGGAGCGGGTTGGAGCCCACAGGCCAGCCCGTCTGCCCTTACCTGCGCGAGCCCTGTGCCCTAGCCGGTGGGACACCCACCTTGTCCTGTGTGTGGACCTTGCTTCTCTCAGTTCTTCGAGATTCCCTGCCTTGGCCCTGTCACCTGGTCAGGACCAAGCTTTTCTTGTGACATGATACAAATGTCTTTTGTGTCCTTCTGATTCAGCCCCGCCCTTGAGGCCCTTGTTTCCTGTTCTGTACACGTTGTTGGGCACTTAGGAGCGCACTGCCTGGCCTCGTTCAGCAGTTAGGCTGCGAGGTCCCCACCCACCTGCCTTTGCTGCTGCAGCACCCAGGAAGCCTTCCGTTAGCGATGGCCATGGGTGGTGAAGAGGCAGTGCGGCAGGGGAGGGTGCTGGCAGAATTGGAGGTTATTTTGGCGCTGTGTGCTTTTCTGGGTCGGGGATGATGGCGTTGGCTTCTTCCGGAGAAATTCTTGGTCTCAGAGAGCTATATGGAGGAGCTCTGTTTTAATTTCCCGGATTTCTGAAATGCCACTTCATCGGGTGCTGTCTTACTGTAGAAATTTCAGTGGCTCCCCATTGCTTTCACAATCAAATGTTGGGCTAACCTTTAGGTCTTCGTACCTTTCCACGCTCATCTCCTGGTATTTTCAGCCAGACAAGCCCATTCACAGTTTCTCGTATGTGTGGGGATTTTATCCTCTGCTCCCGTCGCCCCCTGTAGCCCTCTGCCCCACCCTGAGCAGTCTTTCAGGATCCACAGAGGAGCATTTAACAGCAGCATGGAGTTTGGGGAAGGCTTCACCAAACCAAGGCTTGAGAGGCCGGAAGAATTTGCCTGGCAAAGGAAGGAAGGGATAGAGTGGAAAGGTGTGGCATGTGCAGATAAATTCGCGTGGGAGAGTGTGGCCGAGTTTGGGAGTGACGCTCCTTTGGCATCTAGTCTAGAGTCGGGGGGCAGGGTGGCTTAGTAGCCTTTGCATGCAACCTGTCCCCTCCCCTTCCCCAGTAAAGGGGTCCCTTCTGTAACACCCTGGACAGATGTGTAGTGAGTCCACTAATGGCGTCAGTGAGCTTGCTGTTCTGTAAGTCCGCCCGTTCCACTGCCCTGAGCTTCAGACTTGGGCCCTGGGGTCAGCCTGCGCACGGGCAAGTCCTGGTCCCACCACGCCTAAGCCGTGTGACTCACACGAGCACCCTGCGTCTCAGCTGCCGGTCCTGTATCTCCCTTATCTAGTAACCCTGAGGGTTAAATGAATTAGTTCCCGCAGAGCGCCTGGAACAGTGCCTGGCACGTGCTTGCTGCTGTTTCTGGTGTCACTTTTCTCTGGTCCCAGCTCTGCACTAGGACCGTGTGCTCCGTCTTCTGTGGACTAAGCCTTTGAGTACTTCACTTAGACGCGGCTGCAGCACTGTCCCACGGATGGGCAAAGGGAGGCTTCAAGTGAGAGGTGAGCCTCTCAGCCAGCAGGTGGCAGTACTGAGACCAGATCCAGAACTCTGATGCAAGCATGTTTCTCCCAAATGGAACCAGTGTGCCACCTTTGTGTGGAGCCTGACGGGTGCCCTCTGGTCCTTGCCCCGGTTCTGGTCTGCTGTGTGTACCATGGTCTTGATCCCACTGCTGGTTCAGGTGGTTAAACAGGATCGGTCTGAGCCCCGTCCCGTGTTGCCCTAGGCCAGGGCAGATGGATAGAAACGTGCAGCCGGCCAGTGCACTCTGGTGTCTCTCGTCTGCGAGGTGGGTACTAGATTGTAGTGACAGTTCTCTGCACTTTGCCAGGCGTGGTTTTGTTCCTGAAACCTTTGGATCCTCATGGCAAGCTCTGAGGACAGGCTGAGCAGGAAGAGGGGTTGAGACTTCGGGGCCCAGAGTTTTGTCCCAGGCTCACGGAGGAGAGGCGGTGAGTCTGGCGCCATTCGTGACTCCAGACTTGCTCTTAGTCTCACTGTGTTGCCCCCGTTGTTTCTCACACGCTGCGTGGCCCAGGGCCTGTACTCGGGTGCTGCCTGGGCGGTTACGTTGTGGCTGGCGGAGCAGGGTGGGTGTGGTAGGAGGAGGCCTGACGCGGGGGGGGGGGGGGGGGGGGGGGGGGGGGGGGGGAGGACGGGGAGACTGCGGCCGCGTCCCCGACCGCCTGGAGATGGGTGTTGGCCCCTGGAAGTAGGGGGCACTGCTCCGTTTTTAGATCAAAGTGGACTCATCCCCTTTGCACAGCTAGGGCCAGACCTAGTGTACCCACTTGGGTTTTGGGCCCCACGTTCCAGGGCGTAGAGTTTCAAACCGCTAGAAATTTGGTGAGTGTCTAGTGAGTGTTAATTTGCATATTAAACGTTAAACAGATCAGAATGGAGTAGGAAAGATCAGAGCACCTTGTATCTGATCAGAGAAAGTATTCCATCGTTTCATGATACTTTTGTGTCAACATTATGGACACGGGGGCGTGACATGAAACGTGCTTCATCCAGCGGCTCGGCCACTGAGACTTCAGAAGCTCCGCTCTGAGGTCATGTTGAACTGGAGGGTCCCCCAGGGGACAGGCAGCGCGGCAATGAGACGAAAGCCGTACGAGATAGAGAACTGGCTGAGGGAGACTCGGTGCCAGACGATCACTGTTTTCAGTGGTCCGTGGGCCGTTTGGGGGCACAGGGCTCGCGTACGTTCCGCACGCCCACAGGTGGTGACGTGAAGGCGGCGCGTTCCCTTTCGTTCTGTGGAGAAGAGAGTCGTTGCTGTCAGAACCGGCCAGAAGACAGGAGTTTCCCATCCCCAGTGTGTGTCCCAGAGACACTGGAGAAGGGGTTCCAGCTGTACAGAGGCACATCTTCTGAGAGATTTGTCAGTCCGTTCCAGTTCGAGCGCTGACAGAGATCGGGAATGACTGGCTCCCTCCACCCTCGGTATTCTCCGGCGGCCTCGTGGTCCCCTTACCATGAGATTGAGCTCTTCAGCCTAATGCGCCCGGCTCTCTCCATCCTGACCTCCGTCCGGCTCTTCCTCTGCCTGCCTCGGTTGCAGCCACACCAAGCACGTTGTCGTCCTCTTGGTTTTCCCTGCACTCTGTCTGTGCTCACACTCCGTCCCCTCTACCTGGCATGGCTGCCCCGTCGTCATACGCTTACAGATTCCTAGGTATTCGTCAAGGCCTAGTGCAAGGGTTGTTTCCTTGGGGCCGTTTTCCCCGATCGTCCCTCCCGCTCTGGTGCTTCTGGTCTCTGAGTGTCTGTTAGCTCACGGCACAGCCGTTCCTAGTGTGGGGTCCCAAATCTTAATAGGGTTCAAATCCAAGCAGCGTTATTTACTGCCACTCATCATGTGGACTTGAACCAAATACGTAACCTCTCTGTTGCTCATTAGTGAGAAGGTAGTACCTACGTTTGGGGCTGTTGTGGAAAATGCGAGTCGACGCACGTTAGGGCCTTAGAGCTCTGCCTGGTGCTTAGTAAATGCTCAGTAACTGTTAGGTACGCGGTTGTTCATCTGTAATTTCGCTGTTACAGTGCTCACACACCACGTTGCTGCCGTGGGTTTACAGTCTGCTCTAAGGCTGCGAGGGTTTTAGAGGGCAAGGCTGTGCCCTGTTTATTTTCGTATGTGTAGAGACGAGCGCAAGTTGTCGGGTGTAGTGGCTGCTACATCAGAGAGTGTTGAGAAAGCGCACGAGCAAACAGATTCCGCGAAGCCCTGTGAGACAGACGAGGCGTTACTGTTCGGTTTGAAAACCTGTACGTTTCTTCTTCTTCTTTTTAATGTGATTCCCTCACCTTCGGTCTTTTTTTTTAAATTAAATTTGATTAATTAGTTAATTATTGTTATTTTTTCATTTACATCCAGATTAGTTAGCGTATAGTGCAACAGTGATTTCAGGAGCAGATTCCTTAATGTCCCTTTCCCATTGAGCCCATCCCCCCCCCCCCCCCCAGTAACCCTCTGTTTCTTCTCCATATTTAAGAGTCCCTTGTGTTTTGTCCTCCTCCCTGTTTTTATATTATTTTTGTTTCCCTTCCCTTCTGTTCATCTGTTTTGTCTCTTAAAGTCTTCATGACTGAAGTCATGATTTTTGTCTTTCTCTGACTAATTTCACTTAGCATAATACCCTCCAGTTCCATCCACGTAGTTGCCAATGGCAAGATTTCATTCTTTTTGATTGCCGAGTAATACTCCATTGTATCTATATACCACATTTTCTTTGTCCATTCATCCATCGATGGACATTTGGGCTCTTTCCATGCTTTGGCTATTGTCTATAGTGCTGCTATAAACATGGGGGTGCATGTGTCCCTTCGAAACAGCACACCTGTATCCCTTGGGTAAATACCTAGTAGTGCACTTGCTGGGTCGTAGGGTAGTTCTATTTTTAATTTTCTGAGGAACTTCCATACTGTTTTCCAGAGTGGCTGAGCCAGTTTGCATTCCCACCAACAATGCAAAAGAGATCCTCTTTCTCCGCATCCTCGCCAACATCTGTTGTTGCCTGAGTTGTTAATGTCAGCCATTCTGACAGGTGTAAGGTGGTTTCTCATTGTTGTTTTGATTTGTATTGCCCTGATGATGAGTGATGTTGAATATTTTTTCCTGTGTCGGTTGGCCATCTGGATGTCTTCTTTGGAGAAGTGTCTATTCATGTCTTTTGCCCATTTCTTCACTGGATTATTTGTTTTTTGGGTGTTGAGTTTGATAAGATCTTTATAGATTTTGGATACTAACCCTTTATCTGATATGTCGTTTACAAATATCTTCTCCCATTCCATCGGTTGCCTTTTAGTTTTGCTGATTGTTTCCTTCGCTGTGCGGAAGCTTTTTGTTTTGATGGGATCCCAATAGTTCATTTTTGCTTTTGTTTCCCTTGCCTCTGGAGATGTGTTGAGTAAAAAGTTGCTGTGGCCAAGATCAAAGAGGTTTTTGCCTGCTTTCTCCTCAAGGATTTTGATGGCTTCCTGTCTTACATTGAGGTCTTTTATCCATTTTGAGTTTATTTTTGTGTCTGGTGTCAGAAAGTGGTCCAGGTTCCTTCTTTTCTACATGTCGCTGTCCAGTTTTCCCAGCACCACTTGCTGAAGAGATTGTCTTTATTCCATTGGATATTCTTTCCTGCTTTGTCAAAGATTAGTTGACCATACGTTTGTGGGTCCATTCCTGGGTTCTGTATTCTGTTCCATTGCTCTGAGAGTCTTTTTTGTGCCAGAAAACCTGTACGTTTCTTTGAGGACAGTTTCCGAGTGTTAGGAAATGACTTATTTATTTGGTGAAGCTGTTAGTCATGCTGTTCTGATTTTTTCTCTCTCATCCAAAATGTCTTTGTTTTTGTTTGTTTCAAAATTCTTCTTGTTGTATTCATTAACTATTGACAGACCAACAGAATCTATGAGGAATAGCAAAACTGTCGTCGTTTTTATAACCTTACTTCTATGGGATTTTTTTTTTTGTCTGTCATCAGCACAGGAGTTGGGAAGCAGAGAGCACTGGAGATGCAAGAAACAAGGAGGAAGCCAAGAGCTTTAGTGGATGTAGGACTTGAGTGCCATCTTGAGGTTTAGAGAAAGCGCGTCTCAGGTTTAAGGCTAATTCTGAGTAAATGTGGGCATGAGGTGCTGTTGGGGAAAGAGAAGGGCTCAAAGAGATTTTACGTCCTCAGTTTCCAGACTGCAAGAGCCCTGGGCCTTCTCTGAGCAAAGGAAGGAGAACACAGTCTTGAAGAACTAAGTCTGGAGTCTCGGATTCCAGTACTAGCTGTGTGACCTCAGGCAAGTTATCTGACCTCTCCGTGCATCTACAAAGTGGGGCAGTTAATACTAAGTGCTACTGCTGCCGTTACGAGGGATAAGTGGTGTTACGCAAAGTGCCTGGAGTTTAGGGATGCTCAGATGTTCGTTTGGAGCTTCCCAAAGCATATGTCCTTCCCCGTGGGACGGGCTTCAGTTGTGCTGATGCCCTCAGACCTCGAGTCCTTATTGTGCCCTGCCGGGGCCAAGTGGGGAAGGGCTGTGCGCGCTGTGGTTGTCACACGGTGGGGTCTTGGGGCAGACGGAGGCTGTGCTTCTGTTCTGTCTCCCTCCACGCCCATTGGCTCCGATTTTTATATCAGGCTTGTGTTCTCATTTCCTGATATTTAAAAATCCCCCTCGATGCAGATCGTCATGTTACTGCCATTAGCAAACACTTATGCTTTCAGGTCTTATTTTGCACACACACGTGTGTTTTCATATTTGTGTGTCTGGGGCTTTGTACTAATGTGCAAAGTGTGTATATTTGGTTTTTTAAAACTATCGTGAGACTGCTCTCTGATATTCTTTCGTAGCCTACTTTTCCAGTCCGTGGCCTTCACCTTTCCATGTCAGTTCATGTCTGTGTCATCTGATGTCCATATTCACGCCTTTCCGGTTGTCCCAGAACTCTTATTTGTGGTTGATATATCCAGTGTTTACAGAGGAGGAATATCACGTGACTGAAAAAGCTGTAAAACCACTGATGCAGTCTATCCTGTGCCTGAAGCAGACACTCAGAAGTTTTGATTTCCCTTGTCATCACTCACGCGGCATCGAGCCCACGGGTCGTCCACGCCCCTGCGCAGTGTCTCACTGTCCCCGAGTTGTCACTTGGCCCCTGCAGCTGGTGCTGGTAGGTCCCCGAGAGTCACCAGATGTCATGTTTACATTACTTTATGAGTTGTCAGTTTTTAGGCCATCTTATTCCCCCCACAGAGCACGCGTCCTTAGTTGTCCTTCGCCGTCCTGTCCTCCCCCACACCCACACACCTGTCCCCCGGCAGAGTGTGTCTGCTGTGTTTAGTTCGCTCTCGGTGTGTGTGTTATTAAGGCGACATGAATCGTGTGTGTCGCTGAGCCGTTTATTCCGCTGCTGCTTTTCCTCGTACGTCTTTCCTCCCACGTTAACAGCTGAATTGGTGCTTTTTGGTCCCTGTCATTAATTTGGCTCCAGATTCTCTGCCGGTTTCCTGAATGTCTTCTCACACATTCAGTGTGTTCAAGCACACAGGAAGGAGTTGCATAGACTCATCTTCTCCAGAGCTTTCCGACCTGCCTCATTCTGGACGTGTGCTGTGCAGCACCCCAGGGACTCGTCCACTCTCTCGGTTGGACCCCATTCTTCCTCTTTCTCTGTGTGGTCTTTATTCAGGTGACCACACCCTCTGGTCGCTTTCTGACTAAGGGAGCATGAACTAGTGTGTGTTTTGAGAGCCTTGTGTGTGGAAGAATGTCTTTTTCCGCTCTTTCACAGTTGGTGGTATTTTGGCTACATGCTGACTTTGGGGTTAGAGAGGACCTCCCCCCCCCCCCCCCATATGTGGAGGGCCCAGCTCCCATCGCCTTCCATCTCCCGGCATACCTGCGGAATTAGCCTCTGGTTCCCGGCCTCTGATACGGACGCTGTGTCTCCTCCCTGCAACTAGGAACTTCTCTCTGCTCAGTGGCGTGAAGTCTCAGCACCGTGTGCCTGTATCCACCTGTAGGGTATTCAGCCTCTTCTGTTTCAAAAGTCACATCCTTCAGTTTGGGGAAATCCCCTCGAATCGTAACGATTGTCCTTTCTCTCCCTGTGCTGTCTGTGCCCCTTTCTTCCGGAACTCCGAGTGTTTGGATAGTGGGCTCCTGGACTGGCCTCCTGGTTGTTTTCCTCTTTTCTTTCCCAGTTTCCGTCATTCTGTCTTTTTGCTGTACTCTCTGGGCACCTCAGTCAACTGAACTTCCAGCCTCTTGAGATTTCTCTTCCAAAATCTATTAAGATTTTCGTTTTGCTGTGATATGTTAACTTTCAGGAGCTTATGAAAACATTCTGAATAGACTGGCTTTAATAGTAGTCTCCTGTTCTTTCATGATGACACAGCGTCTTTTTTATTAGCTGGTGGTGGCTGCTGATATATGGTGGTTCTGAATATACTAGAACCCACTAGGTTGTGCACTTTAAAAGGGTGAGTTTGACGGTTTGTGAGTTACACCTTAGTAAAAGTGGTATTGAAAATATCTTTTTGTAAATATTTGTCTGAAGATACTGATGATCACCTTTCTGACGGTCTTGTCTCCTTCTCCTTTCTTTTCTCCAAGTTGCTTGCTCTGTGTTTCATATTAAGCCGTTCCTCAAACGTCAGTGGTCCTGGGCTGCCCCCACTCACGTTAAAGAGCAGGGTACTAAAGAGGTGGGGGCTCCATGCGTCTGGCTTACTGACAGCTGAGCCTCACTGGAAGGTGCTGGGCCCTTGCGGGGGGCGCCCTCCAGTGCCAGTGTCTCCAGGTCTGTCCTCAGGGGCTTGTCCAGCACCCCCAGAGAAGAGCCCCCCAGTGTCTTGCCCGGAGAGTGTGAAACTGGCTGCCAGCACTCGGAGAGCCCTAGAGGAGGGGTGAGTCTTACAGACCTTGACCCTTGGGCATTAGTGCCCCGTTTTCAGTACAGTATTGACCCTTTCAGCCGCGCCTGGTATTTCCTAGTCCGGAGACTCTGTGCCACGCTCTGGAGGAAATCAGCCCCGCACCCCAGCTTCTGACTGAGGAGAGGATCTGGAGACCTGTTACGTTTGTATGTTCGTTTGCTTTAAACCTGAGAAAATAGAGGTAAGAGTAGAATAGAATGAACTCTCACAGACCTGTTCACCAGCTCCAACAGCTACCAACTCAAGGCCAATTTTATTTACTCTAGACTCCACCTGCTTCTCCTCCAAATTATTTTGAAGCAAATCTTTCCCGCCACAAATATTTCATTGATTAATCTTTCATTATGTATCTTTAAAAGGTAAGAACTCTGGAAAAAAACACACAATCTCACTGTCACGCTTTTCCCTTAAAAAGAAACCCACGGTGATTCCTTAAGATCGGCGTCTATCCAGTCTGCTTTAACTGCTTTCCGAAACAGACCTCCCACGGGTTTCCCTCCACCTTCGGCAGCACCCGCTGCTGCTGGGTCCTAAGAAGGCTTTGGGCCCCTCAGCGCGAAGCAGCCTGTGTCTCCGCTTGCCCGCTCCCGGCTCAGGGGCCTCTTTCTGGCAGACAGTGGCGTTCACTAGGCGTCTGTTTGTTTCTCAGCTTCCACAGTTTTGTTGCTATTGCATCATACGATATTTGCTTCTGTCTTTGTGCTTTAGGAAAACATCCCCGTGTGATGTTGTCTTGGTGGGACTTCGGGAGGAGGCGAGGTAAATGCCTTTGTTGGGACACTCGTGGTGGCTGCTTGTGGTTCGCTCGGAAGCCTGGAGGCCTGGGCCTTCCTTCCCGGAGGCCCTCAGCTGTTTTTATACCCCACGGGCAACCGACGAGTCCGTCCTCGTGAGGAGCTTTTCCCTCTGACTCTTATCTCACGACCTTAATCCTCGCTGACCCTTCTTGTGACAGCCCGTTGCAGGCACCCGTTCTGCACCCTGAAGACCATGGTCCTGCATCCGCCCTCACAGGCAGTGTCTTCTGTCCATCACGGTCTCTTTCCTCTCATCCCTTCCATTCCTTTCCCTTTTGGGGTGGAGCTTCCGTAGTAAGCTATGGGTCTAATCAGAAAAGAAAAAGGTATTTTCTTCTGTTGAACATTGTTTCTTCATTACTGTCGTCTTTGATCCTGTTAACTTTTTGGATAATCTGGCGAGGTTGAGGAAAGGCCGAGAGAATGCGGCAGCTTTCTCTCACACTTGGCTCCGAACTGTCCCCCGTCCTGCACTGAATGCCCATGGTTTTTAGACATGAACACTGGGATTTGTTACGTTCCTGTGAAACACTGCATCGTTTAGAGGTCCGTGACAGCAGTGGGTACTTGTATCAGTCATGAAACCTCAGTGGGAAATCTCCACATTTCATGACGGAGGGAAATAAGGAAAAGGCAGGAGTTTGAAGGAAGGGAGAGAATGACCTGGAAAAGAAGGTGGGGAGACTCTCAAAGTATTTCATGGTGAGGGATGTCTGTGCGTGGTATATCGTCAGGAAGAGAGAAGCCGCTCATGCGGCAGAGATTGAGTTCTGGGGAGCTGGGACAGTCGCTAGGTGAGGGGGGTCTTGTAGAATGTGAGAGGGAGTGGTGTCAGGGACACAGAGGGAATGACAGTGCAGGTTAGGAAGGAGAAGGAGACACTTTGCACTCTGATATGCTTTCACTGTGTTGGACTCTGTTCAAATGTTACTTAATCCAGACGGCAGCCTGTGAGTTTGGTAATATTTGCTGCATTTTTCAGATCAAGGAGGTAAGGCTTTTGGAGATAAAGGAATGTGTGGACAGTCACATAGCTGGTTAGTGACAGAGCAGGATTCAGACCAAATCCCACATTGTACCCAGTTCCCCAGATGGCCCGACAAGGGCAGGGAGCAAGTGAGAATACGGTCAAAGGTTAGTGAAAACAGGGCTGTGGAGTTGATAAATCAAGTTGGGTCTTGCGTCCAAAGGGCGTTTGAAAGGAAAAGCCCGGCTGACCCAAGGTGTTGCTCTAAGCCAAGTCTCTGATTCTAGCTTTGTGTTTGGCACTTTGTAACCAGTTGGAAAATGCTGCACAGGTTGCTTTCTGCAATTGTTTGGGAAAAGGGGGTTAATCCCATGAAAAAGATGAGAGGGTAACCTTGTGTGTGCACGTAGTATACTTCTATACATGGTGCCTTACTATCCCGAATTTATTTGGTCTTTGAATGATATCAGTGGACTCTTCCTGCAACCACAACAGTGTCACCAGCGGCAAAGTATCCATGATTTGGAACAGACGTGATTTTATTGTATCTCTTGTGTTGTAGGCCTTTGCCCAGTTTGACGCCGAGGGTGATGGTACAGTGGATGCCGAGAACATGCTGGAGGCCCTCAAGAACTCCAGTGGGGCTAACCTCCAGGGGGAGCTAGGCCACATCATCAGGCAACTGCAGGCCTGCTCTCTGGTCCCAGGTAAGGCTGTCATCTGAGTGCTGAAGGCCGGAGGGTGCTTTTGCTGTCCTGTGGGTTGTCATGAGGCAGGCTGAGGGTGCCATGGAATAAACGTGCTTTTCCAGTCGTGTCTGTTAAGCCCACGGTTGGAGTCCGTGTTCTGTGTAATCATCCCTCTGGGTCCCCAGTACAGCGATGCTTGAGCAGATCTGCCGTTTTTAGGAACTTTTGTCGTGAGCCTGCCTTCCTTAGTGGGTATCTATTTCACTCTCTGCAGAAGCCGTCCCTGGCCCCACGTGTGTGCTCTTGGTATCCTGCCTTTGTCTTTGCCTCATGTCAGCGCTGTGATTAATTAATTAATCGTTCATTTATCCGTAAATGTCTGTCTTTATTCTTATACTCTGAGCTCCGTGAGGACAGGGACCTTCTATTTCTGCTGTGCCCTCACATTTAACGTATCTTTGGTAGATGGTAGGTGCCCAGTGTTTGTTTGTTTTTGAAAGCTACCACTCTGAAATTTAAGTAGTAATAAAAACAGCATGAAAGTAAGCAATACTTCTTCTAGATTGTCCCTCGGAAAAAACTTTGTGTTTTTGTACGGTTTCTTCTAGGGACTCCGAAGACAGAATCAAAAATTAAGTTACCCTCTTTTTTCTCCAGTGAGAAAACAGTTGAGTTGCAAAGGAATAAAACTTTGCTTATCATCCTTGTGCCCTCAGCTTGTCTCAGAACTTTTCCTACTCTGTGCTCGCGGTGTCCTAACATGTAGCGCAGAGCCTGGCGGGAGCAGCGGTGGAGGCGGGTAGACTTGGTAGACGCACCGATGTAAATGGGATTGCCCTTGACCTCTCTGACTTACCGCGGAGGGCGTGCTGAGCTGGGAAAGGACGACGTGTGTATATTGATGAAGAATGCAGCTTTCCGTTCTTCCTCAAGTTGTCTTCAATTGTATAATCTTGGATTTAAAAAAATGTTTATTTTTGAGAGAGAGAGAGAGTGAGAGAGTATGAGCAGGGGAGGGGCAGAGAGAGGGGGAGAGAGAGTCCCAAGAAGGCTCCACGCCGTCAGTGCGGAGCCCGACGTGGGCTCAGTCTCATGAACCGGAATTCATGACCTGAGCTGAAATCAAGAGTCGGACACTTAACCAACTGAGCCACCCATGCGCCCCTAATTGCGTCATCTTTATAGCGTCGTAGGTAGTCCATGCATGTTAACTTTTTTCCTACTCTCATGGCAGTTAAAAGTGTGCTTTGAATTACGTTTCGCTAAGTCATATCTCGGCATTTCCGTATCGCTGCCACGTGTGCGTTACCAGCACCGGTAACATCGGGAGCTGTATGTGGACGCCTCGAGCAGATGTTGGGGAGGGGAGGAAGGGGCGAAGACCAGGGAACCCACCTGCAATAATACTCAGTGCACCGTTGTTCTGGGGGAGGGGAGATAGAATTAGAAAGACTCGGGGCTCGGAGCCCAACGTGCTTGCGTAGCAGGGTGGTGACTAGGACTTTTTACTCAAAATTTTCTATCAACCTCCAGTGTACAAAAATTATTTTCTCACAGTGTTAGGACAAACCCTGGTAAGCTGGACTCACCTGTTGTGGGATTTGTTCCTTGTCGTTCTTTCTGACCAAGATCGGAACTTGTCCCTTTCACATCTCACTGTGCTGGCGCTAAGCGTTTGCCACGTCCGCTGCCTGTTTCCGCGTGTCGAAGAATGTCCCCATTGCCAGAGTCTGTCTGCCTTTTCACGTGGGTGCGGAGCACGTGGGTGTGGCACCAGCAGTGTCATCACGTGAGGGTGGTGCTGCCGTGGAGTCTGCCCAGGGAACAGACACTGTACAAGGAGGGCAGGGGCGGCACGGGCTGGTGAGTCTTGGGAAATGGAGCCCGTGTCTCCAGGGTTTGTGTGGAGGGCGTAGTCAAAATCGGCCACTTCCAGCACATAAGTTCTCGTCAGTCTCGTGTTTTCTCTTAAAAATTAGTGCAGAGTTTCATTCCTGAATGTAACCTGTTTGTTTGTTCAATTTATTATTTTTTTTTAATTTTTTAAATGTTTGTTTATTTTTGAGAGAGAGGCAGAGTGCGAGCGGGGGAGGGGCAGGGAGCGAGGGAGACACAGAATCCGAAGCAGGTTCCGGGCTCTGAGCCGTCAGCACAGAACCTGACGTGGGACTCGAACCCGTGAACTGTAAGATCATGACCTGAGCCAAAGTCGGTCGCTTAACCGACTGAGCCCCCCAGGTGCCCCTAACCTGTTTGTTTTACACTTAAATAATTTCTGCTAAGACTTTTGGGGTCTTGCGCTCGGTGCTGCATACGTGGGGTGTTCAGTTTGTGAAAGTTCATCAGTCAGTACACTTGTAACATAGGTACTTTTTGTCATGTCCAGTTATGATTCATTGGAAAGTAAAAAGAAAAGAAATTTCCCCCAAGCCCACGAGTGTATCTGAGCTCTGGGAAGAGGTGCCGTGTTTATCCTCTCTCCACTTATTACTGGGTTATGGACACCTGTGTTCACTGTAGGTTATGCGGAGCCATGGGAGGATGTTAAACAGGGGTAGACATTGTGTGACTTGTGTGTTTGTAAGATTGCTTGGGTTAATGCCAGACAGAGGACGGCTGGGAGAGCCGCTCAGGAAACGTGGGTGGGTCAGCACGAATGGGAGATTTTGAGGCCAGAGGGATGGACGGAGTGGGCAGACTCCAGGGAGCTGCACTGGAGAGAGCACTGGAGTGGGGGCCAGAGCCTGCACGCCGTGAGATGCCACCGGGAATCGTGGTCAGGGTGGTGGCTGCACCGTCGTCGTCATGGTGTCCTGTAGTTTCTTATAAAAACAGTTACTCTTTCACTCGCAGAGACGATAAACTTTATCCTGAGCCCACGTTCTGTCTATACAACACGTTTAAGAACTTCTGGTTGGGGCGCCTGGGTGGCGCAGTCGGTTAAGCGTCCGACTTCAGCCAGGTCACGATCTCGCGGTCTGTGAGTTCGAGCCCCGCGTCGGGCTCTGGGCTGATGGCTCAGAGCCTGGAGCCTGTTTCCGATTCTGTGTCTCCCTCTCTCTCTGCCCCTCCCCCGTTCATGCTCTGTCTCTCTCTGTCCCCAAAATAAATAAACGTTGAAAAAAAAAAATTTAAAAAAAAAAAAAAGAACTTCTGGTTAGTATTTCGGTGCTTATACCTTTTTAAAGTTTGGATTGAAACAGATAATCATTATTCAAAGTCTTCTAAAATTTTATTAAACGAAAGGAATTTTTTTTTTTAATTTTATTTTTGAGTGATCTCTACACCCAACACGGGGCTCGAACTCACAATCCCGAGGTGAAGAGGCACGTGCTCCACCACCTGAGCCAGCCAGGCGTCCCATGAAATTAATTTTTAAGTTGAGATTACCACTGGTTCATTTCTTAAAAGTTGCTTAGATTTTTAAATGATCAAAACTTAGAGTATCAGTAAAGACCCATAATGTCTGCTTTTCACTCAGCCAGTCGAGGTAGGCCACCGGCGGGGGTGTGGGAACACTGTTGTGGCGCATTCCTGAATCACCCAAACTGGGTTTTGTCTGCCTAGGTTTTATAGACATATTTTCAGAGTCCAAGGAGGGCCTGGGTGTTCACGCGTCCCTGATCCTGCGTTTCCTGCATCGCAACCGGCTCTCCGGCATGGCCGTCCCGTGCCCCATGTTGGACCACTGCAATAACATGTGCTCCATGAGGGTTTCGGTTCTGAAGGAGTCCCTGGACCAGCTGGTACAGAAGGACAAGGGTACGTGCACGTGTGTGGTGGGGGCTGTGGGACCGCGTTCTGTCGTCATTTCTTCCAGATGCGCTGTGAGCAGACCCTCCTCCCTGCCTTCTCTTCCGAAAACTAGAACAGCAGCCAGTCTGCAGCATAAGAATGTGGTCTGCTGGCTTTCTCTGTCTCTCCCCTCCCTCCCTCCCTCCCTCCCTCCCTTCTTAGCACAACTGGCTTCTCATTCATGTCTCTGTTCAGATGTGACCTCGGGGAAGGCTTTCCTCATTACCCCATCTAATTTAATGCCCCCCGACCCGTACCATTCCCCACCTTCTAGTCACCGTCACCTTTGTCGGTTTAATGGTCTAAGTGGCACTTACTACCTGAAGCTGCAGCGTTATTATTTCTTTGCATTTTGTCTGCCTCATTTGTGTCATTATCCTTAACACCGGGCACTGTGCCTGCCACATGGTAGATAGTCTGTGAGTAGTAGTTGAGTACATGCGGAAGGCCACCCCGGACTCCCTCCGTGACACCGGCAGTTTGACAGTGTGGACAGACAGGTCCGTGGAACACGATAGAGTCAGGAAGTAGCCCCAAGTACGTGTGGGAATATGGTACCAGGTACAGTCAGCATTGCTTTGTACAAGGTAGAGAGGCGAATCGGTCAACAAGCGGGGTGGGGGCAACTGGCCAGCCATTTGGAGAAGTAAATAAAGCTAGATTCTCATCCATTCCATTCACTGAAACAAATTTCAGGTAGATCAAACAGTTCAGCTGTAAAGAAACCGTAAAGGGGCGCCTGGGTGGCGCAGTCGGTTAAGCGTCCAACTTCAGCCAGGTCACGATCTCGCGGTCCGGGAGTTCGAGCCCCGCGTCGGGCTCTGGGCTGACGGCTCAGAGCCTGGAGCCTGTTTCCAATTCTGTGTCTCCCTCTCTCTCTGCCCCTCCCCCATTCATGCTCTGTCTCTGTCCCCCCCCCCAAAAGAAAATAAATAAATAAACGTTGAAAAAGAAACCGTAAAGTGCTAGAGGCAAGTAGTCCTACTCTGTACAAATGCTTGACATGGGACACCTTGCTAAGCAAGATGTTTAACTCAAACTACAAAAGAAGAGATTAATAAATTAGACTTTATGCAGATTTAAAGTTCTGTACAGCAGAAAATATAAGCAGAGTCGAAAGACGAATGATATTCAGGGAATAAAAACGTATTTTGTAACACATCGTGACAGACCTAATATTTTACTGGCTCTGACCTTGGGCGGTTACTTACTCTCTGAGCCTTAGATTCCTCATTGCTAAACTGAATTAGAACATAGACAATGTATAGAAAAGTGGCGCACAGGGAACACTCAGTAAACGTCACCTGTTCTGTGCGTGTGCGTGCACATGCGTGCGGGCACGTCATATAACATACAAACTGGTGAGAAGACTTGTGCTCCACAGAAAATAGTTGAAGGGAGGACCAGGCCTCACTCAGAAACACAGGTGGCTTACAAATGAGTGGGTTAAAAAATCTCACACACAATTAAGGAAACGTGAGTTCAGACTGTAAGGTTCCATTTTCCGCCCTCAGCGTGGTTTCTGCTCATGTCTCTGGGGCTGCACTGCAGTGGCTCACGGAGCAGTATGGCCAATTCCTGCTTTTATGTTGGTTCTTCGGAAGAAGATTTTAAGGAACGCTTATTTTTCGAGGACCAAGGTACCAAGCATATTTGTGTTAGGTATTTTAAATGATCCTTTTTTCCCTTTGTGAAAGAGATGTCATGTGATGGAATCTGATTTTCCCTGCAGAGAGCCCTGGAGACCTAACTAGGAGCCCTGAGATGGATAAACTCAAGTCGGTGGCAAAGTGCTACGCTTACATAGAAACGTCCTCCAACCCCGCGGACATCGACAAGATGACAAATGGAGACACGGCGTCATACTGGCAGTCGGACGGCAGTGCCCGCTCACACTGGATCCGGTGGGTGGCGCCACACCAGCTGCTGGGCGACCCGCGTGCCCATCTCATCAGTGCGCTCAAAATTACCTTCCATGCCATAAGAATCAAGTACAGGGCTCCTGTAAAATGATGCTGCCGGGCTCATCTGTCCGTAAACACGGATAATCCCTTTACTTGGAATTTGGGGGGAGAAAATAGTATTTGACTAATATCTTGTGATACTGATTTCAGATCTTTTTCGCTAGTTTCTCAGGAAAATTAATATCACAAGGGGCAAGTACTTAGATGCGATTTTACATTTTAAGATCCTCTCTGTGCATTTAATAAACCCGTGTGCACCTATCTTGCCGCTGAGGAAGCGAGGGGATGGGATGAGCAGGGACCCGGGGGTGGAATTGACGACTATCAGCTGGGACGCTTCTGGTTCTCAAGTTTCTCCTGTCTCTTCAGAGGATGGGCTCCTTTCAGTTGGTGGAATAGAAATAATCGTCTTGTTTTCTCATAGGGAGTATATGTGACCTTTAGCCGTCTAACTTACAGCCGAGGGAGTATATTCAGTTCTTTGGATGCAGTTTAGAATTTGTTTCTCAGGTAAAGCGGTGTTTTTTAGGATGTTCGTATTGTACTTTCCTGCCTGTATTAGTAGCTTAAGAGGAAACGTAAGATTAATCTTGACCCGAGAGGAATTTTTGAGATGAGAGGCCATAAGGACTTTGAAACTAATAGCGTTTCAAGTTGGTTGCTTTTAGGACAGTGAGTCTTTGGTGACATCAAAGACCAGGTCTTGGAGATGGGACTTGTGAATGCTGCCGCTTCTGACCTGTGTAAACATTTGCAGTTTCTGCTCCCGTGTTTTCCAGCTTAAAAATGAAGCCAGATGTTGTGCTTAGACACTTGTCCATCGCAGTGGCTGCCACAGACCAGAGCTACATGCCGCAGCAGGTGACCGTGGCTGTGGGGAGGAGTGTCGGTGAGCTCCAGGATGTCCGCGACGTGCACATCCCCAGCAATGTCACCGGCTACGTGACGCTGCTGGAAAATGCCAACATCAGCCAGCTCTGTGAGTCAGCCAGGGTGCACCTTGCCCTTCTAATTAAGGGGTTTGGGATGGAGGGAAGAAGGAATACTTTTTAGCGGGAAGACTTCTAAAGTGGAGAAACCGTTAGATTCTCTCTGTAGGTTTGATTGGCTACTCGTGATGCGCATGAAAGTCACATTATTTCATCTATTTGGTGTTTTTAAAGTTATAGAAGCCTTTTTTTTAGTTAGAAATATTCTTGTTTCCTTACCGTAAAACTACAAAATATAAGCAAAAGTTACTCAAAATCCCACCACCCAGGGATAATCACTGTGAATGTGTTAGTGTGGAACCTTCCAGATCTTTTCTTGTGTGTGTGTGCATGTGCGCGTGTGTGTGCGTGTGTAAACATGTGTGTACACACGCGCGCACACACACCTTTTAAAAATAAAACATAGGGTTGTGGGTGCATATTTACAAAAATGGTGATACGCTTTCCACGCTGGTTTGTAATTCTTTAGCGCGTTGTCCTACCGCGTGTTTTTGCACACCTTTATTTAGCGTTGTAAGAATTTGCCTTAGTTTTAACCAGCTCTTTATTCTTGGACATTTAGGTTGTTTCCATTTTTATAATATTATAACCTTGTGTCACAGCTAGCATTTTGGAAATAATCACAATTCTGTGATTTCTTTCCAGGCTTTTTTCATTCAGGGAGCCGGAATGCTTCATGCTTTGTCTCATTTCTTCTAATGCTCTCCTGGGCCAAAAGAAGTGTTCTTACTTTGCTCAAAGGAACTGAGGCCTAGGGAGGTAGAGTCTTTGTGTCTTGCCCGTAGGCAGAGCGGTAGTTCAGCTCCTGGAGTAGACGCTTCCTGTCTCACTGTGCTGGGCTTTTCTCTAAGTTGTGTCCCTTTTAACTTCTCACCTCCTCCTCTCCAACCCAAATAAGAAATTGTGACACCTCTTAAAAGTGAGTCATGCCTGCGTCCCCTGTTTGGACTTGATTATCAGAAATAAATTCTCACAACTGCTGTGAGCAAGCTCCTGTTTTTAACTCAATTGAAATTTCGGAACCCTAGCTGTAGAAGTTTTCTTACCATGGATTTAGTCAGGATTTAAAAAACGATCTTTGTGTTAGTTTTCAAGACACGTAAATTTCTAAGAAACTTTGCAATGGAAAGATTTTAAGCCGCCCTTAAATTTACCCATTGTTCTTATGACTCCTTAATTTGGTTGATGCTTTTTTGACCAGTTTATCGTATGCTAGCTGCATTGTACACATTATTTCTGGTATCAGAGTTATTTCAGAATTTTCTTTTCAAAATGTGAATTGCTATTTTGCTTTTAGTTGGGAGCCTAGCATTTGCTGAACTAAAGAACTTAATCCAATACTGAATTTGTTGTTTGCGCTTGACAGATGTCCAGATTAACATAAAACGTTGTCTTAGCGATGGATGTGACACTAGAATTCATGGTCTGAGGGCTGTTGGCTTTCAGAGAGTTAAGAAGTCTGGGGTCTCAGTGTCAGATGCTTCTGCAATCTGGTACTGGTCTCTGCTGACATCTCTGGTGACGGCGTCCATGGAGACAAACCCCGCCTTCGTCCAGACAGTGCTGCACAATACTCAGTAAGTCACCCCCTCTGCTTTCCAACCCTCCGCGGCCCCCGTCGTCCCCTCCCCCTGCAGAGCATGGCGCTTAGCAGCCCTCAGTCACTGAGACTCAGCGTCTCTGCCTCGGGTGCCCCGGTGTTTCCTGTTGGTGCTGTCAGCTCCCGGCTGCTCTGCCCCTTGCCCGTCGGTGGCAGTTGGTCACACTTACGTAGCGCTTGAGATCAGATAAGCTCCTTCAGGTGCTGTGTGTCATTTACCTCCTCATACTGTGAAATGTACACGTAAAACTTCTCCCCAGGTGACAGGTGAGGACCCCGTGGCGTTCCCCAGGGCCCATCGCTGGGCAGGGATGTGTCAGGTAGGGTCTAGGCCTCTGGACTCCAGGTTGAGGGCTCTTTTCGCTCCTGATGGAAATCTGTGCAAGGGTGCTAAATGAATTCAGTTTGAAATGTAGAGCACCTTTGAAAATTAAAATGGAAAAAGTAAAGGTAAATTAAAATTGAATTAAAAGTTAAAATTAAACAATTAAAATTGAATCACATTTAAATTAAGAAAATTAAAAGTTAAAAAGTTAAAAAAAAACCTGTGAGGGCACAAAGTCCCAGCGGTAACATACAAGGCAGAAAGTGGTGAGCGACGTGCAGCCTTAGGAGCAGTGAAGTGTCAGAGCCCTGCGTTTAAGTTCAGTGACTGATAACAAGAGACTGTTGGTAGATGTCCTCTCGATGTCTTTTGAGATTGTTGGTTATTGCTGTTGAATAAAGCTGCTCAGCCAGTAACACTGCGGGCAGTGCCAGATGTGAAGGGCAGTATTTGGCCATACTCCTGTCTTGCTTCCTGTTTAAAGTTTTTTTTAGAAAAACGGTCTGTAACTTAGAGTATATTTCAAGTGCAATGCAAAGAACTTTTATTTCCTTCTGAGGTGTCGGAGAGAAATTTGCAAACCTGGTGCCCCATTGTCCCTAATACATTGGCGTGTATATCATGTGAATAAGAACACTGTGCTACAGCCATCAGGCCCAGGGGATTGACGGGCACTTACGGCACCGTCCTTTCGGGGCTTGTGAGTTGGCCCAGTAGTGTCCTGTGTGGCACAGCGATCCAGGCCAGAATCATACTTTATTTTGTTGCCACGTCTCTTCGGTCTCCGTCAGAGTGGACCGGTTCCTCAGTCTTCCCTTGACTGTACGGCTTTGACACGTTTGAAAATTACAGGTCAGTTATTTGCAAGAGTGTCGTTCGGTTTTGGTTTATCTGATGTCTCATGATTAAGTGTAGGTGTTGTATCTTTAGCGGGAGCATCACAGAAGTGATGACGCGCTCTGGTTTCACCCCGTCAGCTGACACACCACCTTAGATTGTCTGGTTACTGGTGCTGTTCAGGTCAACATCGATCCCTGGATGGAAGGGTGGTCTCTTAGATTTTTCCATTGTAAAGGGACTTTTTTTTTTTTCCTGGTAATTAGTATTTTGTGAGGAGATGCTTTGAGACAACATATCCCCTTCCTCCTCAAACTTGGTATTGGTGTGGACGCGTGATTCTTAATGTTGTTCGCTGGGTTATAACTGATCACGGTGTTGATGTTTGCATTGGCCCAGGCTTGGCCTGTGGGAACTCCTTCAGTCTGGTTCATGGGTCCTTTGACATGTCTTCATTAACTTGGAACACTTCCTTACTTTCCAGAACAACAAAATACTCCAGGCCTGTCTTGAATGCTCCCTGCCTTAGTCCTACAGTGAGCCATTTTTTCTGCAGAGTCATCGTCCCTTTTAGTGGAGAATTTAGGAAGTGAACACGCAAGGGACGCCTGGGTGGTGCGGTCAGTTAAGCGTCCGACTCTCGATCTCGGCTCAGGTTGTCATCTCACAGTTTGTGGGTTCATCTGTGCTGATGGCGTGGAGCCTTCTGGGGATTCTGTCTCCGCCCCTCCCCCACTTGTGTGCACGCACACACGCGCACATTCTCTCTTAAAATAAATAAATGTAAAAAATTTTTAAAAAAGAGGGGCTCCTGGGTGGTTCAGTCGGTTGAGCGTCCGACTTCGACTCAGGTCACGATCTCGCGGTGTGTGGGTTTGAGCCCCGCGTCGGGCTCTGCTCTGACAGCTCAGAGCCTGGAGCCTGCTTCGGATTCTGTGTCTCCTTCTCTCTCTGCCCCTCCCCTGCTTGCACTCTGCACTCTGCCTCTCTCTAAAATAAATAAACATCAAAAAAAATTTGTTAAAGGAGAGGAAGAAGAAAGAGAACACACTGAACTCATTGCAGGTGGGGTGTGACTTCTCTCCTCTGTCTCCGTGGGCCCCACTGGGAAATACGTGTTTGCACGGAAGTGATGTGCACGTGTGTGTACATTGTGCACGTTTACACGCATGCTCATTTCTGTGAGCTCCCTTCCGCGCTCACTTCTGACCCCGTGTACAGACGACCCCGCCTCTGGTTGTCGCCCTCGGTTTGTGCTTCCCTTATCTGACGCTGAGAAACCTGCCGCCCGTCCTCCCACGTGACCAGGCTCCCGTCTCCTGCCCTCATCCAGACCCTGCCCTCACCCCACTCCCGCCCCAGCATCTTTTGCAAGGCCACTGCTGTGACCGTCCCCACTCCAGAACCCCATTGTGGGCCACCGTGGTGCCTGTCCTCCTGCCCAAGCACAGCCCTGCTTTAGGGACTAAATTTTCAGGAAAGAGAAGAAGGGCTTTCTACCTAATTTTTGTGAAGATAAGCCAAGTGGTTGACAAGTGGAGGTAATTTTGTTAAATTTAAATTCAAGTTAGTTAACATACTGTGTAGTACTGGTTTCAGGAGCAGAACCCGGTGATTCATCACTTCCATACGACACCCAGGGCTCATGCCAGCAAGTGCCCTCCTAATGCCCATCACCCATGTAACACCCCCCCCGCCCCCGCCATCAACCCTCAGCTTGTTCTCTGCAGTTAAGAGTCTCATGGTTTGCCTTCCTCTCTACTTTTATTTTTCCTTTCCTTCCCCTGTGTTCATCTGTTTTGTTTCTTAAATACCACATATAAGAGAAATCATGCGATATTTATCTTTCTCTGACTTATTGCACTTCGCATAATACACTCTGGTTCCACCCATGTTGTTGCAAATGGCAAGATTTCAAGGAACGGATATATTTAAAGCTTATATTTCTAAGAAGCTGTAATTATTAATCTGCAATTACATTTCCACTCCTAATGTTTACATGTCAGTGATCTAAAACTACTATAAAATTTTTTGGAAAAATCAATGAAAATCAATGAGGAAAAATAAAAAGTATCATGAAACAAAGTGTTTGCTTGTACTGCATCCGCGTGTGTGACCTCGGTGGCCTCCTGCATTTGCAGCTCCGTGTAGAGAGAGGGCGAGAGCTGAGGGCACAGTGGGAGCTGACAGAATATTAGCTCTACCGTGCTGTCTCTATTTTGAAACGTAGAAATAAAGTTGTTTCGGAGCTTCTCATTACTGCTGCCGTAAGATGATGGTCAGTTGCAGAATCTTGAGTTATTTTTTGCACACCTTCAAGTTGCACACGTAGCACGATTGCTGGTGCAGAGGAGGACCCAGTAGTTTTGGGTTGTATCGGTTTGTTGGGTAACTACTAGTTTGGAGGAGATAAAGCTTCGGAGGGGTTTCAGAAAGATAAACGTTAGTGGAGACGAGAAAAGAGAAACATTGAAGCAGGCATGAAGGTAGAAAGGCTAGAATAGCATATTTTAGGAACACGGGCGAGAATAGAAACGGTGATGGGTGCTGGTACGTTTAGGAGAAAAGAAAATTCGTGGCACGTCTTTAGATACCATAGACCTAAGATCGGATGTGTGAACCGAACCGTTTCCTGGGCCCCAAGCTGCTCTCCCTCCGGGGTCGGGTTTTCTACAAAGTCTGGGGTTTTTCTGGAGAGTACGTGTGTCTTTTGCCCACTCTGCGTAGAATGAGTACTTGATCCCAAAGAGTGTGGAATGAGCCTTTGCAGAGGGCAAGGGAACTCTTGAAAGAAGAACTAAACAAGAAAGCAACCCCACGACAGGACCTGGCACCATGACTCCGGGGGAAGCAGATGTCACGCTGTGTGTCAGGCTCTCCGTAGGAACGCTGTTCGCTCAGGAGGGATCAATCCGAACGAGCTTCTAGGCGTTCAGTTTTTGTTTCGTGTTCGTGAACTGATGTGTCCGCCTGGCCACAGGCGGTGTTCTGACCTCCACCTCCCACTTTCAGGAAGGCGCTGCAGCACATGCCTCCACTTTCCCTCTCACCAGGATCCACGGATTTCTCGACTTTCCTGTCTCCCAACGTTCTTGAAGAAGTGGACAGCTTCCTCATAAGAATAACGAGGTAAAATCAGGGTTGATGAGGTGGGGCTTGTAGGGCGTAGAGGGCATCTGTGCTTGTTAAGTCTTCCTTTAAAAACTTTTTTTATCTTTCATGGATTACCACTAAAAACAGCTCATGGTTCATGATTGAAGAAGAAATGACGCAGTCATTCACCCGTGTAAACTCCATTATCTTGGGATGCTACCTGACCTTAGGAGGTGGGGGTGGGTGGGGGGGGTTCTCTGCTGCAGCCAGAACCGGTGTCCCTCCGTCCCTCTGCTTACGTGGTGGCCTTGGGCGGCATCCGCTTGCCTGCCTGTACAGCCGCTGGTCCACAGGCCTGGCCGAGGCCCCGTAGTAGCTTGTCGGCGGTCTTGCTTGCCCTGGCACACTCGCTCTCTTCGCTCTGTCTCTCTCAAAAATAAACAAATAAACATTTAACAGGAAGCAGTTTGTACGTGATGTGTTTAAAATGACCGAGAAGCATATGGTTCAGTACGTCTAAAATACCCTGTTGGTGTTGGAGGACTGAGCTCCCAACCCAGTCCTCACCCAGTCGTCATTCTTAGGGCAGCGGCTTCTTGTAGGAGCTTCTTTATTTGTGGTTTATTTACTTATTGTTTGATTTGTTAAAGTTGATACTGTTAGTGTTGTGGAGACAGAGGTGAGCATTTAATTTCCTAGTCCTCTAGGTTGATTTAATTTTTCTTCAGGTTATCTTGAGGATTTTGAGAAAGTATTTCTGGTAAACGTATAGAAAGCACACCATGGGTCGGTTTTACTTCTGGGGTCAATTACGTGGGGTTCGGGCTACCTTGATGTGCTCATGTTTTTAAGAAGTGAAAAGTTTTTTGTTCTTTGCTCATAGCTGCTGTTCGACTCCAGAGGTGGAGCTGACCCTTCTGGCTTTTGCACTAGCAAGAGGAAGTGTCGCCAAAGTGCTGAGCTCTCTGTGTGCCATCACTGACCACCTGGACACACGCTACGAAGCCTCGTCCCTCATCTCCTCCATGGCGTCAGTCAGGCAGAACCTGCTCCTTAAATACGGTAAGTGACACAGGCTCCCGGGACGGACAAGCCAGAAAACCACTGTTACCGAGGGGCGCATGGGGGGGCTCAGTCGGTTGAGCGTCTGACTCTTGATTTCTGCTCCCGTCTTGATCCCAGGGTCATAGGATCGACCTCTCCATCGATTCTTGGGATTCTCTCTCTCCGTCAGTCTGTGCCCCTCTCTCCGTCTGCCCCACTCACGCATGCTCTCTCTCTCTAAAATAAAACAATAGCAAAAAAAAACCCCATCATTAACGTGGGACTTCCTGGCATCTTATGTCCTCGGGTAGTTTGTGGATCAGGTCACTGTAGTTACACCGCGTGTGTAGACCAAGAGGGTTGGGAAGTTGGACTGTCTCCCCTGTGGAGGAGGAGAGAACCGGATCCTCGTCTTAGACGGCATCCCTCTGCCTCCCGTGAGCTCCACAGGCCTGCCACCGCTTTGCCCACCTGGGCCCGTCGTGACACTGTCTGCCGACCCTTCTCAGTTGGGCTGTGAGGAACAACTTCTTTGCCATCCTGGCTTCTGGTGCTGCAGTTTCTGTCTGCAAAGTAGAGTAGTGGATCCCATCCCTGTAGTAATGGGCAAACTGTGCTGTTTCTGTCATGATCTTTGTACTTTTGCCTTAATACGACCTAATAATTTATTTTATGTTTAATTTTTAAAGGCAGACAATTAATGTGTTATAAATCCATTTCCCCCCCTAAATTTTAAAAGATAATTTTTTGGTTGGGTAGGGGGCCCATAGCAGGCACGGCTGGATGAGGGGGGGATATGTAGTGTCTGGGAAATACTCTCCAGGACGCTTTTCAGTTCAGATGAGCAGTTGTTTAGGTAGGGAACTCTGGGTGGGGGCGTAAAACGTGAGGGAATGTTTATTATTGGCAGTATTCTAGTTCTGGGTTGGAGTACAGGTTAGTGGGTTCTCACTACAGTATTCTTTAAATTGTAAAAAAAAAATTTTTTTTTTTAACATTTATTTATTTTTGAGAGAGACAGAGACAGAATGCGAGTGTGTTGGGGCAGAGAGAAAGGGAGGCACAGAATCTGAAGCAGGCTCCAGGCTCCAAGCTGTCAGCACAGAGCCTGACACGGGGCTCAAACCCACAAGCTGTGAGATCATGACCTGAGCTGAAGTCGGACGCTCAACCGACTGAGCCACCCAGGCGCCCCATCACTACAACATTATTAACACAAGAGAAAAAGGAAAAGCTTTCAGGTCATCATAGCAAATGGTGATTTTTGTAATTTTTAAAACTTTCAAAACTTGCCCGCAGGTGTATTAAAGAAACAAAACCCCAAAGCGTAAGATATTATTTATGTATTTAAATGCAGTTACAACAAAATTAATTATTGGCTCCAAAACACTATCTTAGAACTCCCTCTCCCAAGTATGTTGAACGTATGCTGTTACCCTGTCTTACAATATACTTTGTTTCTGAATAGTGGTGTTTTAGAGACCTCTTCATGGAATCACGTAGGGACATAAAGCTGTACTTGGTCTCTTTCAGGAAAGCGCAACTTTTGTCCAGCATCGCTTCTCTGCTTTAGTTTTTCAACAGGTACATTTTTAGTAGTGTGGTGTCCACAGACGCTCCATTTCCACTGATGTGTCTGCTAGTCTTTATTTTTTTCATCGTGCTGGGTTAAGGCTCTTGTTCTCTCTCTTGTCTTTGATCAGGTAAACCTCTCCAGTTGATCCTTCAGGCCTGTGATGTCAAAGGGAAGGAAGAGAAATCAGGGCCTGAAAACCTCCTCGTCGAGCCGTGGACGAGAGACGGTGAGTGGTAGGTGTGTCTGTGTTTTGTGAGTGGGGAGGGCCGCGGGCACGTGAGACCACGCGTGGGGCTCTGGGGTGCTCAGAACACACAGGCTGCACACCGTGTTGGCCTCTGTTGAGTGGTGGTCCTTGAACCATTTGTGTGCCTTCATTGTCACGGCCCTGTAATCTGCTAAGGGCCAGTCGCTTGTAACAATTTCAAAGTAGTTGAGAGCCTTGAGTTTTGAAAAGCAAGCGTTCTCCATCTTGGAATATAAAAAGTTAGCGTTTTCAAGTTCAGATTATGTTCCTATTGTGTCATCTTAAAGCAGTAAGAGACTCAGCAGATCGAGGCATATAGTATTGCTGAGAACATAATTTAAGGGAAGGGTATTTCTTGGTGTGGCTCATCTGGCGTCTGGAGCATCCGGAAGGAAGCCTCACTCCTTCCCTAGTGCTAACACGGTAGTGGCTGACGTGCTCTTCACGTGGCGGTGGGCTCTCTTCCTCGTCCAGGGTGTTTGTGTCTTCCTCACCCGTCTTACTGGCCAGCCAGTCCGTCATCCGCACACGCCCCACTTGTGCTCACCGTACTGCTTGGAACATTGCCTATTTGGTGAAGGAGGGGAATGTTCTGGAAGTTGTCAAATGAGTTAACAAATGAGCCAGTCATCGTAACTTCAGTGTTTCCCTTTTGCAGGGTTCCTTACGGAGACTGGAAAAACCAGAGCAAGTGCTATTCTTTCTTCAGGAACTGAATCTGCCTTCCAAGTTACACAGATCAGAATTATGGTAATTCCCATGCTGCCTTCTTCAAGCAACGTTACTGCTATTTTGAAAGTAGGGCTATGGGGGCGCCTGGGGGGCGCAGTCGGTTGAGCCTCCGACTTCGGCCCAGGTCACGATCTCGCGGTCCGTGAGTTCACGATCTCGCGAGATCTCGAGTGATCTCGCGTGAGTTCGAGCCCCCCGTCGGCTCTGGGCTGACGGCTCGGAGCCTGGAGCCGGTTTCCGATTCTGTGTCTCCCTCTCTCTCTGCCCCTAACCCACTTGCATTCTGTCTCTGTCTCTCTCAAAAATAAACATTAAGGGGCGCCTGGGGGGCGCAGTCGGTTGAGCCTCCGACTTCGGCCAGGTCACGATCTCGCGGTCCGCGAGTTCGAGCCCCGCGTCGGGCTCTGGGCTGACGGCCCGGAGCCTGGAGCCTGCTTCGGATTCTGTGTCTCCCTCTCTCTCTGCCCCTAACCCACTTGCATTCTGTCTCTGTCTCTCTCAAAAATAAACATTAAGGGGCGCCTGGGGGGCGCAGTCGGTTGAGCCTCCGACTTCGGCCAGGTCACGATCTCGCGGTCCGCGAGTTCGAGCCCCGCGTCGGGCTCTGGGCTGACGGCCCGGAGCCTGGAGCCTGCTTCGGATTCTGGGTCTCCCTCTCTCTCTGCCCCTAACCCACTTGCATTCTGTCTCTGTCTCTCTCAAAAATAAACATTAAGGGGCGCCTGGGGGGCGCAGTCGGTTGAGCCTCCGACTTCGGCCCAGGTCACGATCTCGCGGTCCGCGAGTTCGAGCCCCGCGTCGGGCTCTGGGCTGACGGCCCGGAGCCTGGAGCCTGCTTCGGATTCTGGGTCTCCCTCTCTCTCTGCCCCTCCCCCGCTCATGCTCTGTCTCTCTCTGTCCCAAAAATAAACATTAAGGGGCGCCTGGGGGGCGCAGTCGGTTGAGCCTCCGACTTCGGCCCAGGTCACGATCTCGCGGTCCGTGAGTTCACGATCTCGCGAGATCTCGAGTGATCTCGCGTGAGTTCGAGCCCCCCGTCGGCTCTGGGCTGACGGCTCAGAGCCTGGAGCCGGTTTCCGATTCTGTGTCTCCCTCTCTCTCTGCCCCTAACCCACTTGCATTCTGTCTCTGTCTCTCTCAAAAATAAACATTAAGGGGCGCCTGGGGGGCGCAGTCGGTTGAGCCTCCGACTTCGGCCCAGGTCACGATCTCGCGGTCCGCGAGTTCGAGCCCCGCGTCGGGCTCTGGGCTGATGGCCCGGAGCCTGGAGCCTGCTTCGGATTCTGTGTCTCCCTCTCTCTCTGCCCCTCCCCCGCTCATGCTCTGTCTCTCTCTGTCCCAAAAATAAACATTAAGGGGCGCCTGGGGGGCGCAGTCGGTGAAGCGTCCGACTTCAGCCAGGTCACGATCTCGCGGTCCGCGAGTTCGAGCCCCACGTCGGGCTCTGGGCTGACGGCTCGGAGCCTGGAGCCTGCTTCGGATTCTGTGTCTCCCTCTCTCTCTGCCCCTCCCCCGCTCATGCTCTGTCTCTCTCTGTCCCAAAAATAAATAAACGTTAAAAAAAATATTAAAAAAAAATAGGATTATGTAGGATGCCTGGGTGACTCAGTTGGCTAAGTGTCAGCTTGGGTCATAATCTTGCAGTTCATGGGTTTGAGCCCATGTCAGGCTCTGTGCTGATTGCTTGGAGCCTGGAGCCTGCTTCGGATTCTGTGTCTCTTTCTCTCTGCCCCTCCCCTCCTTGTGCCCTACGTCTGTGTGTCTGTCTGTCTCTCTCTCAAAAATAAATAAACATTTACAAAAAAATAGAATTATGCTTCAGAGGTCTGTGACACTGCGTTTTCATCGATTATCTAATGATTACTCTGTGCCAGGCCTGTAGCCGAGGACAGGTACACAGAGATGAATAGACTGTTGTCTGGGAAGGTGTGAACATAAGGACTGAGAAAGAGAAAGAATCCTTTCTTAGGAAGCAGCTTTTTTTTACTCTTAACATATTCAAAAATATGTGTATATTTTGTTGGTTTGATTTTGCTTTAAGCTGTTTGAATTTCACCGTATTTTTTGGAAACAAAGCAGCCACAGGACCTTAGCACCTTCAGCGTACTTCATCTGGATCTCTGTTTCCAGGTTCGACGTGGTGGCATTGGGGCCCAGTGCGGGTTGGTGTTTGCCTACAACTCATCTTCTGAGAAATTTCACGCAGAAGAACACTTCAAAAGGTTTGAAAAGTATGACAAATGGAAACTTCAGGAATTCAGGCAGTTTGTAAAAAGCAGGTAAGGAACAGAATAAAAATTTTTGTAGTTAATAAGACTGTATGCCTTCTCCTATTGGTAAAATACGTGTTTATGTCTTCGTAGATGAGGTGCCCCTAAGCCATCCTCAGTGGCCATGAGCATTCATCGCTTTCTAGCAGCGTCTGAAGACATGTTTTAATTTGTTCGTAGACCCTAACCCATTCCTTCTGTGACCAGGTCGAGGCATCTCCAGAATGGCTGGGTGCTGATACGTGTCTGGACTGTCTTCAGTCGCCCAGCCACCCGGAAGTTTACATGCCCCAGCCTCCCTCCTCCTAGTCATGCTGTTATTGGACATGTTTTTAAGTACCCAGCCCTGCACTGGGCCTGATTCTGGGCGCCAAAGAGACACATTGAGCGTGTTGGCGCAGTCCCTGTTCTGTGGTGCTGTCCTCTCAGATGAGCAGTGTCAGTGTTGTCCGCACTGGGCAGGAGAGGGGGGATGGGGGTTCTGGGAGAGGAGACCCCGGAGGGAGTACCGTCAGTATTGAGAGCTAAGGATGACGTGCAGGCGATCAGCTGCTTGGAGAAGTAGAAGGAGAGATCTTGAGCAGAGAGCAGAGCAGATTTGTGAACTCATAGGGGAAGCACGGAGGGGGTGGGGGCTTCAGGGTCCTGCAAGTGCCACAAGTACTTTGGGGTGGAGAGTGGCGGAACGTGGAACTGGAGGGCCAGGGAGGGGCTGAGTCTCTGAAGGTCTTTCTGTCTCTGGGTCAGGGCTTGGACCGTATCCTTTAAGCAAGGGAGGGCGGTCGGTGTAGTGTTGAGGCGTTTCAGAGAGAAGGACAGAGAGCCTAGATGTGTGTTTTACCAGTACCGTTCTAGACCATGCTGTGTGTCGCATGGGCAGGGGAGACCAGCGTGGAGGCAGGGTGGGATGGGTCACTTTGGCCAGAGCCCTGGCAGTGATGGAGAGGTGGCGACCCACTGGGAGACCGCCAGAAGGTCACTGAGTGTAGAGCTGAGGAAGGAGTATGGTGTGGGCGTCAGGGAGGCCTGGGAAACAGGTCTGTGGGGAAGGTGGTGAGCTCCGTTTTGATCCGTTTGAATGTGAGGGTTAGGGACACCTTGAGGTACTTGACAACTAGTTGGGTAAGTGTGTCAGGAGTCTGGAAGAGGCGTATTGAAGCTACCGATAGATAGAGACAGTTAAGTGATCATTTAAGTGAGTTAGATCGTTCTGGAAGAGTGTGTGGGCCAGGAAGAGAAGAAAGACCGTACAGACCAGCATGCTGAGAGGCACCAGCATTTAAGAGGCAACGGAGAAAAAAGGAGCCCAAGAGACAGCCAGCGAGGCAGTAGGAAGGCCTGTGTGTGTCATCGTGAAGCCAGGGGGAGTGATGTGAAAGCAAGCAGGGGGTGGGCAGCGGTGTCAGATGTGACCCAGGGTCAGTGGGATCAAGTCTGCGCGTGAACCTGCCACATTTAGCCGCAGGTCATTGGTGACCCTCGGGCCGCGTTGCCTCCCTCACTCCTAGTGGCGGGTTAGAGCTCACGGAGCTGAGCCCCCGACTTGCTGATCTTGCTGCAGCGCGTCTTGGGTGACAGGGCGCTAGAGCTCACGGAGGGCTCTAGCTGTGGTCCAGTAGTGAATGCGAAGTGTGCGTGGTGTTCGGTGTGGATTCTGATCCGGTAGTTCTGGGCGGGGTCTGAGACTTTGACCTGTAGGAAGCTCTCAGGTGACTGACGCTCCCCACCCACGGACCACACTTGGAGTATCCGGGATCTAGAATAACTCCCTCTCCCTGCTGTACTTCCTGTGGTGACATTCCAAGTGCCACCAAGACAAATGGTCATTCAGTCTCCAGAATACTCTTGAGGACGGAGAGCTCACAGCGCTTCAGTAGTTAGATTATATTCAGTTGAGATCCACATTCCGTGCCCTTAATTCCAGCCCTCCAAATATCCTTCACCCCTAAAGTCTCCCTCCCCACCACAAATGTATGCCTTTTTAAAAGATGCCTTTTTTTTTTTTTTTTTTTTTTTTTAATGGTAACTAGAGATTACACTTGTTTTTAAGCAGCTCTCTCCCATTCTTGGGACATATTAAAAGAAGTTTTTCCCTTAAACCTGCTATTAAACAAGATCTTTCACATATAGGATTTTTTTTTTTTTTTTTTTTTTTTTTTTTTTTTTTATAACTTAAATGTAGCCTAGTCACTACACCCTTACTGATTTTTAGCTTCCGGTTCCAGCCTGAACTACTCTGAAATCCTGCTTTGGCTAGCCTCTGTGCTACCAGTCTGTCTCCAGTTTGGAAATCAAAATGTTAATGTACATGCATCTGTCTTCTTCCCCCCTTTTTTTTTTTTCCTCTGTCTCTCTGGCCGGATGTGGATCAGTCAGCACGCCCAGAGTCCGCTGTCTGATTGCTGTGTGGTGCACTGAACGAGGTTGCTTCCCTTTGTATCTGACACCCAGACAGCTGTCTCTCCATCTCAAAGATTTTCTTGATGGCTGCCACAGAGTGAATTAAAAAATTCTCAAACACAATACTGATAAAACTCGTTGAAGTGGTTTTGGGTTAAGACAGAATACCACCTGTCCCATTGGGTTTAGGGTTAACGAGGTCATGAAAGGTTTATGCTCAGAGGGGCTTAAGCTGGGACGTCTGGGTGGCTCAGTTAGTTAAGTGTCTGACTCTTGATTTTGGCTTAGGTCGTGATCTCATGGTTTGTTGGATTGAGCCCCTGTGTTGGGCTTTGTGCTGACAGTACAGAGCCTGCTTGGGATTCTCTCTCTCCCTCTCCTCTCTCTCTTTCCTTCTCCACTCACGTGCACTCACTCTCTCTCAAAAAGGAATAAATAAACATTAAAAAAAAAAAAAAAAGAAAGTGGGGCGCCTGGGTGGCTCAGTCAGTTGAGCGTCCGACTTCAGCTCAGGTCATGATCTCGCGGTTCGTGGGTTCGAGCCCCGTGTCGGGCTCTGTCCAGCTTGGAGCCTGGGGCCTGCTTCGGATTCTGTGTCTCCCTCTCTCTCTCTGCCCCTCCCCCGCTCACGCTCTGTGTCTCTCTGTGTCAAAAATAAATAAACATTAAAAACAATTTTTTTTTAAAAGAAAGTATCTTCTTGACTTATGTTAAGAAGAGAACATTTTTTGTGCCTGTTACAGAACCTACCCCGAGTCCTTAATCTTTTCCCCCTTCTTGCCATGAATGCCCACGTTCGCTTCTCACACAGAGTACTCCCGTGTTGCCAGCTTGCCGGCTGTATTACAGATTAACTAGTGGAAAGTTTTAGGAGTGTTACCTGAAAAAGACTGCCTTTTTCTCCTTTGGTTATTTAATTCCTGAAAAGGGAGTACGATTCAAATGTCTAGTTTTTAAAAAGAGGTGGCACAGAGTTGTGCGTCTTTAGCCTGAAATGCTTTCCTGGAAGGAACTTTTAAGGAACAGGAAGAAATGACAGAGGCTGAAGTTTTCCTTTTTCGGAGCTCCAGGGTCTGAAAGCTCCCTGCCTCTTACCCTTCAGTTGTTGAAAGGGAACTAAACCGCAGGCTGGTCGTATGTATATTAGCCAGACCTCGGGAGAGAAAACCGAACCTCCCTCTCCTTTGGATCTTTCTAGAAGCACACAGTGGCTGTTGTATCTTTCCTTATTCCTGACCTGCTCATCAAAGACACCTTGGGTTTGTGTCTCATTCTTCACATGTGCCGGCTATCTAGAGAAGCAAACTTTCTCTTCAGTGCCCAGATTACATTTGGAGGCTGAGGAGTGGGGAGGAAATCACCACCAGCCGCTTCACGTGCTTAGAGACGCAGGTGCTACACCCGCTCCCTGGTTGTCACTTGACAGGTCGCACATGCAAGTTAATGCCACTCAGACCCTTGAGGAGCTTAGAAGTAGGACGGTGTTTTGTGATCACCCTTGTGCTTACAGGGCTGGTTGCTCACCTGGTGACCTTGGAGAGGAAGACCCTGTTGGCTGGTTTGAGCTCGAAGAGGAATGGGACGAAGCAGACGTGAAGCTGCAACAGTGCAGAGTCGCCCAAGTAAGCAGTCACGGGTCGTGGCCTTCGCACGCGTGCCCGCCCCCTCCTTTCACCGCGTCCGTGTTGACGGAGGGGTTGGCGCGTGCCCGCCCCTGAGCCAGCTGTGCCTGGGACCGATGGGCGACACTACGATGGTGGGACGTTCGGGGGCTGTGCCCAGAGGAACAGCGTCCCGCCCCGCCCCGCCTGGAGGTCACCAGGGAAGGCTTCCCAGGAGAGGCGGTGTGCCGCCACGTGTGGAGAGCCGATCACGTCATCGCCTGGGGCCAGGCTGGCACGTGCGGGGAAGGGGCGCGCAGCTGGGCGAGCGGAAGGTGTGCTGTGCCCGCGGTGCGGGAGACACGACGACTGTCCACTTCGTTTTCTTAACTAAAGCTTCGTGTAAGTCTTAGTGAGAAGCTTCAGTGAGAGGAATGAGAACTGTCTGTAGGGCCTGTACGCGCTGGGTAGACATTTATGCATTTGAGTCGTGGAGTCTGGATGGCTCTTGGCAGAAGAGCTTCCACGGTAAGAGGCCGATGTTGCATAGGAGGTGAGCTTGCGGGTGGCTTTGGCTTTGTGCGGACAAGGCTGTATCCCGGGCCGTGGGTTGTCTGTGTTAGTTGGGGGCTTTGAGAGGATTCCTTAGGGCATTTGTTGTTGACTCTTGTCACCACATACCTGATCTCTCTTTCAAAATAACTGGGCCACAGAGCACACGTACTTCCCGGATTCATCCCATCTTACCCTGTGTTTGCCCTGATGAGAGGGGGTCATGCCATTTCCCTTACTGTGATCCTTCCCCAAACCTGACTTGGTTCGGCACTCGTATTGTCTTCTGTTTCTGTGGATGTTGGACTTCTGTTTTGTGCCTTGTGCTAGGCAGAGTGGGACCTAGTAGGTTGTTAACGTCACCCCTTCCATTTGTGTTCCAGCTGCTGAGTCCTCCCCCTTCAATGTGTCTTTCCTTTCTAGTATTTGATGGTGAAGTTCCTCTGCACCCGCCAGGAGTCGGCAGAGCGCTTGGGAGTGCAAGGCCTCAGCATCAGTGGGCATCTCCGGCCGGCGAGAACTGGGGCAGAGCAGCACGTCGTCTGCACCCGCTGCGTAAAGGACACGGAGGACAGCGTCTGCGGGGCCACCCTGCTGCTCAGGACCCTTCAGTTCATTCAGCAGCTCGCCCATGACCTGGTAGAGTCTTCTCAGTTGTTAGATCTCATTCTTTTGGGAAAATCAATGGTGACGTTGAGGGAAATGAACAACCGGTGAAACCTGACCCTGCTGAAGCGTGCAGAGTGAGCGTGTGCGGCCGGCATTGTGCTGCCTGGATGACCCCGGAAGAGCCGGGGAGTGAGGTGCTGGGCGTTGGTGGTGGTAGACTAGGGAGACACGGCAGGTTTATGGGGTTTACGTCTTCCTTAAGTCCTGGGAGAATTATTTCTGAAGTACAGGTGAATTCTGCTTATTCCCTAAAAGTACCAAAATGTCCAGATGTGAAATCATTTGTGTTTTCGATACTGACTTGTACACTCACTAATAAAAACACAGAGACCGCTCACCCCAGGAAAGATTCTAGCCGCCACCCCCATAGAGGTGGTGACTTAGCTCAGGGATCGGCGGGAGCAGCCGCGTCCACTGTTGGCCTCCGTTCTGCCTCAGCACGTTTGGAGGCTGTACCTCAGTTTATCTGTGTTTGTTTGGTCTTTGTTACTCAAGCTGTCCTGTCACAGCAGGAAATAGCAAAGGAGAGGGGCTGCTTCGGAGCAGCGGGAGTGTTAGTGCACAGCTCCCCTTCGGGCCTACATGCACGCAGGCGCGGGTCTGAAAGGGTGCTCCTGGGGAGGGCTCTTCACCATGTAGAGACTCACTTATGTTCGTGTGTGGTGTTTGCGGACCTGGACTCTGGTTGGGGGCCGGTGGGGGTGGGGCGTGTGCACGTACATTACGCGGACGTGTACTTTCATACACAGACACACACGCACATATGTATCGTAGAAAGTTTCACACCAAAAGTCGTTGTTCACACACTTTTTAGTTGTTAAGAGTGAGCATCAGTTACATGGGAGTTTTACGCATGTGAGCCACCTCCTTCTTTCAGATCAAGGAGGAAATGAGCCATTACGGTATTTCTCTAAATGAATTTCTCCATTTTATTTGTAACTTATTTTTTATAATTTTTTAGGTGCAGCAGAAGGAAAGTGGCTTAAAATACAAATCTTTTCTGGACTTCGCGGGTCTTGATTTGCAGATCTTCTGGAATTTTTACAGTAAATTAAAGCAAAAGTAGGTCAGAATTTGTTATAAGGTGATAATCATATAAACAAAACTGAAAACACTAAGTTTTGCATTCTAAATAGACCAGTTTTTCTTCCAAGATTTTTTGACTTCTCACAAGTTTGTTTATTTATTTTTTGAACATTTATTTTTGGGAGAACACAAGCGGGGGGGGGGGGGGGAGACACACAGGATTCGAAGCAGGCTCTGGACTGTCAGTGCAGAGCCCGATGTGGGGCTTGAACTCATGTACCGTGAGATCATAACCTGAGCCAAAGTCGGACGCTTAACCAACTGAGCCACCCAGGCGCCCGACTTCTCACTAGTTTATATTCTCACTTGAAATATCGGTTATTGTTAAAGATAACACCTCCTGTTTCTATAACATATTTTGGGCAGTGTTTCTGCACACATTTTGACATCAGACCCTTATTCCGGCCCGGCGGGGTGAGCAGCTAGAGTATTGTGGGAGAACCGTCACTGTGCAGGGGAAGACGTGGGCTCCCGAGTGCCCACTTGCCCCACAGGGGCTGCGTTTTCAGCTGCTACCTGGTACAGCATTGATTCTGTTCTGCCTCTCTTTCTCCCGCCGGCACTGTTTTTACTGTGCCCCATGGGTCTGGGGAGGCCTTTGGAGACAGCTGTTGGCTTTGGAGGGTAAAAACAACCTCCCGTTTTGCTCTCTGATACTCTGTCTCTCTGTAGTCCGAGGGAAGAATGCATCTGTGCCCAAACCCTGCTTCTGCGCCTCCTGCAGAGCTGTTTCTCCGTGCTGCGGAGCGACGGGCCGGCCGCCTCTCAGGACGCAAAGGCTCCCCGGCAGAGCCCTGCAGGGGCGGGGGCTGCCAAGGAGCTCCACACGCACTTGTGTGACGGTAGGGAGTGTGCTCATCTTTAACGGGACCCTGTGCTGGCACAGCCTCCCACTATAGGAACAGGGTCCTGTGGTCATGCAGGCTCAGGAGAGGGATCACTGCTTTAGAAAAGGACCGTTTCCTCGGGTCCTATGTTGAGCTCAGGATTTATTCTCTGGTCGGTGGTTTCCTCCTGGTTTCTGACATATAGGGGTGTGACACTGAGAGTGATCACTATCATACTATTCAGTCTTTAGTGAAGACACTGGCCTGAGGGAGAGTGATGACAAACTGAGGCTAAAACCCAGGTGGCCATGAGAAATTACTTTTAAGGCTTTGCCGAGTTGTGTCTCAAAAGGACCTGGAGATAATGAAAAAGAACCTGGTGCATGTAGTCTTTATTTGAGTTCGTGTAACATCCTCACACTGCCTCGCCTGGGCAGAGGTGCTGAGCACACAGTGGGGAGCAGGGAGTTTACAGGCTGGTTAAAGCACACATGCGTGTTGTGAGTGAACAGAGGGGACATGTTAGAGCTGATTCCTTGTTCATTTTCATCAGTGGTGGATAGGCTGGATGGAGACTCTGCGCCCATGGAAACATTAAAACAAGAAGTCAAGAACACCCTTCTTAATGGGGCTGCCATCTTCTTTCCCGATCGACAGACCCGACGGGACCACCTCTTTGCCATGATGGTGAGCATTCACTCAGACGTTCGGGTGAAATTGACTAGTCTTTGTTTCCTCTGAATACCTCCCAGTTTCAGTCTTCCAGGTGTGTGTTTAACACTCACTGTCTGCAGCGTTGTGTGTGGGACATGAACGTCTAAGGACAGAGCTCCGTCCTCAAGGTGGGGACGGCGGATAATTCCAGCTCTAGTGCCTGGCCTGTTGTGTTACAAAGAGGAAGGAGCCTAGTTCCTTCATCTTCCTGATTTGCTTACAACCAAGCATTCTTTTCAACAGTCTAACTTTTTATGATGGGAAAATCTGAAACAAATACAGAACTAGACTAAATATAATACCTCCTACCCTGTATGTACCCATCACCTCGGTTCAACAGTTGTAAACTCGGGCTAATCTTGTTTCCTTTGTGATCCACCTTATCTGCTCTCCCTGCCCTTCCTCCAGTATTATTTCAAAGGAAATCCCTGGCCCATTCGTCAATACTTCAGCTTATATCTGTGATGAAGTAGAATCTTCCCAGACCCCTTCTCCTTGTCACTCATACATTAGTAGTGGGGAGTGAAAAGTGCTTTTCATGTTGATAAAAGTTATGTTACCAAGTGGAATATCCTGTACAAAGATCCAGATTTTTAATTCTGAAGGTGGTATTTCTGTGTGAAAATGAGTAGGAGTCATGAAAAAAAAGATGTGAATGATGATGTGAGACAGAACAGAAATTTCTCTAAGCCCCACCAAAGACCCAAAGACCTCTAGGTCAGGAAACTCCAGGGTTTCCAGTATTCCAGAGATGGTAAAATACAGGGAGACATGAATAAAGACTATGTAAGAAAGCAGAATTATAGGCTAATCTTACTTGTAAACAAAGTTAGAAAAATCCTAGCAAAGTGTTAGTGAATCAGTCCTATAAAATATCAACAAAACCCTGACTGAGTTGGATTTACCCTAGGAATGGAAGGGTGGTTTTAACGTTACAAAATTAATAAATGAAATCAGAGGAAAAAGTTATATCAGCAAGTACAGAAAACACCTTTAAAAAAGATTAAATTCTGATGATGACGAAAACCACAAAAGCGTTAGCAAACTCAAAACAGAAAGGAGCTCCCTCAGTCTGGGGGAGGGTGTATATCCCAAACCTTTCATACATAATAGGCTGAATGGTGGGTCACTGGAGGCATCCCTTTCAGAATGAGGAGCAGGACAAGGATGCTTACTGGTCACTGCTTCTCTGTGATGTCGCATTAGAGGGCCTGGCCAGTGTGGCAGGACAAGGGAAAAAAATTTTAAACTACCATAGTAATTGGAAAGAATAAAACAAATAATTACTTACAGGTGATATGGTTGTAGGTTATTTTTTACTCTCTGTGAGGACAAGCACCTGCTGGTGAAGTTACTGGTAGGAATTTAATGGGGGAAACCAGATACAGAATTTCAGAAAGCATTTCTCAACGCAGCAGTGAATTAGCAGGTGTAGTGAGGTGCTCTGTGGGCTGCAGGTAAAGACAGGAGGAACAGCAGAAGCATCACGTGTGGTCCCCGACACCAGAGGCCCGCCCTGCCACGAGGAAAAAGTGGCCGCACGTGCGTCACGTGTTTCGAGGAGAATCGTGTTGGGGCCAGGTGGTTGTGGATGGTTTCAGAGAGGAGGAAGGGTCTTTGGTTGTTTGCAGCTCTCTGCGGAATTCGCACATCACCTGGAGGATCCGTGTTCATGCCGAGTCGTAGCCTCTGACGGCATCCGCCGGCCTGACCTGCTGGACTGTGGCGGGACTGTGTCCTGCTTGATTCCTAGAAGCATTTGCCAGGCAGCTGTGCAGTGATGGTTTTTGCTAGCTTGTGTCCCACACGTCAAAATAGAGGACATATGGCCTCTTGAATGACATTGCTGTCCGTTAGCAGAGGAGCTCTGTCACTTTCCCTCTGCCCGCCCCTTCTGACAGCACTGGCTGAGGGCTCTGTGTTCCCTCCTCATGCTCATGGATTGAACAGCGTCTCTTGTCTCTCCCACCCTCCTTTGCCCGGCTGCACCCTCCGTCTTAAATCCTCTGGAAACCCCCTTCAGTGCCTCACATAATGGTAGACGTTGAGTACGTTCACGGAATGAAGAAAGTGCCCCTAACGTAGCCCAGCAGCCCCATCAGCAGTTGTGATTCCTGGAACTGTCACTGTAGCCTGTCTGGCTTGTATAGAGAGAGCTTCGATCCTGGTAAAAACAAACAGAAGATTCACAAGAGATGCACTGTGTCCCTGCCTTTCCTCTTACAGTGTTGTGCCCAGGGATGGAAAATGTATCTTCCTAAACATTTGAATCAAGATGTCCTGCAGGAGAGCTTGAAAATGTTAACTTTAGCAGTGGACAAAAGCCAACCTGCCATCTTTCGTTTACGCAGGTGGTCTTGCTCCCGCCGAGCACCAGGCCACTCTCAGTTGGGTGCCGTGAAGTGTATGCCCCACACCTGCAAACCGTGGGCAGTGGCACTTCCTGGTGCTCCAGTCTCTGGAATGTTGTGGAACAGGTTCCCCGACTGTCCGCTCTCTGGTCTTCCAGATGAGGGTCACTGGGCAGGTTGTCTGACTGTGCGCTCTCTTTTTTTTTTCTAGAAGAATGTCACCGAGCAAGAGCACAAGCAGTCTCTGCAGCTCACCTTCCGGTCACTGTGCACGTATTTTAGGTATGTTTGCAATTCCTTTCAGTTGTCTGATGTTCCAAACGTTTGCCATTTTCTTTAGCCGACCCCTTACTCTGCTGAGCTGGGTTTCTAGAGTGAGACACCACAGGTCACGGGAGGGACAAAAACAGTGGTGGGATGATAATCTTGTGAACAGCTTACTCCACGTCTCCGTCCTTGTGAGACTGTTTAGAACAGAACCCACTGAGGCTCTCTCTAAGCACTTCAGTTTCTAAGTGATTTTTGAAGACAGAAACAAGCCAAAGGAGTTTGGGGTCCTGTGGTCAAGTCTGAGAAGCCAGCAGCACAGAATGGTGGTTGAGCAAAGGAAGTGTGGGGAGGGCAGGACCTGGGCTTGGGCTGCGCTCCCGGAGGCGTGGGCTCTCGAAGGAGGGAGGGAGCTAATGGCCACAGCTCCTGCCTGCAAGTCAAGTCACGTCTGCTGTGGACGGCAAACGTGTGTTCAGATTCGAGTATCAGGTGGTGGAAGAATCTGGGAGGCCATGTGGGGACATTTGAAGACACAGATGTTTGGCTGTGGTTGTCCGGTTGGCCGTCGTGAGATTAGCTGTATTTCCTGCTGGTCATCAAGGTGATTTACGCATCAGATTTACTTCTCAGAATCTCTTCTAAGGACATGAGGATTTTCGGGCCTGTGCTTCTTAAGGACGTGGGGATAGACCGTGGCACAGGCCCAGCTGGGACGGGGCCCTTTTTCTGACCCAGACTGCTCACGTCCCATAGAACTGACACTGAAATCTTGCTAGGTTTCTTTTTAGAAACTTGTAAGACAAATGCCTGAAAATGCCCTTTCTGAAACAAGGTGTCGTGACCGATTTGTGTCCTTTCAGTGATAAGGATCCAGGTGGCCTTCTGCTCTTGCCCGAGAAGGGTGACGTGGCCAGCATGAACAGCAGTGACGTGCTGGCGGTCATGAGCGTCCTCCTGTCCGTCGCTGCTCGAGAGGTAACTAGTGGCCGCTGTGCTTCCTTCCCCCGTGCCAGGAGGTGCCCATGGTCCAGTGATCGTGGTGCCGCCTCCATCAGCCTCAAGTCACAATGTGCACGTGGCCTGTCCCTGTGGCCGTTATAGATGCGCACAAACGTTGGCCAGCCTGCCTTGGCTCCTGATCACCTGCCAGAGAGGGACCCTTGCCTGTCCCCTGGTCGTCAGCAAGCAGAACATGTGGGGAAAAGTCGTTAAGACTTTCTCTGAGAAAGAGGAAGGGGTTTGGCGGTGTCCCCTCTGGTGCACTTCCGAGAGCCCAGCGCTTAGTGTGTACCTGTGGTGTGGGTTCTGTGGAACTTTAGCTTTTTTTTTTTTTTTTCCCCTTTAATTTAAGATTACTTAGCCAAGTCATAGGCTAATTAAGTCCGAAAAAGTAGACTCTTTTTCCTCTGCTAATGATATTTTTAAATTTTTACTTTATTTTTTTTAGCACAAAGGATTCTGTTTTTCAAGATGTAGTCTGTGTGTCCACTTGGTCAGCTTCACCTGGTGAATTTGATCAGAAATTTGGGTTTCTAGGCCCCACTGCAGGCTCCTGGTTTAGAGCCTCTCGGGACAGGCTTCAGGATCTGCATTAGACGAGGCACCGCTGGGACTCTGACGGGACCGACCCCTGTGACTGGGGGACCGAGAATTGCTCTCTGGACTAAACATGGACCAGGGCAGCTGTGGCCATGGGACAGGCAAACCGCATCCTTGGGACATTTAATGACGGCGACGTCACGATAACTTGTTTTTTGTGGCTGAACTTTAGTGTCTTTGAGTCTCCTACGTGTTTTTTTGTTGGTGCTTTCCTGTTTCCGTGTTGCTGCCTGAGCCACACTTTCATTCATTCCCGGCTGCTTTGCTCTTAGGGAGAGAGCTTGGGCTGTGCTGGGTTGTCACTTGCCAGGGTCGCCCTGCGGCAGGCCACTGTGCTGACCTAGGATTACTTGGAGTCCAGGGATGTTGGTCTCCCGCAGCGATGCCCATGTTCTTTTTTTTTTTTTTTATTTTTTTTTTTATTTTTTTTTTTTTTCTGAAATTTATTGACAAATTGGTTTCCATACAACACCCAGTGCTCATCCCAAAAGGTGCCCTCCTCAATACCCATCACCCACCCTCTCCTCCCTCCCACCCCCCATCAACCCTCAGTTTGTTCTCAGTTTTTAACAGTCTCTTATGCTTTGGCTCTCTCCCTTTCTAACCTCTTTTTTTTTTTTTTTTTCCTTCCCCTCCCCCATGGGTTCCTGTTAAGTTTCTCAGGATCCACATAAGAGTGAGACCATATGGTATCTGTCTTTCTCTGTATGGCTTATTTCACTTAGCATCACACTCTCCAGTTCCATCCACGTTGCTACAAAAGGCCATATTTCATTTTTTCTCATTGCCATGTAATATTCCATTGTGTATATAAACCACAATTTCTTTATCCATTCATCAGTTGATGGACATTTAGGCTCTTTCCATAATTTGGCTATTGTTGAGAGTGCTGCTATGAACATTGGGGTACAAGTGGCCCTATGCATCAGTGCTCCTGTATCCCTTGGATAAATTCCTAGCAGTGCTATTGCTGGGTCATAGGGTAGGTCTATTTTTAATTTTCTGAGGAACCTCCACACTGCTTTCCAGAGCGGCTGCACCAATTTGCATTCCCACCAACAGTGCAAGAGGGTTCCCGTTTCTCCACATCCTCTCCAGCATCTATAGTCTCCTGATTTGTTCATTTTGGCCACTCTGACTGGCGTGAGGTGATACCTGAGTGTGGTTTTGATTTGTATTTCCCTGATAAGGAGCGACGCTGAACATCTTTTCATGTGTCTGTTGGCCATCCGGATGTCTTCTTTAGAGAAGTGTCTATTCATGTTTTCTGCCCATTTCTTCACTGGGTTATTTGTTTTTCGGGTGTGGAGTTTGGTGAGCTCTTTATAGATTTTGGATACTAGCCCTTTGTCCGATATGTCATTTGCAAATATCTTTTCCCATTCCGTTGGTTGCCTTTTAGTTTTGTTGGTTGTTTCCTTTGCTGTGCAGAAGCTTTTTATCTTCATAAGGTCCCAGTAATTCACTTTTGCTTTTAATTCCCTTGCCTTTGGGGATGTGTCGAGTAAGAGATTGCTACGGCTGAGGTCAGAGAGGTCTTTTCCTGCTTTCTCCTCTAAGGTTTTGATGGTTTCCTGTCTCACATTTAGGTCCTTTATCCATTTTGAGTTTATTTTTGTGAATGGTGTGAGAAAGTGGTCTAGTTTCAACCTTCTGCATGTTGCTGTCCAGTTCTCCCAGCACCATTTGTTAAAGAGGCTGTCTTTTTTCCATTGGATGTTCTTTCCTGCTTTGTCAAAGATGAGTTGGCCATACGTTTGTGGGTCTAGTTCTGGGGTTTCTATTCTATTCCATTGGTCTATGTGTCTGTTTTGGTGCCAATACCATGCTGTCTTGATGATGACAGCTTTGTAGTAGAGGCTAAAGTCTGGGATTGTGATGCCTCCTGCTTTGGTCTTCTTCTTCAAAATTCCTTTGGCTATTCGGGGCCTTTTGTGGTTCCATATGAATTTTAGGATTGCTTGTTCTAGTTTCGAGAAGAATGCTGGTGCAATTTTGATTGGGATTGCATTGAATGTGTAGATAGCTTTGGGTAGTATTGACATTTTGACAATATTTATTTTTCCAATCCATGAGCAGGGAATGTCTTTCCATTTCTTTAAATCTTCTTCAATTTCCTTCAGAAGCTTTCTATAGTTTTCAGCATACAGATCCTTTACATCTTTGGTTAGATTTATTCCTAGGTATTTTATGCTTCTTGGTGCAATTGTGAATGGGATCAGTTTCTTTATTTGTCTTTCTGTTGCTTCATTGTTAGTGTATAAGAATGCAACTGATTTCTGTACATTGATTTTGTAGCCTGCAACTTTGCTGAATTCCTGTATCAGTTCTAGCAGACTTTTGGTGGAGTCTATCGGATTTTCCATGTATAATATCATGTCATCTGCAAAAAGCGAAAGCTTGACTTCATCTTTGCCAATTTTGATGCCTTTGATTTCCTTTTGTTGTCTGATTGCTGATGCTAGAACTTCCAGCACTATGTTAAACAGCAGCGGTGAGAGTGGGCATCCTTGTCGTGTTCCTGATCTCAGGGAAAAAGCTTTCAGTTTTTCCCGGTTGAGGATGATGTTAGCTGTGGGCTTTTCATAAATGGCTTTTATGATCTTTAAGTATGTTCCTTCTATCCCGACTTTCTCAAGGGTTTTTATTAAGAAAGGGTGCTGGATTTTGTCGAAGGCCTTTTCTGCATCGATTGACAGGATCATATGGTTCTTCTCTCTTTTTTTGTTAATGTGATGTATCACGTTGATTGATTTGCGAATGTTGAACCAGCCCTGCATCCCAGGAATGAATCCCACTTGATCATGGTGAATAATTCTTTTTATATGCCGTTGAATTCGATTTGCTAGTATCTTATTGAGAATTTTTGCATCCATATTCATCAGGGATATTGGCCTGTAGTTCTCTTTTTTTACTGGATCTCTGTCTGGTTTAGGAATCAAAGTAATACTGGCTTCATAGAATGAGTCTGGAAGTTTTCCTTCCCTTTCTATTTCTTGGAATAGCTTGAGAAGGATAGGTATTATCTCTGCTTTAAACGTCTGGTAGAACTCCCCTGGGAAGCCATCTGGTCCTGGACTCTTATTTGTTGGGAGATTTTTGATAACCGATTCAATTTCTTCGCTGGTTATGGGTCTGTTCAAGCTTTCTATTTCCTCCTGATTGAGTTTTGGAAGCGTGTGGGTGTTCAGGAATTCGTCCATTTCTTCCAGGTTGTCCAATTTGTTGGCATATAAGTTTTCATAGTATTCCCTGATAATTGTTTGTATCTCTGAGGGATTGGTTGTAATAGTTCCATTTTCATTCATGATTTTATCTATTTGGGTCATCTCCCTTTTCTTTTTGAGAAGCCTGGCTAGAGGTTTGTCAATTTTGTTTATTTTTTCAAAAAACCAACTCTTGGTTTCGTTGATCTGCTCTACAGTTTTTTTAGTTTCTATATTGTTTATTTCTGCTCTGATCTTTATTATTTCTCTTCTTCTGCTGGGCTTAGGCTGCCTTTGCTGTTCTGCTTCTAGTTCCTTTAGGTGTGCTGTTAGATTTTGTATTTGGGATTTTTCTTGTTTCTTGAGATAGGCCTGGATTGCAATGTATTTTCCTCTCAGGACTGCCTTTGCTGCGTCCCAAAGCGTTTGGATTGTTGTATTTTCATTTTCGTTTGTTTCCATATATTTTTTAATTTCTTCTCTAATTGCCTGGTTGACCCACTCATTCGTTAGTAGGGTGTTCTTTAACCTCCATGCTTTTGGAGGTTTTCCAGACTTTTTCCTGTGGTTGATTTCAAGCTTCATGGCATTGTGGTCTGAAAGTAAGCATGGTATAATTTCAATTCTTGTAAACTTATGAAGGGCTGTTTTGTGACCCAGTATATGATCTATCTTGGAGAATGTTCCATGTGCACTCGAGAAGAAAGTATATTCTGTTGCTTTGGGATGCAGAGTTCTAAATATATCTGTCAAGTCCATCTCATCCAATGTCTCATTCAGGGCCCTTGTTTCTTTATTGACCGTGTGTCTAGTTGATCTATCCATTTCTGTAAGTGGTGTATTAAAGTCCCCTGCAATTACCACATTCTTATCAATAAGGTTGCTTATGTTTATGAGTAATTGTTTTATATATTTGGGGGCTCCGGTATTCGGTGCATAGACATTGATAATTGTTAGCTCTTCCTGATGGATAGACCCTGTAACTATTATATAATGTCCTTCTTCATCTCTTGTTACAGCCTTTAATTTAAAGTCTAGTTTGTCTGATATAAGTATGGCTACTCCAGCTTTCTTTTGGCTTCCAGTCGCATGATAAATAGTTCTCCATCCCCTCACTCTCAATCTAAAGGTGTCCTCAGGTCTAAAATGAGTCTCTTGTAGACAGCAAATAGATGGGTCTTGTTTTTTTATCCATTCTGATACCCTATGTCTTTTGGTTGGCGCATTTAATCCATTTACATTGAGTGTTATTATAGAAAGATACGGGTTTAGAGTCATTGTGATGTCTGTATGTTTTATGCTTATAGTGATGTCTCTGGGACTTTGTCTCACAGGGTCCCCCTTAGGATCTCTTGTAGGGCTGGTTTAGTGGTGACAAATTCCTTCAGTTTTTGTTTGTTTGGGAAGACCTTTATCTCTCCTTCTATTCTAAATGACAGACTTGCTGGATAAAGGATTCTTGGCTGCATATTTTTTCTGTCTAGCACCCTGAAAATCTCTTGCCAATTCTTTCTGGCCTGCCAAGTTTCAAAAGAGAGATCAGTCACGAGTCTTATAGGTCTCCCTTTATATGTGAGGGCACGTTTACCCCTTGCTGCTTTCAGAATTTTCTCTTTATCCTTGTATTTTGCCAGTTTCACTATGATATGTCGTGCAGAAGATCGATTCAAGTTACGTCTGAAGGGAGTTCTCTGTGCCTCTTGGATTTCAATGCCTTTTTCCTTCCCCAGTTCAGGGAAGTTCTCAGCTATGATTTCTTCAAGTACCCCTTCAGCACCTTTCCCTCTCTCTTCCTCCTCTGGGATACCAATTATGCGTATATTATTTCTTTTTAGTGTATCACTTAATTCTCTAATTTTCCCCTCATACTCCTGGATTTTTTTATCTCTCTTTTTCTCAGCTTCCTCTTTTTCCATAACTTTATCTTCTAGTTCACCTATTCTCTCCTCTGCCTCTTCAAGCCGAGCTGTGGTGGTTTCCATTTTGTTATGCATTTCGTTTAAAGCGTTTTTCAGCTCCTCGTGACTGTTCCTTAGTCCCTTGATCTCTGTAGCAAGAGATTCTCTGCTGTCCTGTATACTGTTTTCAAGCCCAGCGATTAATTTTATGACTATTATTCTAAATTCACTTTCTGTTATATTATTTAAATCCTTTTTGATCAGCTCATTAGCTGTTGTTATTTCCTGGAGATTCTTCTGAGGGGAGTTCTTCCGCTTGGTCATTTTGGATAGTCCCTGGCGTGGTGAGGACCTGCAGGGCACTTCCCCTGTGCTGTGGTGTATACCTGGAGTTGGTGGGCGGGGCCGCAGTCAGACCTGATGTCTGCCCCCAGCCCACCGCTGGGGCCACAGTCCGACTGGTGTGTGCCTTCTCTTCCCCTCTCCTAGGGGCGGGATTCACTGTGGGGTGGTGTGGCTCGTCTGGGCTACTTGCACCCTGCCAGGCTTGTGATGCTGGGGATCTGGCGTATTAGCTGGGGTGGGTAGGCAAGGTGCTCGGGGGCAGGAGGGGCAGGCTTAGATCGCTTCTCCTTAGGTGATCCACTTCAGGAGGGGCCCTGTGGCAGCGGGAGGGAGTCAGATCCGCTGCCGGAGGTTTGGCTCCGCAGAAGCGCAGAGTTGGGTGTTTGCGCGGAGCGAGCAAGTTCCCTGGCAGGAACCGGTTCCCTTTGGGATTTCGGCGGGGGGATGGGCGGGGGAAATGGCGCTGGCGAGCGCCTTTGTTCCCCACCAAACTGAGCTCTGTTGTCAGGGGGCTCAGCAGCTCTCCCTCCCTTTGTCCTCCAGCCTTCCCGCTTTCCGAGCAGAGCTGTTAATTTCTGACCTCCCAGACGCTAAGTCGCGCTTGCTGTCGGAACACAGTCCGCCCGGCCCCTCCGCTTTTGCAAGCCCGACTCGGGGGCTCTGCTTGGCCGGCGAGCCGCCCCTCCGCCCCGGCTCCCTCCCGCCAGTCCGTGGAGCGCGCACCGCCTCGCCGCCCTTCCTACCCTCTTCCGTGGGCCTCTCGTATGCGTTTGGCTCCGGCGACTCTGTTCTGCTAATCCTCTGGCGGTTTTCTGGGTTATTTAGGCAGGTGTAGATGGAATCTAAGTGATCAGCAGGACGTGCGGTGAGCCCAGCGTCCTCCTAAGCCGCCATCTTGCCGCAACTCTGAGGTGGTGATCGCGATGCCCATGTTCTTTACGGCAACGTGCTGACCGCCCAAGCCTTACCTGTTCTCGGTCAGCACTCTGCCCGTGGTGTCACGTGAATGTTCCGTTTGGCTGCTTTCTGCCTTCTATCTCATTTCCAGACTCTTCGGCCCCTCTCTTGAGTCTCCCTTAAAGGTCCCCACCTGCTGCTCGTCCGTGTTTGCTGTGTCTGTTAGCCTCCCTCGTGCTCATCTGTCTTTCTTTCCACCACATCCACATTCGTGCGTGTGCTAAAGGCCACTGACGAGATGGGCAGGGGCCGGTATTTGAAGAAGAGAATGATCACGGATAGACTTAGAACATGCTGACTTTGTGGCTCCGGCAGGACTTGAGGTGGCAAGAGCTCCTGGACACTCAGGAGCTGAGTCAGTGCTGAAAATTCCGTAGCCGTTGACCAAGAGCTGAGAGCCCAAGCCGTGACTGCGGTGCCCGCCTGCCCCCCACCCTCACCCCGCCCACTTGTGGGCGTCTTGAGGAGCATTTCACTAGAAAGGCAGCCAGGAGAGGAGGAAGGAGTGTCAGGAAGAGATCCTGGGAGACAGAAGCCCAGGGAAGAGGGAGTTTCAAGGATTGTGGTCAGGAGAGCCACTGACGTTAAGGTTGAGTGATAAGGTTTTGTCCCCTAGGTGGTGGCTGATGCCTCCTGGGGAAAGGCAACTTTGGAAAACGGAGCTCACCTACAAAAGAGGACCTACCGACAGGCAGTTTAAAGACCACCTGTCCATTTTAAGAACTAAACAGTCCGGGTAGTTTTGAAATCTCCCTGCCCACCCACATGCCTGTCCATGGCTCACCATCCTCCTTCCTCGCCAGGCAACCACCCTTCTGAAGTTTATATTGATCATTTCCTGGGTTTTCTTTCTAGCTTTTCAAACACAGCAGGTTTGTTTTACCTGGCGTCAGCCATTAATGGAGTCACATGGCGTACGCACAGTCTTCTGGGACATGCTGTTTTCCCTCAACGGCGTTTTTGAGACTCGGCTGTGATTTATTTATCCATTTTCCTTTGCAGGGTTAATCGGGTTGTGTCCATATTGGGGCAGTAACACGGAAATTGTGAAAGGAACACATCTTGGGGTTCTTTTGCACATGAATTTATCCCTAGAGGTGATAAATCCCTAGGGTCTCTCTCTTCAGAGAGCCTCTGGAGAATAAAGTTGCTGGCTAGAGGGCAGTGGAGGGTGAGGAATTATTTTTAAGGTGGGAGAGGTGTGGGTGAAGGGTCAGGGAAGGAGCCAGAGGGAAAGGGGGTTTGCAGATGTCAGAGAAGAGGTGACTGGTGGAATGAGTCTTGTAAGGGGCTGAGGGGAGGGCACATGCAGTGAAAACCACCTGGAAAGCCGGAGGGCGAGAGAGGACCTTTCATAATGCCGTTTTTCGTGCTTAGTTTCGAAAAGCTGAAAGCTCTTTCTTAGCTCTTCCCCATTTCCCTAGAATTTTTTGCCAGTGATTCCTGTTCTCCCAGAACGCCCATGCCTGTGTTCTGTGAAGACCTGGCTGTAAACATTGTATCTGTTTCCTCCCTCCTAGTGTGAGCTGTTGGTGCTCAGCGGGGCCCAAGGGGAGGCCGGCTCTGTGCTCTTCTCCCTGTTCTGGGCGGTCCAAGGCAGCCTGCTGTCCTGGTGCTACCTGCAGCTGAAGAGCACGCACTCCGGAGCCCGAGAGCTCGCCGCGGACCTCCTCGACCAGTGTGAGTGTCGGTGCTGGACACACGAAGCCATGGGAAGAGAGAGGTGTCTGGGTTTTGACTGTCCTCTTTAGTGCCTCACGCATGGAGTACGCGTATGGTTTTCTCTTCTTTGTTACTGGTTATATCTGTCTCTGGGTTGTTTTTTTCTTCTTAAAATAGAACTCTATGGCATGTCTTTTGGCCCAGAATTTTCTGCTGAATGTGATAGTATGCCTAAGTGGGTTAAAAAAAAATTTTTTTTTTAATGTTTATTCATTTTTGAGAGAGACAGAGACAGAGCATGAATGGTGGGGGAAGGGGGGTGTGGAGGGCAGAGAGAGAGGGAGACACAGAATCTGAAGCAGGCTCCAGCTCCAAGATGGCAGCACAGAGCCGGACGCAGGACTCGAACCCATGAACTGCGAGATCATGACCTGAGCTAAATTCGGATGCTCAACCGAGTGAGCCACCCAGGCGCCCTGCCTAAGTGTTTTTTGTTGTGGGATCAGATCATTTCGCAGCCTAAACATTGCTCCTAGATGTGCAGCACTCTTCAATAGAGTCTGTCATGTCCATTTTAATCAAGTTACCCAAAAAAGAAAATCCTGAATTTTTAAAATCTAAGGTATATGTGAGCCCTGCTGTGGTCTCTGCAGATACCGAAAATCCTCATACTCATGTTCTGTAAACTCACAGAGAATTAATTACATGACCGCCAACAGGTTCTGAGAACCGCGGGTGTGGAAAATTCAGCTCTCTTACATTTGGTCTCAGCATTGTGACAAAACTGCTGATGGAGTAGAGTCCTGGGGCCACCGAGCAAAGGGAGAGGCCGCCTGGCGGCCAGGTCGGTCAGCCAGTAACCCTTCACTCACACAGGTGCTGTCTCCACCTTGTCAAAAAGTAGTAAAGACAAAAAAAAAAATTAACCCACTTTATTTTTATTTTATTTTATTTTTTTAATTTTTTTTTCAACGTTTATTTATTTTTTTTGGGACAGAGAGAGACAGAGCATGAACGGGGGAGGGGCAGAGAGAGAGGGAGACACAGAATCGGAAACAGGCTCCAGGCTCTGAGCCATCAGCCCAGAGCCTGACGCGGGGCTCGAACTCACGGACCGCGAGATCGTGACCTGGCTGAAGTCGGACGCTTAACCGACTGCGCCACCCAGGCGCCCCAAAATTAACCCACTTTAAAAGTGATCTTTCTTGAGATTTGCACTGCTTTTCTTTCCCAGAGGGAAACATAGTGGTCTCGTGGTCTTTCTGACGTGGAATCCCCCTACAGCGTCTGTGACCCTCTCCAACTCTGTCCTTGAAGACGACCAAGCAAGTGACGTTTCTACCGTGTATAATATTAATTACTGTCTCTATGTTTTGGTAGATGTGGCACAGTTTCTGGCGAGCTTGAGAGTGATTTTGGAATCCCTTTTGTCACAGTATAGTGGAAAGACCCTTGTAGAGAAATTGTGTAATTCCGTGTTTTCGATGGCAGCTCGTCAACTGGTAAGACACGGTGACGGCCTATGTGAAGCAGGAGGGGTCGGTGGCCCGCAGCCCTGGGCAGAGTCTGAGGCAGGCGCCCAGTGCTTTGTTACTCTTCCTTTTAGGTCATCTTTCTCCTGGACTTCTGCACTCTGGACATTTCGCACTGTGTGCTCCTGAGAGAGTTCAGCACGCTCCCGGAACTGTTGAAGCAGCTGTGCAGTGACCCTGAAGGAGGGCCAAATACGGTAATTCGAGTGGGCATTTGAGCCCCTCCGCGTCCCCTCTTGAGAGTGATATGATGCTGCTGAACGAAACCTACATCATGCACATCTACATGAACAGACTGCCTCTGGGAGAACCCCGCCCCGAGTTCTCTCGCTGGTTTGCTTACAAGGATAAAGGGTGGCCCCAGTTGGTCTGGCCCGATCAGCGTCCGAAAGGAAGCTATATGTAGGTTAATTTCCTTTCCTAGCACATGAACTTACATAAAAGCCGTGTAAGTAAAAACCAGATTGAAGTCTAGAAGAGAGAACGTATGTCGAAAGGCAAATTCGAAGGTTGGGTATTTAAAAGAATTTTCTCCCTCCTTAACCTTACAGGACACAAAGATTTTTCACTATCTTCTTTGGGTCTCAAAACAACTCTGTGGAAATAGAAAGGGCATGTATCATAAAGCCTACTTTCAAGGTGAAAAGGCAAAGACGAAAACACAGGGAGGGAGAAGAGGAGATGAGCTCAGGTTTGCCAAGGTCCCAAATTCGGTGGTTTTTTTCCCACTGGAAATTCAAGTGGGTAGTGAGTGGTCTCCAGGAAACAGCTCTGCCCCAGCCAGAAAACAGAAGCTCATCACGGAAGCACTGTAGTGCCCTAAAAACCACTGCTCAGGGGGAGACGCGTGGTGACCGGGGTGCGCAGAGGGAACATCGGGATACCTTGAGTCCGTGCGGCAGTTTGTGTCGGCTGTCCAGGCCCCCTGCCTGGGTGCTAACGCGGAAGCCCCGTTGCCTGCGTGTCTGGACACGAAGTGATGGACGCTCTCTTGCTTGCTTGTTCGTTTGTGCAGCTCGATGTGGAGCCTTGGCCACAGGAGCGTCCGGTGGTGTTACACACGTGGACGAAGGAGTCTGCACACAACTATGAGAACAACTGCCACGAGGTGTCCGTCTTTGTTAGCCCGGGCGCAACCTGTTTTGAGGTGGAATTTGATGAGCGGTGTGAGACTGAGAAGCGGTAAGACGCTCATGCTTCCCCCTAGTGGAAACGCTTAACGTGAGCGAGGGCAGGTAACAGTGATTCTGCCTTCACAGGTACGATTATCTGGAATTTACCGACGCTAGAGGTGGAAAGACACGATATGACACCAAAGTCGGCACTGACAAGTGGCCCAAGGTGAGTGGTGCTCCCAGGAGGAGGTGGCATGTGCACTTCTGCACCGAGCCTCCGCCGTTGGCAGCCCGTGGAGGGAAGGGCGGCTGGGTGTTGAAAGGAAGTGTCGGTCACGCTCTGGTAAAAGGGAGGGCTGGTGTCAGAGTTCACAAAGGACAGCCGGTCGTCTGTTTTGTAGCTAAAGGTATCTCGGAACGTGGCCTCGCCCCCGTTGGTTCACGTGTCGTTTCTAGCTGCTTTGGTGCTGCAGTGTAGAGTTGAGTGGTCGCAGCAGAGACCACACGGCCCCAGAGGTCTAATAATTTACTGTCTGGCTCTTCACAGGAAACTTGCCAATCCCTGGTGTGTGTCACATTGTCCGGTGTGAACGGGGAGTTGGGATCCTCAGCGTGCAAGGGCCAGTGGGTCCCGGAAGGCCCGGAGCATGTGGGGAGAGCCAGGAGGGCCCCATCGCGGTGGGGCCCGCACGACGTCTGGCGCGGGGTTTCCTCTCCGCTGTCGGTGGTCTTGGCAGGGTGCGGAGGGACGCACAAGCACCGTTTCTGGCCGAGATGGGCGTCCGGGGTTTAGAGAGCCTCACTAGGTGCAGGGGCGAATTTTCCGTTCCAGTCGTTGCGTTGTACGTTTCTCCTTCATCACCTCGGTGGGCGTGGCAAGACAGAATGGCGAGAATACAGACTGGCTTTGGATTTAGATTTTTCAGTCTTGGAGAACGTGCCTGGTACTGAAGTGGCGCTTTCTCGTGGCTTCTGTGTTTCTCTCTAGAAAGTGACCTTTAAGGCCGGCCCGCGGCTCCAGTTCCTCTTTCACTCTGACAGCAGTAACAATGAGTGGGGCTACAAGTTCACAGTCACGGCCTACGGTCTGCCCGACGTGGCCGTGTCGTGGGCGTCAGATTTACAACTGCTTGTTTCCCGGCTGCTGGGACGCCTCGCTGCCCAGTGCATGGCGCTCAAGTCTACGCACAGTGAGTCCGTGGGGGAGGGCCAGGTGGTGCCCTGTCACAGGGCCCTCTAGACCAAACCGGAGTGAACCCAGTGCCCACTGGGTGTTATTTCCGTGGTTTCTTGACGTGGACTTCGGAGCCTGTCACAGAGGGCACATGGGGCACGGGGCTGGTGTTCAGCAGCATTGCTGTTGTTTTTTTCGTTCTTGTTAGTGAAATCTGGAAGCCAGAAATAGAATAAGCTCTATATCCTTTAACCACATGAGTGTTTTTGTCAAATATGAGAATGTGGATTTTGCTGTAAGGTGATTTTTCGGCTTAGTTATTAAATGCATCTAAGAAACAATAATTGTGGAATAAAACTTCCTCACGTGTTTCATTTCTATTTCACTTTTTGAGGCTTTCCGATCGTAAAAGTAGAATGTCATAGAAATTGCATAATGGGAAAATCAAGGAGAAAAGCCATTCCTAGTGGGGAAGAGTATTAACATTTTAATATATCTCCACCCAGTCTTTTTTTACATCTGCCCATAAGCACACAAGGGTGCGTATTTAATTCTCATTTGTTTTGCAAACCAAAGCTTACACCTTGTGAGCATTTCCCGTGTCACTGAACACCTGTGCCCGGTCTCCAGCAACGCCCCGGAGCTGAGGCTGTGGCACAGGATGGGTTCACGGTGGGGAGGGGTGTTTATCAAGTGCCGCAGTCATGTCGCGGTAACTGCGTGGATCCCTTGCCCATCTTCGAGCGCCCAGTGGTTAAAACCTCCTTTTGGGCAGGTGACAGACTCTCGGTGTCGCCGGGAGAACAGAGCTCTCACGAGCCTTCTTCTCTTTCCAGAGTTAGGGGGCGACGTGGCCGTGCCCCCGGCAAAAATGGCGGCGGTCCTGAACTCCCCGCTGTGGAAACCGGTCTTCCGGCATCAGCTGTGTCTGGAGCTGGGATTAGCAGCCAGCTGGCCCACTAGCCCTCGCCAGGATAGTAAGGAGGTATTTACTGTCCTGGCGTCTTTCTACCTGCGGTGGAGTCCGCTCGCTCACCGTCGCCGCTTTGAATCACGAACGCCTGTGTTTGCGTCCCCCCCACTCCCCCACCCCCCGCCAGCTGTTAGCCCCTGGAAGGCAGGGTCCACCCCTGGTTCACCTGGTGTCCACACTGCACGCTCGGTGGGTGGTGGGTGTTCTTGACACGGCGAGGGAGTGACCCCAGCCGGGTGGCGTAGGTGCTCAGGAAGGCTCTCTGCACGGAGCTGCTGAACCGGCCCGTTGAGTCTGCCGCTGGTGCCCACTGAGTCAGACGGAGTGAACGATTCGTGTTGCACTCTTGTCCGTGAACAGCGGCGCTCGTGGTATTTCGTCAACTAAACAAGTTTGCCTCTCGCCCCCCTTCCGTCGCCCTGCCCTCTGTCCCTGCACTACCTCTTGTCCCTCCCTCCCCCAAGTCACTCGGAGGTTAGCGGAGGGTCCAGGGCCTCTCCCCCGCCATCCTCTCTCTGTAGATGTGGCATCATCTTACCGTCCCTTGTCATCCCATTGCCGAGCACCAGCAGTGGCTCCCAGTGCCCACAGGGTGAAGTCCGAGCTCCTCGGTATGGCGGTCGAGGCTCTATCCCATCTCCTTTCACCTCGCCACTCTGCCCTTTTCACCCCCACCCACCGCCCAGCCCCGGGTGAGACTTCAGGCCAGGTCAGTCTCGCCGCTGACTCTTAACTCCGGCTCAGTCTTCAGGGTCCGGCCCAAAGCCCACTCCCGCCCAGAGGCTCTTCTTCGTGACATCAGCCGCCCTGGGGGCTCTGCCCGGTGGGCTCTGAGCATTGGGCATCCCTCCCTGGCATTTGGTGCTCGATAACCTTTTGCTCTGTGGTGGCGCTGGGGTTCACGCCCTCACCGTCTACCTACGTTTGCCCTGGTTTTCAACCCGTGTACCTGTGTGGTTTCCCCAGAGCACCCCGTGTTTTGTCCTCCTCCTCCGGCCCGGCAGGTGCTTGCCGAACCGTACCCCTCGAACGGCTGCGCTCACTGGGACCCGTTGTTGTTGTTGTTCCAGGTCACGTGCATCCCCGAGGATCCCTGCCGCCGTCTCCTTCTTGAGTTTGTACAGGCAGACCCTGCCCAGAGCTGCTGTGGGCCACTGTCAGAACTGTGCAAGGGACTCATACAGGCATGTAGAAAACAGGCCCCAAAGACAGATAGAGTTGCTGGTTCCACTATTGATCAAGCTGTGAACGCCACCTTTGCTGCTCTGGTGTGTCGTACTCCAGACTTATATGAGAAGCTGCAGAAATATGGTAACTTATACTACAGGGAATATTTCTCATCCGAAGGCCAGTTGCTAAGTTTTAAGAAAGCCTATCTTAAGTGAAAATTTTAAAATATTTTCAAATATGAACGTGTTTCTACCACCGTAGACTTCATCTCATTAAGTCCTACTCTGCCGGTCAAGAGATTCGTGACCAGTTTATAGTCAGTGGATTGTCGTGCGTTTCCTAATCGACAGGTCACTTCTTTCTCCACAAATCTCACGGAAAACTGCCAGCAAGTTTAATGGGAGGAAACCCTGACTTGGGTTTAGTCTCAGGCAAAACTGTAACCTGGGGGCCGGTGGCTCTGACCTTCCAAGAGGTGCCGGTTACGCCCGGACCCGTTGAGGTCATTCAGTGTGCTGATAATCAGGGACGGGGGCGGAGGTGTCCGCTCGCACCTGCACACAGAGCTCCTGTAGCGTCGGCCCTGCTCAGCCTCCTCTGTGGGCAGCACGCTCCTTGCCGCCGCGTGCACCTGTGTCCACTGTGCGTGCAGCCTGCGGCCTCATAATAATCTCCCTCCTCATCGTCTTTCAAGGGAAGAACATCTCACACTCTCCCTAAAGACGACATGGGGTGTCCCCGAGCACTTCCGTGGCGCAGATGAAACGAGTGGGGGTGGGTGGTTTCTCCCATCTGAGCAGGTCATTGACGGCTGCTGTTACCGCGATCGCCACGAGGGTCACCGCTGCCCCTTTTGCCCTGTTCATTGGAGCTCACTTTGCAGAGTTTATTTCCTGATTTCTAAAACATCTCCATTAATCCCTCCTCCTTCAATTCTTAACTACTTCCTTTAAGAAGCTGCTCAAGTAAACAATCTACATGGAGGCACGAGTGATTTATGAAAACAGCCATCCCATGGAAGAGTGTATCTCTGCTAGGGGGCGGCGATGTGTCCTGTCAGGTCTTGAAGCAAAAATCCAGTGTATGGTTTCACAATCAAATTATAGTAAGAGAGCTGGACCGTCTCAGTAGATGGACAAAAGCCTTGTGAGTTAACAGCTAGGAAGCAGGAACACCTGGCTGGTTTTGTCGGTAGAGCCTGCGACTCTTGACATCGAGGGTCGTGAGTTCAAGCCCCACGTTGGGAGTGGGGTCTACTTAAAGTAACAATTAAAAAAATAACCAACAAACCCTGAGAAACAAAATTTTTGGCTGGTTGCCAGTTCCCTAGCTCTTTTTCAGATTGTGTTCAGATATCACATATCTTATTTCAGGAGAGAAACACACAGTCTGATGTGGGAACTTGAAACACTTTGCCGAATATAGGCTGTTCCCAGGATACCTGCCACTCGGGCTTTGGAGGCACCGTTGGAGGCCCTCACTTCCTCAGGGCTGTTCACAGGTCCTGTGGGATGGGCTATTTAAGGGTGGCCCTTGTCTAGATCATTTGGTCACCTTTGTGTAAAAGTTGGTCAACCTTTCGCACTAGAAATATATGGCAGGAGTCTTTCACCTAGACGGTAAACTACGTGAGGGCAGGGTCCAGGTCTGCGTTCGTCAGCATTGTGTCCCCAGGGCCTGGTATAGAGCCCGGCACATCCTGCATGTTCAGAAAATTGTCCTCACATCATATGTCCGCTTGCCAGAAAGCATCATGCTGTTCTGACACATTCTCCTTGGGTTTTTACAAGACAAGAAAGAAGTAGGGCTCATAGGTCTTTCTTTTAAACAAACAACTTTTTGTTATGTTTCTGATTATAAGAATAATACCCATGTAGGAACTTAAAAAGTACAGAAAAGCTTAAAATAACGATCAATTATAATCTCATCAGTTCAGGAACAAGTCTATTAACATATTTCTGCATATCTACCTGGCCTTACGGTATATATGTACCTACGTGCACACTGTGTTTTAAATACGTATGTTCTTTATAAATAATTTTGTTTACACGGTTTCAAAGCTGACCTTTTTTTACTTAATTTATACCGTGAACCTTTTTCATGTCGATAATAGTTATTTTTTAATAACTATTTTTTTCCGCTTTTAATACTCTATTTTACTTTTAATATTTTTGATAATTTACTCTCATATTTTTACTTTAAATATTTTACCCCGTTTAATAGTGGGTCCGTTTCAGATGTTGTTCACTTGAAAAGGGTTAGTTTGAAGTAACACAGAGAACCCATTCCAGGTATTTGTGGCTTAACTGATCTTTATTACGCCCAAGTGTCTTCCTGCCCGCAATGTGTGTGCCTCAGGGAAAAGACTCTGTGTTAGTAGTGTTAGGAGGTTTAGAAACTGATTTGTGCATAAATTTGATTTGGTCGCATCATAAACTGATTTGGTCGCAGTAGTGAATTGAGCTAACTGAGCGCCCTCTCCTTATCTCCTCTCCCCAGTAAAAAGTGGGGGCCACACAGCCCTGAGCGAGGAGTTTGCACAGGTGTACTATTTGGCAGATGGGATTCGGATATGGATGGTAAGATTTTCCTTGCATGGGACCTTTATGTATTTTGAGTTTTTCCCACCATGGTTTCGTTGTCATTAAGGTGTAACAGCCCTCTTCTCAAGAGCATAACCTTAGGAATTTTTTAAAAACTTAAGTTCAGTGACAACACGAAATGCCGTAAAATAATTTAGAACCCTTGAAATCGTAGTGTGGTGAGCGCGAAGGATGTTCCGAGGAAGCAGGGTGCGTGTGGGGGGCTGTCACCCCAAAGGCCACTCTGCGGGACCTCGTGGACCAGGTGGAAAAGCACTGTGGTAGATACGGGACAACCACGCGGGGCTTTCAGTGGGGGAAAGGCCACTGTCAAAGGGGGGCCCTTTCTGCATGGTAGAAAAGTGGTTCCGTAGTGACCGTTCGTTGGTGACAGCCACGAACTGGAGGAACAAAATGTGCACCGGTAGGAGGACGGACGGCGAGACCGTGCGTTACCTGGCTGCCTCAGCCACGCTGCAGCGTGAGACGGTCACGTACGGCTGTGCCGCAGTGAGAGTGAGTGAGGCGAGCCACGTGTGTCAGCTCACACACGGGTGACGAGCAGAAACCAGTCCGAGAGGGAGGTCTGAGTGCGCTCCACCTCAGGTTAAGTTGACACGCAGCCCGGGTCTGTGGCGCGTAGTGCAGATGCACAGGAATGGCGAGCGCCGTGCTCGGGAGATCATTTTTCTCAGGTGTGGAGAGGGACCCTACGTGTTATCATTGTTTATGTGTTCACAGTCGTCTTAAACGCTGTGTAGTGATTGGGAGGAATCCTGAAATCGTGGAGGAGGGGATGGACGAGGAGACGGAGTGCAGGAGACTGACTGTGGTCCCTAGGTAAACGTGACAGCTGCTCCAGGGGTAGGATGGTCAGGCTCCGTGGCCGCTGTTGAGGGGTGCACAGTGGTGTGGCGTCCAGGACCGTTCCCGCGCTCCTGCCTTGGTGACTTGCTGGAAGCATTGACCAGACGGGGGAAAGCGCTGGAAGCGTTGACCGGACGGGGGAAAGTGGCCTTGGGTCTTTGGGAGTAGGGGGTGAGTTCAGCCTGGGACGTGCTGAGGATGAGAACATACGGGTTATCAGAGACGCCTGGCGGTAGGGTTCAGCAAACGTGGAAGAATCTCACTGGTGCTTCACGGAAACGTCAAAAGAGGGATGACGATAGCTTCACGCCATCGGGGATGTTTTTTTAAGGTGTGAGTTTACCCGGGAACAGAGAGGCCTGACCAGGATCCATAGCGATAGGAGCATACACACCAGATGGATAGATAGATGGGGACCAAACGAACAGATTCTCAGAAGAAACTGAGAGGTCCTGCCCTCAGAACGGTGAGAGGAGGGCCAGAGCAGCGCTGGCAGAGGAGACGGGGCAGGCAGTGGCAGTCGTTGAGGACAGCGTGTCCGACACAGGCTCGTTCCACAGGCGGCTCAGGTGAAAGGGTTTGGCAGTGGACGAGGCACAAGGTAGGCCACGCTTCTGGTCTAGCGCAGCACAGACTGCCGATAGCCGGACAAGACGCCAGCCTCCTTCCCCAGACCTTGGCCTCTCGGGCGGCACGGACAGCCTGCCGCCTGGGCTGTACGCACTGTGGCTCCCGCTGCGTGACCACCGCCCCCTGCCCAGCAGGCTCGGTATCACTTACGAGTGTCCCCTCACGCAGACAGAGGGGAGGTGAACTTTTGGTCCAACTTCAGCAGATTGGAGGTGTAACCCTAGCAAGACCCTTCGCTCCTCTAGACCTCTGCTGCCTTAGCTGCGCTTGGTCAGCTCCAGTGTTCACAGTTTTCGAACAACAGGGTTGGGGTAAAACCCCCTCCAAACAACGCATAGTTGAAAAGAAAGCAGTGTTGCACATACACCTGCAGACACATCCATCTTTCAAAGTCTGGCTTACTCCCAGGACAAACAAAACCAACTCAGTCCCGTGTCCTTGGTGGCTGGACGGTAATGGTACAGTTCTCCTTGACGTCAGTGCTGCTGGGTGTGTTTGAAGTGGCATCCTGTGGCTGTTCTGGCAGCCTGGCCCGGACAGTGTGGTCATGTGGCTCCACCTCTCCCCCCAGCTAGAGATGAAGCAGAAGTCCCTGATGAGCCTGGGGAGCGAGGCAGAAGGAAGGCATGGGTCCGAGGCTGCCGAGCTGAACCCCGAGAGCCTGGGTGAGTGCGCCACTCAGCCTTCTGTCTGCGTGGCCCGGGGAACCGATGACCCGTCTTCTGGATTGTTTTAGTTGAAGGTGTGTTGGCCTGAGGAAAGTAGGAGGACAGGAGCTACACGTAGTTTCCAAGGATGGTCACAAAGAGAAAAATGCCAGAGGAGTAACTGTTTATTCTTTTAATTTTGTTTTTTAACATTTATTTGTTTGAGAGAGACAGAGCACGAGCAGGGGAGGGGCAGAGAGAGAGACACACAGAATCCAAGGCAGGCTCCAGGCTCCGAGCCGTCAGCACAGAGCCCGGCACGGGGCTCGAACCCACGAGCCGCGAGATCATCACCTGAGCGGAAGTCGGACGCTCCACCGACCGAGCCACCCAGGCGCCCCAGGAGTAATTGTTTATTAATACGACCCAAATGCTGAATCTTTCTGATTACTTCTCTTAGGAGAGAGACGTCAGGTGTTTCTGAGCTACATCTTGTTAATGCGTGCAAAGTGTGCTCTCACTGAGTGTTCAGTAGATTAAGGAATTACCTGCTAATTTCTTAGTGATATCGTGGTCAGTTTAAAAACTTACTGCTTTAAGCACCTGGGTGGCTTAGTCGGTTAAGTATCCGACTTCGGCGCAGATCATGATCCCTGGTTCTTGGGTTCAAACCTCGCATCCAGCCCTGCGCCAACAGCTTGCTCAGAGCCTTGGAGCCTGCTTCGGATTCTGTCTCCTTCTCTCTCTGTCCCTCCCCTGCTCTCTGACTCTCAAAAATAAATAAATGTTTAAAAAAAATTTTTTTTAAATAAAACCTCTTTTATTTTAGAGAAATGTGTTGAAGCGTTTAGATGAAATAGTGTGATGTTGTGGTCTGCATGGAAATAATCCAGGGAGGCAGCGGCTAGTGAGATGAGACTGGCCTTGGGCTGGCGTTAGGGGTGCACAGTGGGGTCCTTATACTCTTCTCTCTGCATGTTAGAAAACATCCACGATAAAACTTTAAAAAAAATTTTTTTTAATGTTTATTTACTTTTGAGAGAGAGAGAGAGAGAGAGAGAGAGGGAGAGAGACAGTGTGAGCAGGGGAGGGGCAGAGAGAGAGGGAGAGACAGAATCCGAAGCAGGCTCCAGGCTCCGAGCTGTTAGCACAGAGCCTGACGCGGGGCTTGAACCCACGAACGGTGGGATTGAGACCTGATGTGAAGTCGGACGCTCAACTGACTGAGCCACCCAGGCGCCCCAATAAAACTTCTTTTTAAGTGTGATGACAGTGCTGGGGAGATTGTGACTTGTACAGTGAGACAAAGGTTTATTTTTTCAGTAGATGTGTATATCACTGTGGTAACCGAGGTATTTCTCGTCTTAAATTACAGAGTTTATATAGATTATTTTCTCTCCAGAAGTAAGCAGTAAGTTTAGTTTTGACTTTTTTCACTACCTTCCTTGCTGTTTGCATTTAGCGAAAGAGTGTATTCAGAAGAGTCTCCTGTTGCTAAGATTTTTGCCCATGGGAGTGAGTTCAGAAGAAAGCCGTGACAAGTTGGTGGCCACAGATGACGTGGATCACCTGCAGCCACGTGACAGGCGCCCGAGGACGAGCTCTGTGGTGGAGGAGCATTTCCAGGCCTCGCTGTCTCCCGTGGAAGCGGCCACACCTGCCGTGAGGGACGGGGGTCCCGGCTCAGAAGCACAGCCACACCTGCCCCCCGGCAGCGGCCCCCCTGCCTCAGAGGTGCCCCCTGCCGCCACTGAGGAGCCCTCGTCACCTTCCGCTCCCACCCGGCGGCCTCCCTTCACCCGAGGGCGACTCCGGCTGCTCTCCTTCCGGTCAGTGGAGGAGGCCAGACCGGCGCCCACAGTGAAAGAGAAATACCCCCTGCTGAGGGATGTCCTGGACTTCGTCAAGGACCAGTCCCTCTCCCACGAGAGGTGAGCCGGGCAGCGCCTTCCCAGCACCTTCTCTTTTCGAGCTGTAGGCACCCGGGCTGGTCAGAGGCTTGAGGTTCATGTGAAGGCAGGCGAGTTAATACTTGAAAAAGAGATTGAGATTTGTTCTAGAATGTTCAATGAAAAACAGGGTGATTATTTTTTTCTTTTAGAGGTGTAGTTTGTCATTTCAGATTTGCGCGTTACACTGTATGGAAATTGCACCTCAGTGATGTCCTGTTAGGGTGCAAAGAAACATTTGTTATGGTGGCTGTCATTCATAGATGTGTCTTTTTTAATTCCGGGAGAAACTTAGGATTTGATACTTTCTGACAGAATTATACACCTGCGGACCTACATCTCTGGAAGTATTGCATTTGCATGTTTTAATTTCCCATCCTGCGAGTTGAAACTTTGTCTCTGTGGGGCAGTAAAGAACCCCACGTTCCTTTTTGATGACTGAATTTGTTAGTCTGGGCTGTGGGGCTTCTGGACAGTTGGCGGGAGCCGCTTCGTGTTGCTGCTGGGCAGTGACTAAAAGTAGCCAAGAGGTGCTGGTCCCCCTCCTGAGTGACCTTTCTGACGCCCTCACAGCAGTCCGTCCGTGTTGTTAACATGCCCCCGCTTGAGCTCTCTCGGTGCCCCTGACTTGGGTTCTGTGTTCAGTGTTGTGAAGGTTCTCTCCTGGAGGAAAGCCCAAGCGCAGAGCGTCCTCGAAGTCCTGAGGATAGTTCAGTACTGCGCGGAGTCCCTCGGGCAGCCGCACTGCTTCCAGCCGCCGTGCGTTCTCTTCCTGCTGGAACTTCTGACCTGCCAGAAAGAGTTTACCAAGTAAGTCCAAAGTCCATACCTGCAAGGAACACAGGCAGGGGTAGTTTTAAAGAAACCCTGATTGTCTTGTTTAATCAGTAACTCGTATTTCCGTGGAGGATGCAAATGTATGTTTTTGGTCAGTTCTCTCATCCTGTGGAGAAAGGGGTTCTATCCTTTTAGCGAGTAGTTCGCTCCTCCTGATGAGTTTATCAGCTCTATTTGACCAGACAGTGAGGATTGTATTCCCTGTACCCGTGCTCATCAGTCAGCTCCTGGAAGCTGTGAGCTGACTTTAATTTTCTTCTACAGTAAGGACACGAAGTGTTTCACAAGGTTGTTCTCATAGCTCAGTCAGTATTTCCTGAGCACTATGCCGGGCGCTGTTCTAGGTGATGTATGTGCAGGCAGGCAGGATTCTTGTTCTGATGGAGCTTGTATTTTATGGAGGAGAGACAGACAATAACAGAAGTCCATCCATCCATCCATCCATTCGTCTATGTAATCTGCCCGTCCTGGACAGTGATACACAGTAATCCGGTGAAGCTGCTGTCGCGTGGGGCGGTCAGGGAGCAGGCTGAGAAGACGGCCTGTGAACCGAGAGCTCAGGTTGAACTCGGGGAAAAGCACTAAAGGCCGAAGGAATAGGGCAGAGGCCTTAGGGCAGGGGCTTAGCCCGAGGAACAGAACGAAAGCCAGCGTGCCTGAGTGAGGGAGGATGGGAGGAGACCCGCTCAGGAAATTAGGCAGGGCTCAGGTGATGTACATCTTTGTAGGACATGATTTAAGGTGTTTGGGTTTCATACTGAGTCGTAGATGGGGGACCCCAAGCCCGGGAGGAGCATACTGGCATTTGCGTTTATGAAAGACCCTTCTGGCTGCTCTCTGGGAAAGCGTGGGCAGAAGCAAAGTAGTTGGTGGATGGTGATGCGCTTTCCTGAGGGGAAGAGAATGGGAAAACAGATCGGGGAGAAGACCAAAGTTGTTTGGTGTGTGTGGTTTGAGCTGCCTCTTTCACATCCAAATACAGCTATCCAGGCAGTAAGGGTAAGGGTCTGACGTTCTGCAAAGAAGCCAGGGTTAGGGACAGAGTCTCAGCACATAGGTGGTCTTTAAAGCCGTGAGACCGGATGGCCAAGAAAGAGGGCAGAGGTGGACAAGAGCGGGCTCAGGACTGAGCATGAAGGTCATCTCTTTATTCAGAGCTGAGGAAGAGGGGGTCAGCTGAGGAGATCAGGAAGGAGTGGCCATCAGGAGCGAACACTGGGGGGGGTGGGTCATAGAAGCTGAGAGAAGAATGTGTCGTACGCTGATGTGGGAGGTTGCACCACGTGAAAACACACTGGGTCTGCTGCAGTCTCCTCGGGGCCATGGGGCCGAAAGCACAGGCGCACCGGGTTGAGAGGAAAATGGGGCGTGTAAAATGGAGGGGGAGACCACAGACAATCATTTCGAGAACTTTGGCCTCAAAGAGGAGCAGAGGACAGGGGCAGAAATGCAGGGGAAATGGGATCAACGGAGGGTTTTTAAGAGGTGTCAGAGCGTTTCGTATGCTGGCGGGAGAGCATCAGTTTGAGGCGCACTTGATGCACGGCAGGTACCGCGTGACTCCAAGGGGTCGGCTTGCACAGAGCCCAGGAGGCCGTCTGTGGCTGCAGGGGGAGTCACAGCATGGATGGAGGCACAGAGACGGGGGACGCCCGTGTGACCTTTCTGTTTTTAAACAAAACGGCAGAGTCATCAGCTACACATGAAGGGTTGGGAGGAGTGGCGGCCATTTAAGGAGAGGCAGGAGGGGTTGAAGGTAACACCAAGTGAGAAAGGCAGGCTGACTGCCTGAGAGCTTTGAGCGCTTGTTTGAGAGGTGCCTCTTCCAGCGACGCTGTGCTGTGCGGTGCTGGCGCCTGTGTAGGGTTCCCAGGCGAGTGTATGGTGAGGGGGGCGTGGGGTCTCAGCTGGGTCTGCGGCCCAGATCAGGGAGGCATGGGTGGCAGTGGGCGCGAAGTGACGTCCTGGGTCATCAGGGAGGAGTAGGTCCTGTGGTGTGTAGGGCTCCTTGGGGCTGAAGTCGCTGCTGTGGGGGTCGGGTCGCAGAGAGGGTGGGCAGGCTGCTCTCAGGTGAGGGTCTCAGAGGTGATGCCATCACCGTGGTGACAAGGGTCAAGGTGGAATCTGTGAGGGGAGGCGAGGGTGGGTGTGGCTGACGAGGGCGGAGTACTTAACCCAGAACCCGAGACCCTCGGTGGTGGTGGCCAGCCATCAGTTGGGGGCAGGTTTATATTAAGAGAGAGAGAGAAACGATTGCCGCCCCTCACTCCTGGCGCCTGGCGCCAGCCCCCCGGCCCCCCTACCCCCACCCGTGACCCTGCTTTGCCGTTGCTCCCAGCGACTGCACTTGTGCCCAGGTCCCCGGCCAGTTTGTGCGGGCGCCGCGTCTTGGCTCTTTTTCCTGTAAGGAATCACAATTACTAAGTAAGCGGTGGCTTGGCAATCAGGTGATCAGTGTTTTCCTCTGTTTCTAGTTATTTTGGGCACTTGGAGGGCTGTGGCGCAGACCTGCACAAAGAGATGCGAGACACTTACTACCAGTTTGTTCTATTTTTGGTCAAAGCGGTTAAAGGATTCAGCAGCATAAACGACAGGTACTGTATAACTGCGCCATTTCCAGAGAAAGCGTTCTTCCTACTTTTTCTGATTTTAGAAGAAATACGTGTTCAGTGTTGAAAATACGGAAAAACAGAGTTAAAAAAAGTTGTGGTCCCTGATCTTACCATCTTGAGCTCATTGCCAACCTGCTGTATACTCTGTCCCAGCTTCTTTCCTGTGTGGTGTGAGCGTTTTCAAGGGGATGGTTCTCGGTCCATGTAGGGATTTCCAACCTGTCATTTGAGTTTCAGATGTATTAGGTGCAGTCTTAGAATTTGAGTAGAGAGCCCTTCCCCAGGCGCCTCCACAGTAGGTGCTTCAGACAGAAACCTCGAATCAAACGGTCTCCGTCTCCTCCTACGCTGACCGACCTGGGCTAATTCGGGACTGGCCCCCATCTTGCTGCTTATTGGGAGGTGATCTTTACGGCTCCGTCCTTGACCGTAAAACGCCCCCCTGAGGTAGGCCTGGCAGGGCAGACGCCTCACTTCGTGCTTCTGGAGCTCTTGCTGAGCTGTGCTTTGACGAGGGCTTGTGTGGGGTGTGTGCAGTTTGGAAGGACCAGCCGTCCCGTCTGCTCTCCACCTGCAGACACAGTGGGTCGTGACTTGCATTGTCTTGTCCCCCTGGCGAAGGACAGCGTCCACAAATTGCACCGTCATGGGCTCTCTAGGTCCCTGCTGCCTGCCTTGTCCTGTGTGCAGACAGCCCTGCTTCATCTTCTGGACATGGGCTGGGAACCTGGCGACCTCGCTTTCTTTGTGGACATTCAGCTACCAGATCTCCTCATGAAAATGACACAAGAGAACATAAGTGTCCACGACAGTGTGATCAGGTAAGAACCCGGTCCTGCGTCTGCAGCTCCTCGAGCGGATCGTGAGTACTGGGGTCGCAGCTGGGTTCCTCTGGCTAGGCTCCTCCCTGTGTAGTGTCCTGGCTCGGGCACAGACCAGCCGGGTGACTTTGAGCAGGTACTCGGAGCCCGCTCTGCCTCAGTTCCCTCCTCCTCCCGCCTGGAGATAACAATGGTACCTACCTCCCAGGATTGTTGTGAAGGGCAGGTGAGTTCTGTTTCTCAGGGGTGAGAACAGGGTCTGGTGCGAGGAAGCGTATGTGAGTCGGTGGTGGTGGGATTGGGAACTTGGAGGACAAGGACCCTCCGCACTTTTGGACACCCTGGTACCGCTTGTGGAATCAGAGAACCCTTTTCTCTATTCTTTGGTTATGTGCATATAGGGTTTTAGCCACTCTACCCTCTTGCGTATTGTAAAGACTTAGTTTAGGAGAAAAAAATAGTATGCGGATTTTCTTTCCTTTCCACTTTTTTTTTTTTTTTTTTTCCAACGTTTATTTATTTTTGGGACAGAGAGAGACAGAGCATGAATGGGGGAGGGGCAGAGAGAGAGAGGGAGACACAGAATCGGAAACAGGCTCCAGGCTCCGAGCCATCAGCCCAGAGCCCGACGCGGGGCTCGAACTCACGGACCGCGAGATCGTGACCTGGCTGAAGTCGGACGCTTAACCGACTGCGCCACCCAGGCGCCCCTCCTTTCCACTTTTAATGTCTCCTCCCTGCTCGAGTCCACTTACCCAGGAGCCAGTCGTGTCTGTAGAAAAGACAGAACAAAACGAGAGAAGGAAGGCAAGGGGAGAGCTTCGCTTTGTCAGACATTCTGGGGACGGAGGTGGCGCAACAGCCGTCTCCTCATTCCCCAGAGCCTGGCGTCGCCCTCTGTGAGGGGACGCAGCCGGGGTGGGGGTGAGGGGGTCAGCCAAGTAGTCCCACCCCCCCACCCTGCCACTTCCCTCCGTGCCCCGCCCAGAGTGGAGTCTGTTGTGTTTGCATTTAGCGGCGAGCAAATCCCTTTGTATGTAAAATTCTGGTGCTAAAACAAACTACGAACTGAAGTTATGGAAATCTATAATTTTTTTTATCTAAAAGGAGCCCATGGGAGTATCTGTATGAAATTCTTCTTTGAAAGGAGGAAACTGAGGGGCGCCTGGGTGGCTCAGCTGGTTAAGCCTCCGATTTCGATTTCAGCTCAGGTCATAATCTCACAGCCCCTGAGTTCGAGCCCCACGTCGGGCTCTGTGCCGACAGCCGGGAGCCTGGAGCTGCTTCGCATTCTGTGTCTCCCTGTCTCTCTGCCCCGACCCCGCTCACGCTCTGTCTGTCTCTGTCGAAAATAAATAAACGTTAAGAAAAAATGTCACAAAACGAGGACACTGAGCAGAGCGGAGTGTGGTGCCAGGGCCTCAGAGCAGCTGACGGGAGAGGCAGAGCCCGGGTCTCCCGCCTGCCTCTCTTGCTGGAACTGAAAAAGTTCGCTATGGCTCCAGTGCCTGGCACAGAATAGGGTCACCACGAATGGCTCGCAGGTGCACTTGTGCCCTGGGGGCACACCTTTCAGGCTCCGGCTCCTCACCCACTGTCGTCTGTTCCTTCTCACTGCTGTGTACCTCTCGGCAATCTGGCGGTCCTGGGACGTCTTCGCTCGGCAGCGTGAAGGGGCCAGTCTGCTCCCCAGCGTGCTTTTCTCTCTGTGTCCTTCTTGCAGCCAGTGGAGTGAAGACGATGAGCTTGCTGATGCCAAGCAGAACTCAGAATGGATGGACGAGTGTCAGGATGGCATGTTTGAGGCCTGGTATGAAAAAATAGCCCAGGAAGACCCAGAGAAGCAGAGGAAAGTAAGACCTCTCAACTGGAGTAATCTGAAGTGATTTGCTGGGAGTTTGGAGAGGAGAGTCTGCCCGGGGGGTGCCCGCAGGCCGGCTCCCGAGGGTCCCGGTGGTACAGCCTGAGGGGCCCCGAAGCCCGGATTGACCTCCCTCCGAGTGCAGCTCCCTCCTGGAGAACCGGACTCCCAGAGCGTGGGCTCGCGAGGGGCCCACGTCTTCCTCCCTCCACCGAGAGAAGTGCTGAAAGCCCTGGGCCCCGGTGTCCTCGGGCAGCACACGCTCTTCCTGTAGGCAGGTGACGTGGGGAGCCACGTCGCAGTCGTGGGCCGCCCGGCAAGCTTGGGAGCAGCCCAGCGCCCAGTCAGAGTTCCGTGGTCCAGACGCGCGGAGGCACCGGGCTCCGACAGCCTGCCGTGTCTGTCTCCGCGTTCACTGCCACACTGTGCCAGGCATCTCCTGCCTCAGATTCGATCGTTTTCTCAGGATCGCGTGCCTACTGTGTGCCAGTTAACGGTGGTCACGTAGCACCTTTGTGGTGCTCAGGTGGGGCACGCCCACGTGGCCTCAGCGAGTTTTCTCTCTCCTGTGGTAGTGGCTTACCGAGAGCCATCAGTAGCTCTAAGGTGGTGTGGCTTGTGTGCTCTGATTTACTTAGTGATTTACTTCCTGCTCTCCAGGCGGTCCTGAGGCCTGCAGCTCCTTTCCAGTAAAACCAGTGCTTTTGCTCATCCCGCGGTGCCCCTGCCTCCCCGCCCCCCGTGGAAGGTTTCCCTTTCACGCGCCTGCAAACAGCGCGTCCTCGGCAGTGTTTCCTGTTTCTCTGACGCTGCTCCGTCCAACCAAGTACCCAAGCTAGAAATCTGGATGCTGTCCTTGACCTCTCCCTTCCGCAGCCCCGCGTCCGGTCTGTCCCCAAGGTGCCGCACCTCGGCCTCCCTAGCGTCCGTCAGGCCTGCCCGCCTTTCACCGCCCTTGTGTCACGGAGCTGCTTTGACAGCCACTCCCGTGGCCAGTCTGCCGGACTGTGGTCTTGCCTCTTGCAGTCCATCCCCAACTCGGTAGCCAGAGGAACTTTTAGAAAGCTCAGAGATCGTTCCTCCACCTGCTTCCCCCGCATTTTACCGCCTTTTACACTCAGGTACTGAATTACTGACAGTCCTATGAACCACCGTCCGCGGTCTCATTCCCTCCTGTAGAACTTGCTACTGATGGTGTTTGTCATGCCTGCCATGCTCACCCCCACCCAGCTGACACCTGTTTGTCCCTCAGGTCTCAGCCGAGGACTCCCCTCCTTTGAAAACCCTTCACGCCCTTCCCAACGGCCGCTGATACCCCCTGCAGGGTTCTCTCGGCCCCTGACTTTGCCCGTCGGGGCTATCGTCAGTCTGTATCGTCACCAGAGGGGGTTCCTGAGTAGACGGCAGTCCCTCCCTCTTCTCTCCCTGGCACCTGCTGCAGGACGGAGCACTCGCGAACCTCTCCCAGGACGACTGGGTTAATGGGCAGCGGCCACGTTGGGAAGTCCATCGGCTAACTGCGTTGCCTTCACCTTACAGATGCACATGTTCATTGCCCGCTACTCTGAGCTGCTGCACGTGGACATCTCCTGCGACGGGTGTGACGAGATCGCGCCCTGGCACCGCTACCGGTGTCTGCAGTGCAGCGACATGGATCTCTGCACGACCTGCTTCCTAGGTACGCGCCGTGGTCCAAGCGGGCCTTGCCCAGAAGTGATAGTCGTGCTGTTTTCCGTGACCGGGTCGGTTTTTCTCACTCCCCTTGTGCTGAATAGAAAGACTGCCCAGGGTGTGCTCTGAGTGGTTGGCAGATAGGAGTCTCATCTCCTGGGTGAATGAGAAGCTCCAGAGCTGTGGCCTGACGGGCTTCTGGCTTCTGTCAAGCTGGGTGTAGTCGCTCAGTAAACACAAAGGACCCACGAATGCACAGTCAGCTGAGTCTGCAGAACATTACTTTTCTCTCCGAATCATGCAGCGTGTCCAAGTGGTCGAGTACACAGAATCAGACCTCAGAAATCCTTGAATATGCCTGATGTGCAGGTGCTGAGGGAAAGCACATTGACATTCGTGGGCATCTGAGTGCTCTGTACACATGGCCCGGTCCCAGAAGGTATAGCCCCGTCCTGGGAAGCAGCTACAGTTTTAGCAGGAGCTAAACGGGACATGCCTACAGAATACATATCCCAGGACACGAATGCTGAGTTCCTGATGAGTGACCGAGTGTTCTGGAAAAGTTCAGAGGTCATAGTAATCGGTGTTGCAGGGGAGGCTCGTGAGGAAGTGTGAATTGTGGGTTGTGACTTCGTCTCTGAAGAAAGTCAGAGCTGGGCGATGTGAAGGTGGTGCATCACTGCCCAAAGCAGAGCAAGTCCGGAGACAGAGGAGTGAGCACCTGTAGTGTGTCTAGAGTCTTTCCAGCTGAGTGACGGACCGAGGCAGGCGAGGCCCAGGCTGGGGCCCTGGGGTCATTGGCTGGCGTGTTGGAACAAACCTACAGACAGTGGGGTGTTGACACAATCAGATCTCTCCTGGAGGGAGGTGGCTCCGGCCTTATAGGAGTTTCCCTTGGGGACTCGGTCTCAGCAATGACCAGGGGTTGTTGCCTGGACCAGCTTCGTGGTGGCGGGAGCAGTAAGGGGTCAGATGTGAGGAGCGGTGAACAGGGTGTGCGATGGGGCACGGAAACCCACGGGATGCAAACGCTGTTTCTCACTCACAGGGTTTGAGATTGTGGGGTCTTTTTCCCTGTGTGATTCTGGAACGAAAAAGTGAGAGCACAGACCCGAACACTTCTCAGTGCTTGTTAACGGGAATACACAGTAGATGCTTCATGTTTGTCAGAGGAGGGGGTCACACAGGAGACAGCTCGCCGATGGGTACGCGGTCTTGTTTCTGCCAGGTGGTGGTCACAATGGGAATTTGTAATACACTCGATCAGGCTCTGTGTGGCACCGGGAAAGGGGGGGATTGATCCGTGGTACCATGGCTAAGAAGTTCTGTGCTGAGCGTACTGTTGATGTGCTCGGAGCCACTGGGCGGAACAGCCTGATGACTCCTGACATCTGAGCCGTAACTCGGCAGAGCCCTGCTTCTAGATTGGTTTGTGTTTGGAAACTAGCCCTTGTAAGAGCCCTTTGCCTGATCCGCCTCCCGCGGCTGTTTCCCCAGGTGGGGTGAAGCCCGAGGGCCACGGAGATGACCACGAGATGGTCAGCATGGAGTTTACCTGTGACCAGTGCCAGGGTTTGATCATCGGCCGGAGGATGAATTGCAATGTGTGTGACGACTTCGATCTTTGCTACGGGTGCTATGCGGCGAAGAAATACTCCTATGGGTATGCCTCCTTTTTTTTCTTTAACAGATTCCAAACGTGCCTACGAGTAAAGAGACCAGTACGCTGAATCCCCACATACCCATTACCCAGATTTAACAGTTAGGGAGATTTTGCTATGTGTGCTTAGCTTATTCCCTTTTGTTCTTTGTTAAAGTATTTTAAAACAAATCACTGATCTTAAATTATTTCCTTCGTTCATACTCCACATCCATTCTAAAAATTATAAGCATGCTTTCACGTTACCAAAATGATACCACACTTCGCAAATGTCACAAAAGGAATTCTACATCAGCTAGTTTGCCTGGAGAGTCTTTTGCCAGGGAGGGGGGGAGGGGGTGTGAAATCCTGAAAGGGTATCACAGTGTTTGTGTTGGTTCATTTTCCTGGGGAGAGGGCTCGTACCTGTCTTTATGCTTTCAGTTAGCACGGCCTTAGAGGTCACAACGCCCAGCAGTGACCCCCCCGAGGGGGGTGCACGCACCCCCGCTGAGGCCCTGTTTCTCGATTCGAGCCTCACAGAGGCCCGTAGGCCGTAATTGTGTCTTCTTTGCAGCCATCTGCCCACCCACAGTGTCACGGCTCATCCGATGGTGACCATCCGGATCAGCGACCGGCAGAGGCTCATCCAGCCTTACATCCACAACTACGCCTGGCTGCTCTTCGCCGCGCTGGCTCTCTATAGCACCCACCTGGCCAGCGCAGAGGATGCGGGCGGTGAGAGGCTGGATTCCCGGGCCCGCAGCAGCGCCGCGGCCCTGCACAGCCAGTGCATGCAGCTTGTGGGGGACTGTCTGATGAAGGCTCACCAGGGAAAAGGTGATTGTCGCTCGTGCACCGAAACCAGACCAGCTCCCAGCCGCTTGTGCAGGAAAAGCCTCACTAGCAGTGAAATGCTGTGCTCGGTTAGAGGCAACCCAATCCACTTTTGCACGGGAGACGCTCACCCTGGTGTGGAGCTCATTCCAGACTCTCACATGCGTTTGAGGAAGATTGTCACATTAAAACGCACTTAGTGCCTCTAAAATATTTACACGAAGTTGAAAAAAAAAAAAAAAAAGACACAAAAGCTACCAGTTGAAACTCGTACTGTCTGTGGATGAAGTATCTAGTGTTTGGATCTGCCAGACTTAACTTTGCCAAAGGAATAGTTTTTAGCCCGGAGCACACATCCGCTTCACGCGACTGCGTTCTGGATGAGAGCACTTTGTAATTAAAGTCGTTCGCCTCATAAAATCTCTAGACGATTCTGACTTGACTGCGGAGTGCTAAGGAGAACATAGCGTGAATGTTACTTCTGACACGTTCCGGTCCTTTCACAGTAAGGGACTCCCTCTTCTAGAAAACGCTGAGGACATCAGACCTGTGTTGGGTGGCAGGGGGGCAACACCAGTGCTTTGGAGCCGTCTTGTTACCTGTTTGCCGGTGGGAGTTTAGCAATCTAGTTGTGTGGGGCATTGGTTTCCTGGGTAGACAGTCCTGTTGTGTCTCCAGTCTTCTGCTGTTAGTGAAGCACAGGCCTTCGTCACTGTTTAGGCTTTTGGTGCCTGAGGTCAGGTGTGGGTGCCGGAGAGCTTCGTGCTCTGGTTTGCTCTGTGGAGAGCCCGGCCGTCTACTTCCGTAGAGGAGCAGTGACTGTTGGCGCCTGCGGGAATTAACCCTTGTTGTAAAATGTGTAACCATTCCCTTATTTGTTCCCCTCGTAGGTCTGAAAGCCCTAGCTCTTCTCGGGGTACTGCCAGATGGTGACGCTAGTCCTCAAAGTCAGGCCCCGCCCGTCGCTGTGCCCGCCCACACACCGGAGGAGGAGAGAGCGGTCCGGGTCGCTGAGGGCCCGTCACACACTGGCCCTTCTCCGCACGACACTGTACGTCACAGTTCGTTACTGTGCACCATGTCGGGTCGAGAGGGGGAGCCGTTCTGAGCAGGGAGCAGAACAGAGACGTTAAGGCCGCAGAAAGCTCTTGACCCAGGTGTCCCGGGTTCCGGCCCCTGCCCTGTCCGATCCTGGGCATGTTACCACCACGTGTCCTCCACTTTGTCGTCTGTGAAGCGGGGTGAGAATAGTAATACCTGCTTCCTAGGGTTGTTCTGAGCATTTGCACACATGACACGGTGAGCTGATGTGCGTAAAGTGCTGGAAACTGTGTTCACAGTACTTTCTGTGTCAGTGTTAACGGCTCCTGTCGCCTGCTCTGGCGGGGTCCCGAGGCCGGAAGGTTACGCACCGAAAGGGACTTGTTCCTGCCCGTGGCGAGCCCTGTGCATAGGAAGCGGTGTTCACAGTCGGCCCGCAGGCAGGGAACACGATGTGCTCTCTGTGTGCCAGGTAGACACAGTGGTTCGCGAACGTCTGTCTAAGTAGAGGGGAAGGCTTTCTGGACTCACTTGGAGCCAGTGATTGCGATCCGAAGGGTGGTTTTGTGGAAAAGCACCACATACCTTCTGTGATGCTGCCTCCGAAGCTTGAGTTGGTGCCGGGAGTGCCCTTGACTTTGCCTCGGGAGCTGCTCATGTTTCTGTCCTCTCTGTCATGGCTCACCAGTTCAGGGACCCCCCGTTTGATGGTTGTGGCTCACCGTGATCCCATTGTCCTTTAGAGGAAGACGAAAGTAAAGATGGCTGGTGAAAACTTCAGAGTTTTGTCAGCTTCACTCAGCCAGGGAGCCAGCACAAGACAGGCGACACAAGCTTCCGACCAGTCTCTGACGTGCTGACGTTTCTGACCACAAATCTCTGGGCAGCATGTCAACCACCCACAGATGGTGGTGGGGCAGAGGGGACGTTGTCAGCAGGGATAGCCTCCACCCTGAGCCTGGGGCAGTTCTGTCTTCCTGTGAGCTCCTGGCATCTCAGGACAGGCTGCCTTGAGCTCTCTGCTCCCTGTGTATCCTCCTCTTCCTTTATTTGCATCAGAATGGCCTAGATGAATTTTTTTTACTCAGTGGATTAAATGCTGTTATTTTGGGGGCACCTAGCCAGCTCAGTCCGTAGAGCGTGTGATCATTGATCTCAGGGTTGTATATTCAAGCCCCACGTTGGGTGTAGAGCTTACTTAAAAATAAAATCTAGGGGCGCCTGGGTGGCTCAGTTGGTTGGGCAGCCGACCCAAGCCGAATGGGTTTCCAGCCGCGGCCTGCACACTTACTACTGTGCGGCTGGTGTGCGTTAATTCGGCATCGCTGTGCTTCGGTTTCTGTCTGTGAGATGCAGGCACACGACGCTGCTCACCCACAATGCCACCCTGCAGGTAAGGGCGCGAATACGGGCCGGACGCGAGAGGCTCTACTCCCACACAGTAGTCACTACACCTCAGTGCTGCTGTGGTGACACGGAGACTATTTGTTGGGAGTGCGAGCTGGTGGAGCCGCTCTGGAGCGCAGTACGGAGGCTCCTCAAAAAGTTCAAAGCAGTGGCGCCTGGGTGGCTCCGTCGGTTGGGCGTCCGACTTCGGCTCACGTCATGATCTCACAGTCTGTGGGTTCGAGCCCCGCGTCGGGCTCTGGGCTGACAGCTCGGAGCCTGGAGCCTGCTTCATATTCTGTGTCTCCCTCTCTCTCTCTCTATCCCTTCCCTGCTTGCTCTCTGTCTCTCTCTCTCTCTCTCTCTGAAATAATAAACATTAAAAAAAATTTTAAATAAAATAAAATGTATGAAATATATTACTTTCCATTACACGTCTTGATGCTCAGATTGTCCCATGTTTGGCCCGTGGAAGCGCCTTCCTGCTGGCCTCTCTATCCTTCTGATGTGTCTTCTTCTTTGAGCACTTCCTTAATTTTTGTTGCAGAAAGGTGTTTCAGGCTCTTCTTAGAGGCTTTCCCTGGCCCAGGGGAAAAGGCCTAAGGAAACACCGGTCGAGGGCTGTCATCCTACCGATCTAGGCAGCTCACTGCCTGACTCTTGAGCCCAGGAAAGCCTCGCGGCTCCAGCAAGAGCCCCCTTAACAGGGCTCCTTGCCAAAATAAAAATCTCAGAAATGTAAGCTCAGTGCTCTAGAAGGACACTTTCTTTTTTTCTTTTTCCCAAGAGAAGGACTTTCTGTAAGTGGCTTCTAAAAGCTAAGTAGGATGGGGGCACCTGAGTGGCTCGGATGGTTAAGCATCCGACTCTTGACTTCAGCTCAGGTCATGATCTCACGGTTCGTGAGATTGAGGCCTGAGTCAGACTCTGCTGATGGCGTGGAGTCTGGGATTCTGCCTTCTTCCCTCTCTGACCACCACCCCCCCACACACACACTTGTTCTCTATCTCTCTCTCAAAATACATAAAAATAAACTTACAAAGAAAGCTAAGTAGAATGTACTCGAGGTTTGTACTATGGCCATTGCTAATGGAACTGTGGGCTCTGATGCAAGGGCATTTGGGAGACGTTTGGGGGATGGGTTGCAGTGATGGCTGTCTTACTTAGAGCACAGATTTATCGTCAGAAATGAGGCACATTTTATTAAGGAATTCAAAAGTATTTCAGTCCATAAAGACTGGCTAATGATTTTAAAAATTGAATCGTATTACAACATTAATGAGCAAACTTAAAAAAAATTTTTTGAAGCAGGGGAGGGGCAGAGGGAGACACAGAGAGAGAGGATCCCAAGCAGGCTGCACACACAGCACAGAGCCCAACACGGGGATCAGTACCACAACCGTGAGATCGTGACCTGAGCTGAAATCAAGAGTCAGACGGACACTCAATCATCTGAGCCGCCCAGGCACCCCAAATGAGTAAACTTCTATTATAAGAAACCTTCATTCTTTTGCGTTTTGTTTTCAGGGAAAGAGAGATGGTCACAAGGTCAGGCCTTTCGACTGCAAGCAGAGGAGTAAGGAGGACGAAGGTGCATCTTTAATGAAGGATCCCGCACGCCAGACTCAAGTTTCAGACTCCCCTGCAGGGCTTCCAGGTGAAGATTCTTCGATCACGACCTTGATCTCTTTTATCTGAAATGCACACAGACCCATCCCTCGGCTGTTTGTTGCACACGGTTTCAAACTGGCTAGCAACCAAGGGCGCACGGTTTCTCATTTTGTATTGGATGGTACTGCTAACACTTTGCCTGCTTTCCTCCTTTGTTATTCCCTAATTACGGAGGGCCTTCCGTGTGCCAAGCCCTGTGCTAGACTGTGGGGGTGCGACAGAGACCAAGTCAGACAGACACGCGGGTCCCTGCCACGGTGCTTGCAGTCTGGGAGGGTGTCGAGCACGGTGCGGTGACTGTAATTGGAAGTGAGACGTGGCTCTGTCCAGAACAGAGGTGTGAGCGGTGGCGACCGGTGTCTAACCGGAACGACCGTATCCACAGGAAGCCTTGTAAAGGTCAGGCTGCGAGGGACCTCAGCCGTGCTAGGACCTGCTGTGGGGAGAGACTTGGAGGGCAGGCGGGACAGTAGCAGATCAGGCCCCAGAGTGGGAGCCGCCAGGCGACTGGAGGGGAGCGTCCCGCCGGCAGACGGGCGTGGGTGGAGGAGAGCCCTAGGGGTTGCTGTGTCCTCTACTGAGGAGGGCCTCGGCCGACTGCCCGGGGCTGGCAGCAACAGGGTCGGAGCTGCGTTCCCAGAAGATTGATGAGCCCAGAGATGGAGGTGCGTGCTCTGGGCTGCAGAGCCTCCTTGTCGGGGCGGCCCCAAGGGGGGGAGGGGGCAGCGAGTGTCTCCCTGGCCTGCTCCGTGATGGAGGCAGGAGTGGGCACCGGGCATCCTGCCCCGTCCATGGGGCCGGCCCTCAGCAGGGGCTGATGGGCGTCTTCGCGGTGCAGCCGGCTGACACTCCTCATTGGCCCAGGCCCTCTTTGGTCTGCACAAGTGCCAGCGTCCCGGTCCACATACAGAGTATTCATCCATCAAGCGTCCTCTGGGCACCTGCTATGCTCGAGAAACATTTCTGGGTACCTGTGATGCATCACTGAAGGACAGTAAAAATCTAGAAGGGAAGACATAATAAATACCAGCGATTGGGTTTGTTGAAAGGTAACCAGTTAGCATGAGCACAGACTAGCAGGGTCAGGGGAACGGCGACTGCAGAGGCTGGGTGCCCTGTGTTTTAGGAGGGCAGTCGGGGGGGCCCCCTTGAGTGTTCAGCAAAGTCCAAGTTTCGTTCTCTTTCGGCTCAGGGACGGTGCAGCAGCTTACTTGCTGCTTGTACGTGCACAGAACCTGGCAAGACCTGAAAGTTTGATGTTTTACAACTCAGATGCTGACACTTCAGTCGTGTCCTCTCAGAAGCCCATCGAGGAAAAGGCAGTTACTCCCAGCCCGGAGCAGGTGTTTGCCGAGTGTTCCCAGAAGAGGATCTTGGGATTACTAGCAGCCATGTTACCTCCCTTAAAGTTGGTAAGAGACAGTGGTACTTTCTTTTCTGGAAGAGGGGTGGTAGTTTTGTGGGAGAGACCACCTGTTACTAGCAGTCATCTGTGTGTCCCTGAGAGTAGCATAATAAGTTCGAAGTGGGATTCTAAGAGGATACCTGAAGGGGTATTTGGTGGCTCAGTCAGTTAAGCATCCAACTTTGGCTGGGCTCGTGATCTCACAGTTCGTGAGTTGCAGCCCCACGCGTCGGGTTAACTGCCATCAGCACAGAGCCCTCTTTGGATCTTCTGTCCCCTTCTCTCTCTGCCCTTCCCCCACTGGTGCTCTCGTGCTCTCTCTCTCTCTCAAAATAAATAAATAAACTTAAAAAAAAAAAAAGAAAAAAGATGGTACCTGAGAATGTCTTTTCTCGCCTGATTGTGCGTAGCTGTTGAGGGAAGATACCGCATGGCCCCTGTGTGCTAGCCAGGTGTACCTAGGACGTGAGGGGTACGGTGTGCAGTTGATGAGGTTACACGGGCTCCGTGTTGAGTAGGTGTTTCTCCTTCTCTTGGCAGGACCCCGCGGTCCCCGTGATAGACCTGGAGCGTGCCCTCCCACTCATGTTTCAGGTTGTCATCTCGAACGCAGGCCACCTGAACGAAACCTACCACCTCACGCTGGGTCTTCTCGGCCAGTTAATCACCCGCCTTTTACCAGCAGAGGTGGATGCTGCCGTGGTGAAGGTCCTCTCCGCCAAGCACACCTTGTTTGCAGCGGGGGACAGTTCCGTCGTGCCAGATGGCTGGAAGACCACCCACCTGCTCTTCAGCCTGGGAGCCGTGTGTCTGGACAGGTAGCCCCCCGCACCCTGTCCCACCTTGCTGTCCATTTCCTTAAGTCCGTGGTCCGGCCCTCGATTCACTCCCGTGTGCTGTTGTCCAGGCATCTCTTGTGAGAATAAAATGAGTTTGATTAGAAATAGTGTCACCTGACATTCAAATTGTCCTTAAAACCCACATTAAAACAGCTGTGTGGTCGGGGCGCTGTCTGCTGATTCAACTTTCTGATGATGTATACATTCTGGTGGTTTTTCCCTGGCAGCAGTAAGTGTGGGCTTGGAGGTTGAAGCAAATAGGTCAGTTTTTACTGTAAAAGTAACAGTCACAATTCCAAATTTGGAAAACAGAAAAGGAGGAAAAATCACCCCAGCCGCACCGTCTTAATGCACCTGCTACTGTTTCAATATATTTCCTTCTGAGCTCTTTTTTTCTGTGTGTGAATGTGAGTGCACAAGTGCACTTGGACGTGTGACTGTTTTTACAGAGTTTTTTTTAAACGTAGCCGTAGGCTGAGCGTGTAGGTAACAGAGGGGTCGTTCGGGTCGCTTAAACTAACGGGCGGGTGGCTCTCGGGCAGGCGGCTGCACCTGCCGCAGAGTGTCGTGAGCTCTGCTGAGTTGACTTTAGAGCCTGCACCACCTAATGGAGCTCTCGCCTTCCAGCCGGGTGGGCTTGGACTGGGCCTGCTCCATGGCGGAGATCCTGCGGTCCCTCAGCGGTGCCCCCCTGTGGCGTGACGTCATCGCCACCTTCACGGACCACTGCATCAAGCAGCTGCCGTTCCAGCTGAAGCACACCAACATCTTCACCCTGCTTGTGCTGGTTGGCATCCCCCAGGTACGCCTCTTTGGAGGCTGGGCCACGTCTTCCCACTCTCCGCCCGCACGGCAGGGTCTCTGCAGCATGTGTCTTGGGGAGTTTCCTCCCTTCAGGTATATGATTTGCATGTACAGGATTGCTGGGTTTTCAAGATTATGGGATGGTCTGTCCTGCATTTTTAACAGGTTAGGCATTTGACTCACTTGTTAGCCAGTAGCTGGCTTTGACTAGCAGGTAACTCATGGGTGAAGTTACACAGAACCTCAGGGTAGCTGTCTCTCGGGTGGGCACTGACCTTGATCTTTCTGAGCCTCACGGCTTGCAGTTGGTTGGGACAAAGGGGACTGTGAAACGTGACTTCCTCCAGCAAGCATGTAAACCACTTCTGTGCCGGGCCCTGGACGTAGGAAGCCCGTCCTTGAGGACTTGCTGGTGTAGGAGAGCCCATCCTTGAGGACTTGCTGGCGTCCGGGGCACCAGTAGGGAGGCGGGGGTGGGGCTGGTGTTGGGCTGTGGGCCTGTTCCTGTCTCCGTGTCCTTCTGAGTTGCCTCTTGGTCTCTGTCCTGCTCTAGGTCCTCTGTGTGGGAACTCGCTGTGTGTATGTGGATAATGCCAATGAGCCCCATGACGTGATCATCCTGAAGCACTTCACTGAGAAGAACAGGGCTGTCGTCGTCGATGTCAAAACCCGGAAAAGGAAAACAGGTGCCAAGCGTAATTGCTTTTTCTAAGAATGAAAGGAAGTTGTCCAACCTCTGTGTACTCTGAAATGCGTAGAGATACCTTGGTTCTTACCCTTGCCTATGGTTTTTTTTAAAAAACAAGTTGTGAGTCTCTGAGCTTCTTTTTCTTCATCTCTGAAGAGATGTGGTTGAGTTAGGGTAAAAAAATTTTTAAGTCTGTTTATTTTATTTGAGAGAGACAGAGAGAATGCAAGTAGGAGAGAAGCAGAGAGAGAGAATCCTAAGCAGGCTGTGCATGATTGGAGTGCAGAGCTGACACGGGGCTCGAACTCACGAAACTGTGAGATCATGACCTGAGCCGGAATCGAGTCAGGCACTTAACTGACTGAACCACCCAGGCGCCCCAAATTAGGGTAAATTTGAAGGCCCTTGCCATGCTGTTATTTTGTAGATATGGCTCTGTGCTTTTGGTGGGACACATTTAGGTTCTGAACATGTAATTTTTCCATTTGCCAGTGTTCTTGCTTTTCTAGTGGGTAATTTAAATAGATTGTGGAGTCAGATGTCTAAATGAGTGTGAAATAACTTTGAATAAGTATGTTGACATTCAGGTCGCTTTCCATTTTGCTCCATCGGTAGAAGAGTGGAAGTATATCACGAGTCACCTTTGACTTAGTTTGCCAAACCCTAAACAGCTTGCGAACTCTGGAGTATTGTAACCACTGTGTGCCCAGTTCTGCTTCTGAAGTAATGTGCTTTCTCGTTCAGCTTCAGCATCAGGCCCTGGCTGTGCTTTTGTGTGTGGTGTGAGGTAAAGGTCAAGGTTCTCTTTCTTTCTCCTTTGTTTTTCTTTTTTGCATATCAGCATCCAGTTGTTTTAGGACCATTTGTTTAACAGACTTCTTTCCATTGAATTATTCTGACACCTTTGTTGGAGATTAGTTGACACCCGTGTGTGTGTGTGTGTGTGTGTGTGTGTGTGTGTGTGTGTCCATTTATCGGTTCTGTCCTATTCCATTAATCTACGTATCCGGCCTTACTCGAATACCGCATTCTCATGACTATTGTAGATTTATGCTAAGCCTCGAAATCAGGTCCTCCGGCTTTGTTATTCTTTTGTCAGCATTGCTCCGGGTAGTATAGTTCCTTTGCCTTTCTGTATAAATTTTAGGTTCAACTTGTTAGTTTCTCTTAAATAACCGCTGAATCTGCATATCCGTTTAGGGAGAACTGACATCTTAACATGACCCATGAGTACTGTATACCTCTCCATTTATCGAGGGAATAAATTGAGGTCTCTAATTGCCCTTCATCTGGCACAGCTGACTTCTCTCACTCCTGATTTTGATAACTTGTGTCTTCTCTTGTTTGTTTCCTACAGTGTCTCGTCAGAGCTTGATCGATGTTATTTGATCTTTGCAAAGGACTAACTTTTGGTTTCGTTGATTTTTTTGTTGTTATTTTTCTGTTTTCTGCTTCATTGATTTGTCTTTGTCATTAATTTCCTACTTCTTCGGGTTTAAATTGCTACTTTTTTTTCTTGCTCTAATTTTTTTTTTTCTTTCTTTAATTTCTTAGGGTGGAAGCCTAAATCACTGATTAGAAATTTTTGTTATTTTTTGGTAGCAGCGTTGTAAATGCTATGAATTTTCCTCTAGGTATAGCGTTAGCTGCATCCATATTTTTTTTTATATAATTTATATTATTTTTGTTCAGGCCATTACAATAGAATATTTTCTATTTATCTTATGAGTGTTTATTTATGGATTGTTTAAGAACTTATTGTTGAATTTACAAATATTTGGGGGATATTCCAGAAATCTTTGGTATTGATTTCAAGTTTAATTCTCCTGGCATCAGCGAACATACTTTGAATTATTTCAGTCCTGTTAAGATTATTGAAACTTGTTTTACGGTCCTGAATTTGATCTGTTTTGAATCAGGTTCCATGTGCACTTGAAGAGAAACCTATGCTGTTCTGTAGACGTCTTTTTTAAGTGAAGTTAGTTGATAATGTTGTTCAAGCCTTCCATGCTCTTACTGAATTTCTGTCTGTTCTAATGATTACTGAGAGGAATGTTAAGGTCTCCAACTGTAATTGTGTATATGTCTGTTTCTCAATTCAGTACGAAATGTCCCTTTTTTTGAAAAATTTTTTCATTATCTTATTTTTGAAGGGGAGAGAGACAGAGCGTGAGCAGGAGAGGGGCAGAGAGAGAGGGAGACACAGAATCTGAAGCAGGCTCCAGGCTCTGAGCTGTCAGCACAGAGCCCAATGTGGGGCTCGAACCCATGAGCCATGGAGCCAAAGTTAGAAGCTTAACTGGCTAAGCCACCCAGGTGCCCCATGAAATCTCCCCTTTTCATCTCTAATATTCCTTGTTCAGAAATTGACTTTAATGTTGATGTAGCCTCTCTAGCTTTTGTTTTATTCAAAACATTTGCTTGGTGTGTATGTCCCATCCTCTCACTTAACCTGCCTGTGTCTATACATTTAGTGGATTTCTTGTAGATAGCATGTAGTAGAATTTTCTTTTTAATACACTCTGACAATCTCTGTTTTTTGTTTTTGTTTTTTCAGGATCACATAGTATTTATTATGAAAATACGCTTAAGAAGGAACAGCTTTCTGTTCAGTTCTTCATTTTGCAACATGGTTTTAAATTATTTGGGATTAGAGCAGTGATTCCAGGATAGTGGTCACCATTCTTATTTCTTACTCTGCCGATTTTTAAAAGTAGATCCTACTATATCTATTGGGTTTGGTAATCCCTCTTTTTTTTTTTTTTATATGAAATTTATTGACAAATTGGTTTCCATACAACACCCAGTGCTCATCCCAAAAGGTGCCCTCCTCAATACCCATCACCCACCCTCCCCTCCCTCCCACCCCCCATCAACCCTCAGTTTGTTCTCAGTTTTTAAGAGTCTCTTATGCTTTGGCTCTCTCCCACTCTAACCTCTTTTTTTTTTTTTTTTTTCCTTCCCCTCCCCCATGGGTTCTTGTTAAGTTTCTCAGGATCCACATAAGAATGAAACCATATGGTATCTGTCTTTCTCTGTATGGCTTATTTCACTTAGCATCACACTCTCCAGTTCCATCCACGTTGCTACAAAAGGCCATATTTCATTTTTTCTCATTGCCACGTAGAATTCCATTGTGTATATAAACCACAATTTCTTTATCCATTCATCAGTTGATGGACATTTAGGCTCTTTCCATAATTTGGCTATTGTTGAGAGTGCTGCTATGAACATTGGGGTACAAGTGGCCCTATGCATCAGTACTCCTGTATCCCTTGGATAAATTCCTAGCAGTGCTATTGCTGGGTCATAGGGTAGGTCTATTTTTAATTTTCTGAGGAACCTCCACACTGCTTTCCAGAGCGGCTGCACCAATTTGCATTCCCACCAACAGTGCAAGAGGGTTCCCGTTTCTCCACATCCTCTCCAGCATCTATAGTCTCCTGATTTGTTCATTTTGGCCACTCTGACTGGCGTGAGGTGATACCTGAGTGTGGTTTTGATTTGTATTTCCCTGATAAGGAGCGACGCTGAACATCTTCTCATGTGCCTGTTGGCCATCCGGATGTCTTCTTTAGAGAAGTGTCTATTCATGTTTTCTGCCCATTTCTTCACTGGGTTATTTGTTTTTCGGGTGTGGAGTTTGGTGAGCTCTTTATAGATTTTGGATACTAGCCCTTTGTCCGATATGTCATTTGCGAATATCTTTTCCCATTCCGTTGGTTGCCTTTTAGTTTTGTTGGTTGTTTCCTTTGCTGTGCAGAAGCTTTTTATCTTCATAAGGTCCCAGTAATTCACTTTTGCTTTTAATTGCCTTGCCTTTGGGGATGTGTCGAGTAAGAGATTGCTACGGCTGAGGTCAGAGAGGTCTTTTCCTGCTTTCTCCTCTAAGGTTTTGATGGTTTCCTGTCTCACATTTAGGTCCTTTATCCATTTTGAGTTTATTTTTGTGAATGGTGTGAGAAAGTGGTCTAGTTTCAACCTTCTGCATGTTGCTGTCCAGTTCTCCCAGCACCATTTGTTAAAGAGGCTGTCTTTTTTCCATTGGATGTGCTTTCCTGCTTTGTCAAAGATGAGTTGGTCATACGTTTGTGGGTCTAGTTCTGGAGTTTCTATTCTATTCCATTGGTCTATGTGTCTGTTTTTGTGCCAATACCATGCTGTCTTGATGATGACAGCTTTGTAGTAGAGGCTAAAGTCTGGGATTGTGATGCCTCCTGCTTTGGTCTTCTTCTTCAAAATTCCTTTGGCTATTCAGGGCCTTTTGTGGTTCCGTATGAATTTTAGGATTGCTTGTTCCAGTTTCGAGAAGAATGCTGGTGCAATTTTGATTGGGATTGCATTGAATGTGTAGATAGCTTTGGGTAGTATTGACATTTTGACAATATTTATTTTTCCAATCCATGAGCAGGGAATGTCTTTCCATTTCTTTAAATCTTCTTCAATTACCTTCATAGGCTTTCTATAGTTTTCAGCATACAGATCCTTTACATCTTTGGTTAGATTTATTCCTAGGTATTTTATGCTTCTTGGTGCAGTTGTGAATGGGATCAGTTTCTTTATTTGTCTTTCTGTTGCTTCATTGTTAGTGTATAAGAATGCAACTGATTTCTGTACATTGATTTTGTATCCTGCAACTTTGCTGAATTCCTGTATCAGTTCTAGCAGACTTTTGGTGGAGTCTATCGGATTTTCCATGTATAATATCATGTCATCTGCAAAAAGCGAAAGCTTGACTTCATCTTTGCCAATTTTGATGCCTTTGATTTCCTTTTGTTGTCTGATTGCTGATGCTAGAACTTCCAGCACTATGTTAAACAACAGCGGTGATGGGGCGCCTGGGTGGCGCAGTCGGTTAAGCGTCCGACTTCAGCCAGGTCACGATCTCGCGGTCTGTGAGTTCGAGCCCCGCGTCGGGCTCTGGGCTGATGGCTCAGAGCCTGGAGCCTGTTTCCGATTCTGTGTCTCCCTCTCTCTCTGCCCCTCGCCCATGCATGCTCTGTCTCTCTCTGTCCCAAAAATAAATAAACGTTGAAAAAAAAAAAAAAAGTTAAAAAAAAAAACAACAGCGGTGAGAGTGGGCATCCCTGTCGTGTTCCTGATCTCAGGGAAAAAGCTCTCAGTTTTTCCCCGTTGAGGATGATGTTAGCTGTGGGCTTTTCATAAATGGCTTTGATGATGTTTAAGTATGTTCCTTCTATCCCGACTTTCTCAAGGGTTTTTATTAAGAAAGGGTGCTGGATTTTGTCAAAGGCCTTTTCTGCATCGATTGACAGGATCATATGGTTCTTATCTTTTTTTTTTTTGTTAATGTGATGTATCACGTTGATTGATTTGCGAATGTTGAACCAGCCCTGCATCCCAGGAATGAATCCCACTTGATCATGGTGAATAATTCTTTTTATATGCCGTTGAATTCGATTTGCTAGTATCTTATTGAGAATTTTTGCATCCATATTCATCAGGGATATTGGCCTGTAGTTCTCTTTTTTTACTGGGTCTCTGTCTGGTTTAGGAATCAAAGTAATACTGGCTTCATAGAATGAGTCTGGAAGTTTTCCTTCCCTTTCTATTTCTTGGAATAGCTTGAGAAGGATAGGTATTATCTCTGCTTTAAATGTCTGGTAGAACTCCCCTGGGAAGCCATCTGGTCCTGGACTCTTATTTGTTGGGAGATTTTTGATAACCGATTCAATTTCTTCGCTGGTTATGGGTCTGTTCAAGCTTTCTATTTCCTCCTGATTGAGTTTTGGAAGTGTGTGGGTGTTCAGGAATTTGTCCATTTCTTCCAGGTTTTCCAGTTTGTTGGCATATAATTTTTCATAGTATTCCCTGATAATTATTTGTATCTCTGAGGGATTGGTTGTAATAATTCCATTTTCATTCATGATTTTATCTATTTGGGTCATCTCCCTTTTCTTTTTGAGAAGCCTGGCTAAAGGTTTGTCAATTTTGTTTATTTTTTCAAAAAACCAACTCTTGGTTTCATTGATCTGCTCTACAGTTTTTTTAGATTCTATATTGTTTATTTCTGCTCTGATCTTTATTATTTCTCTTCTTCTGCTGGGCTTAGGCTGCCTTTGCTGTTCTGCTTCTAGTTCCTTTAGGTGTGCTGTTAGATTTTGTATTTGGGATTTTTCTTGTTTCTTGAGATAGGCCTGGATTGCAATGTATTTTCCTCTCAGGACTGCCTTCGCTGCGTCCCAAAGCGTTTGGATTGTTGTATTTTCATTTTCGTTTGTTTCCATATATTTTTTAATTTCTTCTCTAATTGCCTGGTTGACCCACTCATTCGTTAGTAGGGTGTTCTTTAACCTCCATGCTTTTGGAGGTTTTCCAGAGTTTTTCTTGTGGTTGATTTCAAGCTTCATAGCATTGTGGTCTGAAAGTATGCATGGTATAATTTCAATTCTTGTAAACTTATGAAGGGCTGTTTTGTGACCCAGTATGTGATCTATCTTGGAGAATGTTCCATGTGCACTCGAGAAGAAAGTATATTCTGTTGCTTTGGGATGCAGAGTTCTAAATATATCTGTCAAGTCCATCTGATCCAATGTCTCATTCAGGGCCCTTGTTTCTTTATTGACCGTGTGTCTAGATGATCTGTCCATTTCTGTAAGTGGGGTGTTAAAGTCCCCTGCAATTACCACATTCTTATCAATAAGGTTGCTTATGTTTATGAGTAATTGTTTTATATATTTGGGGGCTCCAGTATTCGGCGCATAGACATTTATAATTGTTAGCTCTTCCTGATGGATAGACCCTGTAACCATTATATAATGTCCTTCTTCATCTCTTGTTACAGCCTTTAATTTAAAGTCTAGTTTGCCTGATATAAGTATGGCTACTCCAGCTTTCTTTTGGCTTCCAGTCGCATGATAAATAGTTCTCCATCCTCTCACTCTCATTCTAACGGTGTCCTCAGGTCTAAAATGAGTCTCTTGTAGACAGCAAATAGATGGGTCTTGTTTTTTTATCCATTCTGATACCCTATGTCTTTTGGTTGGCGCATTTAATCCATTTACATTCAGTGTTATTATAGAAAGATACGGGTTTAGAGTCATTGTGATGTCTGTATGTTTTATGCTTGTAGTGATGCCTCTGGTACTTTGTCTCACAGGGTCCCCCTTAGGATCTCTTGTAGGGCTGGTTTAGTGGTGACAAATTCCTTCAGTTTTTGTTTGTTTGGGAAGACCTTTATCTCTCCTTCTATTCTAAATGACAGACTTGCTGGATAAAGGATTCTCGGCTGCATATTTTTTCTGTCTAGCACCCTGAAAATCTCGTGCCAATTCTTTCTGGCCTGCCAAGTTTCAAAAGAGAGATCAGTCACGAGTCTTAGAGGTCTCCCTTTATATGTGAGGACACGTTTACCCCTTGCTGCTTTCAGAATTTTCTCTTTATCCTTGTATTTTGCCCGTTTCACTATGATATGACGTGCAGAAGATCGATTCAAGTTACGTCTGAAGGGAGTTCTCTGTGCCTCTTGGATTTCAATGCCTTTTTCCTTCCCCAGTTCAGGGAAGTTCTCAGCTATTATTTCTTCAGGTACCCCTTCAGCACCTTTCCCTCTCTCTTCCTCCTCTGGGATACCAATTATGCGTATATTATTTCTTTTTAGTGTATCACTTAGCTCTCTAATTTTCTCCTCATACTCCTGGATTTTTTTATCTCTCTTTTTCTCAGCTTCCTCTTTTTCCATAACTTTATCTTCTAGTTCACCTATTCTCTCCTCTGCCTCTTCAATCCGAGCCGTGGTGGTTTCCATTTTGTTTTGCATTTCATTTAAAGCGTTTTTCAGCTCCTCGTGACTGTTCCTTAGTCCCTTGATCTCTGTAGCAAGAGATTCTCTGCTGTCCTGTATACTGTTTTCAAGCCCAGCGATTAATTTTATGACTATTATTCTAAATTCACTTTCTGTTATATTATTTAAATCCTTTTTGATCAGCTCATTAGCTGTTGTTATTTCCTGGAGATTCTTCTGAGGGGAATTCTTCCGCTTGGTCATTTTGGATAGTCCCTGGCGTGGTGAGGACCTGCAGGGCACTTCCCCTGTGCTGTGGTGTATAACTGGAGTGGGTGGGCGGGGCCGCAGTCAGACCTGATGTCTGCGCCCAGTCCACCACTGGGGCCACAGTCAGACTGGTGTGTGCCTTCTCTTCCCCTCTCCTAGGGGCGGGATTCACTGTGGGGTGGTGTGGCCCGTCTGGGCTACTTGCACCCTGCCAGGCTTGTGATGCTGGGGATCTGGCGTATTAGCTGGGGTGGGTAGGCAAGGTGCACGGGGGCAGGAGGGGCAGGCTTAGCTCGCTTCTCCTTAGGTGATCCACTTCAGGAGGGGCCCTGTGGCAGCGGGAGGGAGTCAGATCCGCTGCCGGAGGTTTGGCTCCGCAGAAGCACAGAGTTGGGTGTTTGCGCGGAGGGAGCAAGTTCCCTGGCAGGAACTGGTTCCCTTTGGGATTTTGGCTGGGGGATGGGCGGGGGAGATGGCACTGGCGAGCGCCTTTGTTCCCCGCCAAACTGAGCTCTGTCGTCCGGGGGCTCAGCAGCTCTCCCTCCCTTTGTCCTCCAGCCTTCCCGCTTTCCGAGGAGAGCTGCTAACTTATGTCCTCCCAGACGCTAAGTCGCGCTTGCTGTTGGAACACAGTCCGCCCGGCCCCTCCGCTTTTGCAAGCCAGACTCGGGGACTCTGGCTGGCGAGCCGCCCCTCCGCCCCGGCTCCCTCCCGCCAGTCCGTGGAGCGCGCACCGCCTCGCCGCCCTTCCTACCCTCTTCCGTGGGCCTCTCGTCTGCGCTTGGCTCCGGGGACTCCGTTCTGCTAATCCTCTGGTGGTTTTCTGGGTTATTTAGGCAGGTGTAGGTGGAATCTAAGTGATCAGCAGGACGTGCGGTGAGCCCAGCGTCCTCCTACGCCGCCATCTTGACTAGAATCCAATCTCTGTTTTTTAATTGGGATGTTTAGATGATTTACATTTAATGTAGTTATCAAGATGATTGAGTTTAAATCTACTATTTTCTTGATTGTTTTATATTTGTCTCATTTGTTGTTCCTTTTTTCCCCCCACTTCTCTGCCTTATTTTGGATTGAGGATTTTTGTTTTTGTTTTTGTTTCTTAATGACTCCATCTTATTTTCAGAATTGGCTTTTAACTATCTGTTAATTTTTTCACTGGTTATTCCAGAGTTTGCTATAGGTTATTTGCAGCACCTGGGTGGCTCAGTCAGTTAAGCGTCTGACTTGAGCTCAGGTCATGACCTCATGGTTTGGTTCATGAGTTCAAGCCCCCCATTGAGCTCCCTGCTGTCAGCACTGAGCCTGCTTTGGATCTCTGTCCCCCCTCTCTCTGCTCCTCCCTCCCTCGTGCCCTCTCTGTCTCTCTGTCTCTCTCTGTCTGTCTCTCTCTCTCTCTCTCTCTCTCTTTCTCTCTTTCTCTCTCTCTCAAAAATAAACATTAAAAAAAGTTGTTAATAAAATGAGAAAATAATATCTTTTATATTTATTTACATATGCATTTACCATCTCTGGTGCTGTTCATTCCTTTGTGTAGGTTTGGGTATCTATCTGGTATCATTTTTCTTTGGCCTGAAAACAACATTTCTTGAACGTCAGGTCTGCTGCTACAGAATTTTTGTTTTGGTTTGTCCTACCAAGCCAAAGAAATATTTATTTTGACTTTATCCTTGAGAGATAATTTTGCTGCATAAAAATTTCTAGGCTGAGAATTTTTTTTTAACACTTTGTAGTTATTGATCCATCGCCTTCTGGCTTGCATAGTTTTTGCCACAAAATCTATGGTATACTTTGTTACTCTTCAAATATCTTTTCTCTAGGGCCGCTTTTAAGATTTTTCTCTTAATCGCTGGTTTTTAGCATTTTGATTATAATGTGCCTTGGCATGATTTTTTTTGTTTCTTCTGCCTGGGGATTTAATGAGCTCCTTGATCTGTGGATTTACAGTTTCCGTCAAATTCAGAAAAATTTTAATCATTATGTCTTGAAATAATTGTTCCCACCCCACCCCCACACCCCCAACTAGCATACTTCCACTCTCACTGGTGGGAAGACACAATATTCCCAGGTCTGTGTGAGCTCCAAGAATTGTTCATCCTACAGCTTTTTGGTAGTTCTTTCATAGAACTGGGTGGTTTCCTATCTAGGAAGTTTGCTCTCGACTTCACGCAGATCATACTTCCAGAGACTCACGAGGAAGCTTCTGTGGCTTTTCTAGACAGGTCTCCCATACCCTCTCTGTCTCTGTGCCTCTCTCTTCTTCATGATATTCTGCCCCCAAAATTCTGGCTACCTTGACTTTCCTGAACTCTGACCTCTTTCTCATCAGTTCATTGAGACTGCGGGACTCTGCTTGGATTTCCAGCGTCTGTTCTGCAGCCTGTAAATTGTCTCCAGAAAGCCAGGCTGTTGGAAGACTCCCCTGGTTTATGTCTCTTCTATCAGGGATCATAGTCCTTTACTGCTTGTTGCCTCGTGTCTGCAAACCATTGTCTGCGATTTTTTTTTTTTTTTTTTTTTTACATTTTGGTTGTTTAAGATAGGAGAGTAAATTCAGCCTGTCTTAGTTTGTCTGGGAGTGGAAGTCCCTTCTGTGTACTATAGTAAGTTCCTTTAACACTTTTGGAGACAGCCTGTGTGTGCACAGTAGTAGGAATGTAAATTGTCTCTCCCAGTTGCTCGATGGGTAGGTGGCCCAGTGCCATTTTTGTGCTCACCTGCAAGCCAGCCTTAATTATGACGGCTAAATTGAAGCCAGGGAGATTATGTTCTGGGGCCTGCTGCTCTTACCTCAGTAGAGGTGTGTTACTAGGGAAGACACCTCGCTGCAGGAAGCACTGACCAGACTTTTGTGCCTTTTCTCTTCCTGCCTGACATCACCCTCCAGTGAAGGACTACCAGCTGGTCCAGAAAGGACAGGAATGCAACGACTGTCAGGCCCAGCTGAGCCAGTACTCCCAGCACTTTGCCTTTATCGCCAGTCACCTCCTGCAAACCAGCATGGAGAGCCATTGTCCTGAGGCAGTGGAGGCAACTTGGGTCCTGTCCCTGGCCCTCAAAGGACTGTATAAGACACTGAAGGTAATGGTGAGCTCCTCCCATTTGCTAATGAGTCTGGCTGTGATTTAACATCTGCGGGGCATCTACATCAAGGAAATGCCATCTGATTTCGGTAGATGGTTAACCTAGGATCTTGATTATTTTTAGGAATGTATGGGGTCTTGCAAAAGGATAACTCAAAGGGAAAAACAGGTTTTTCCCAGTAGTTGGTTCTTTGTATTATTTCAGTACTGTTTCGCAGAACCAGGTATTTGCCTAATGAGCACATAACCTTTGAAGATGGGAAGAAACTAGACCAAACTGTTTCTCTCTTCCCTCTGAACCACAGCTCCTCCAGCCCATCAAAGGACAAGAGGAAGGGGAGAGGACCAGCATCCTACGGGACTTTGAGTGATAGGCCTGGTGGTTGGGGTGGAAGGAGGGAGACATGGGAGGATATTACCCCTGGGTGGTAACAGGGGTACAGATGAGAAGCCTTGACTTGTAGGGAACATGGTTCTTCTGTTCTGCCACCTGAGGGGCCTGACAGGGGGAAGGAGCGTTTTTAGGACCCTGCCTCCCCACAGAAATAGCCATGAAAGAAGGGTTTCATTTTAAAAGTTTGTGAGTGCCTGGACTTTGGCAGAATTGCCCAGGGGACCACAGAAGGACCCAGCAGCCCAGGGAGCCAGCACCGAGGGGCTTCCAGCTCCAGCCCAGCCCTGAGTGCTTGTAGGGAGGGACAGAGGCCATGCATGATGTTTGTTGATTCCACGGCATTTGTCACGGTCTGAAAGAAAGAAGAAACTTCCTGAAGGCAAAGACCATTTCTTTTTTTTTTTTTTTTTTAATGTTTATTTAGTTTTGAGAGAGAGAGAGAGAGAGAGAGAGAGAGAGAGAGAGAGAGAGAGAGAGAGACATTGTGAGTTGGGGAGGGGCAGAGAGTGGGAGACACAGAATCCGAGCTGTCAGCACAGAATCAGAGCTGCACAGAATCCGAGCACAGAATCAGAGCTGTCAGCACAGAGCCCGCCCGACACAGGGCTCGAACTCACAGACTGTGAGATCATGACCTGAGCCGAAGTTGGACGCTTAACCGACTGTGCCATCCAGGTGCCCCAAGGCATAGACCATTTCTGTCTCTGATTCCCAGTTTTCACAAGTATTGTTGAGCACTGAGAGCCATGTAGCACTGAACTTGAGAAAAGGTGGAGCTTACAGCCCAGCCTGCGAGACAGACAACACGGAGTCTGCAAGGGAAAGTACCACGAGTCAGAGCAAGCCTTTCTGCGGAGGCGAAATTCGAGGTGGTAGAGAGGGAGTCTGGGCAGAGCGATGTGTGCAGGGGGAGCTGCAGACGCCAGGCCCAGGAACAGGTGTGGTCGTCAACAGAAGCAGCGCCTCCAGGCCTTCAGGGTCGTGCCCGAGAGGGAAGCGAGACCAGAGAAACAGGCAGAGAGTCCACAGTGCCCCGTCCGCCCTGACTGCCACGGGTCGGGACTTCGATTTTCGTCTGAAGACACTGGGAAACTTTGGGAAGGCAGAGCACAGGAGAGGGCCGTGAAGCCCCTGCCCTTAGCATGGGACGTGGCACACGGCGTGTCCTGGGCTTCAGAAGTGCTTGTGGAGGGCGCACTGGGGACAGAGCAGACAGACTCTGGTTAGGGCTGAGGTTCAGAGTCTCATCCTTCCTGCCGATTCTGGAATCTTCCTGACACGGTGGGCTCTGAGATAGGCGGTCCCCTCCCCACACCAGCTGCAGGTCACCCCTTCTGTGTGGCAGGCTCACGGTTTCGAAGAGACCCATGCGACCTTCCTTCAGACGGATTTGCTGAAGCTGCTGGTGAAAAAGTGCAGCAAAGGAACTGGTTTCAGTAAAACGTGGCTCCTCCGGGATCTAGAGGTAAGGGGTGGGCGTGCCTCCCGCCACCACTGCCACCTGGTGCAGGTGCGGGCTGCCCACCCGCGAGTGAAGACGGGGCTAGCCCAGCGCGTGCTCATTCTGTACTGTGGTTGGACCACGTCTTCCGTTTGTGTCCCTGTTGGAAACAGGGACTGTGACACCTGCCCTCCGTGTCAGGGAGGACGAGTTTGATGTCTGTTCAGAGAACACTGGAGAAGTATTCTATGGAAACATGCGGTTGGCCCTTATCATGGCGATAAAGTGTTTCCTTGGATCATTATTTCCCTTTAAAGCCCCTTCGAGCTAAAATCAGTTTCTGAGTTTGTCCTTGGTTATGTTTATTTTATGTAGGGTTTAGTCAATGATTTTCATCTGATTACTATTCCTTGTAGGCCTTAGGTTTTTCTTAGTGGAATTACTGTGGTTCTCTGTGGAGTTTCTGGACCAACTGCTTCAGGTCCAAGACGAGCTGCTGCTGTGTGGGAGCTGGTCAGCCACCCGTCTCCATCACACAGGCCTGAGCATGAGGACACAGCTCTCAGGTCCCACGAGAGGGTTTGCTTCGGTTGCAGGAAAATGTGCCAAAGCATAGTAACAGGGATAATCTGGAGAGCATCTGGGCTCTCAATCTGAGGAAACATTTTAAATTAAAAAAAATTTTTTTAATGTTTATTTATTTTTGAGGGAGAGAGAGTGGGGGAGACGCACAATCGGAAGCAGGCTCCAGGCTCTGAGCCGTCAGCACAGAGCCCGATGCGGGGCTCGAACTTATGAACTGGGAGATCATGACCTGAGCTGCAGTCGGAGGCTTAACCAACTGAGCCACCCAGGCGCCCCTAAAATTTTCTTATTCTTCAAATAATAGAACCACATTGCAGAAAATTCGAACTATAGGAAAGGAAGAAAAACTTTCAAATTTCACCTCACACACAGCTCCTGTTAATATTTTATGTATGTCCTTATTCTAGTGGTTTTCTTTTTTTTTAATTCTTTTTTTAATATATTTTTTTAACATGAAATTTGTTGTCAGATTGGTTTCCCTAGTTGTTTTCTTCTGCATCCGTGTTACACGTACAGCCTCAAATGCAGGGTGTGCGTGCAGTGGCCACTCCCTCGGTCACTAGACAGTTTTCCATGTTTAATGGCTATAAGTGAAACACGAAGGCAGGTTCCAGCCTCATTGACCATAACGTAAGTGTAACTTCTTGCACATTTTATGTTATTCCCAAGGCGAGTTATTGGCTGGGTTAAAGGCAGTAGACGTTTTTATAGCTCTTTACCATTCAGCAAAACGAGTTCCAAATACCAGTCTGCATCGTTAGCAGCAAAGTTAATAAACACAAAGGTCCCTCGTAGTTTTAGTTATTAGCATTTCTTTGATTACAGGTACAACTGAACTCGTTTTCGTGTTTTTCTTTTTTTACTCGTTTCACATTCTTTTTGTGAACCCGTACATCTTTTAAGGAGGCCCGATGTTTTCCACCCTCTGAGGGTTAAAGATCTGTGTGACATTCCCACCCACTGAACCCCCACACCACCGCCCTGCCTGGTTTTCTGCCCATAGATTTTGTCCATCATGCTGTACTCCTCAAAGAAGGAGATCCACACCTCGGTCGAGCACACAGGCCTGGAACCGGATGAGCGAGGGGATCAAGGGGAGGACGCAGAAGGCGTGGTCAGCAGCCCTGGAGAGCAGGAGCAGAGGAAGCTAGATCCTCTGGAAAGCCTGGATGAGCCCACCAGAATATGTTTCTTGGTGAGTTCTGGGGCCGTGGTGTGGACGGTGGAGGGGCTCCACAGGATGGAGTCCTTTTGGCTTGCACCTGGCTTTTGCCTCTGCGAAAATGCCTCTGTCTGACGTGCTGGGAGATCACTCCCTGAAGACTCGGTTGGAATTGTGTAGAATCGGTCCGGAAGGATGGAGAAGCCCTTAGCACAGTAGTTCTTAAGCCTTTTGAGCCTAAAAGCTTTAGATCTTCTCTCCCGTGAAATACACACGTGCAGTCGTGCTCATGGTCTGCGGCCCGTCCATTGTGTCTCCCCGTGGCTTCTGAGACGCGCGCTCTCACAGTCCCTGGGGAGGCGCTCTTCCTCGGATCAGTGGCCGCAGGAAGAGCACACGGGTATGGGCTGGAGGTCAGGAAAGCAAGTTTAGTTTTCTCGGAAACCAAAAGGAAGTATAGCCTTGGACTTCCGGTGCCAGCGGTCAGACGGGGGTACGAGGCAGCTGGAGAGAAGCCGGCAGTGATGCGGTGGCGATGGCAGCTCTCGACCGTTAGCACTGCCTTTGGGGGCCTGGTATTTCTTTTGGCGTTTCCACGCTTTATGTCTTCCTTTGAATTTATAATAGGTTCCACGGTCCGTGGTTTAGAGTTTATAATTTTGTTTGCTTTAAGTGACCACACAATATTCTGAAATTATAACCTGTGGTAACTCTAGAAAGAGTTATTTTCTCCCTTTTGCGTTCAGGTGATCCGCGATGTGCGGAAGCACTTTTAAATTGTCTCTCTTCCTCTGCAGATGGCGCACGACGCCCTCAATGCCCCTCTGCACGTTCTCCGGGCCATATACGAGCTGCAGATGAAGAGGACCGATTCTTTCTTCCTGGAGGTTCAGAAGAGGTGAGGACCCTGCCGGCAACACGTGGGTAAAGACTCCCGGGAGGCCACGACGTGGAGCTGGCCCGTGGTTCTTCGTAAGTGACGTGAGAGCTGACTGCCGCACACCCACGTCATCTGAGTGGCGGTCGTGTCCCTCGCGGGGGTGCCAGTTGACGCCGACGCCAAGGTTCCTTTCCTACGTCGTCCTGGGGCAAACAGCGCAAAGCAGGGCCTTCTAGCCAGAGTGTCGTTTGCTTGTTCACCACGCCACATTATTTCCATGGCGTTCCCCCAAGGATTCTCATAGAATTTATAATGCTCCCTTTCTCTTGCCGGGAAGTTCAGGGCCGGATCTTGGGCCCAACTCCCACATGTGTGTGCAGCTAATCTCCCCCTCTGTCCCTCATAGCCTGGTTTCGACTTCCTGTTCTAACTTTCTTCTGCGTTTTCATCCCATATTTCTATTTTCCCGTACGTATTTCTTACGTATCGCCTCGAGTCCTTTGTGAAACGAAGCAGGGCACTGCTGGAACTAAGAGACCCAGAAATACCGGGTCAAGGAAGATAGAGTTTGTTTTTCCTCTCGTGGACTGTCCAGGGAAGGTGGGCAGCTCTGCTCCTTGGAGTGGCCCTGTGCCACCAGATGGCTCACCCGTGCGTGCCACCTCTGTTCCGGCCCGGGGGGAGGGGAAATCATAGAGAGAGGAGTGCGTCCTCACCCCGGCCGCTGGAGGGTGGGCTCTGGAAGTGGCCCACGTTACCTCGCTGGCCTCCCGTGGGCGCGAGCCCGGCTCACCGCCGCATCTAGCTGCGGGAGGGGCTGGGCACCACATCGCCGGCTGGGGGGCTGTGTATCTTGCTACAGCGCTGGGGAACTTTGTTTCTAGGCTCCAGGGAACGTGGATCCTGAGGGACGCCTTGCATTCTCTGCCGCAAGCGTGTACGTGCACGTCTGCGTGCGTGAGTGAATGAGCGCGGTGAACTGGTGTCTCAGACTCGGGGGTGTGATGATGTAATTGCAGAGTCCCAGGAAGACACCTCCCGTCAGTGTCCCTGACAAGTTGCACTGCAGGCTGAACTCTTCCCTTTCGGTACCTTTGTGCCCAGGTTTGATGGGGATGAGCTCACCACGGACGAAAGGATCCGGACCCTGGCTCAGAGGTGGCAGCCCAGTAGGAGTTTGAGACTGGACGAGCAGAGCGCCAAGGCCGTGGACACAGACATGATTATCTTACCGTGTCTGGTACGTTGCCGCCACCTTGGAGACGAAAGGTCGGCCCCTGGCCCCGCACCCCAGCCAGTTGGGAGGGGCCAGCTGCCGTAACAGTGGTCTTTGGGTTTGCAGTCGCGGCCCGCACGCTGTGACCAGGCCACTGCCGAGTCCAACCCCGTGACCCAGAAGCTGATCTCCAGCACGGAGGGCGAACTGCAGCAGAGCTATGCCCAGCAGCGCCGGAGCAAGAGTGCTGCCCTCCTGCACAAGGAGTTGGGCTGCAAGAGCAGGAGGGCCGTCCGCGAGTACCTTTTCCGTGTGAATGAGGCCACGGCTGTCCTGTATGCCCGCCACGTGCTGGCGTCCTTGCTCGCTGAGTGGCCTGGGCACGTGCCCGTGAGCGAGGAGACCCTGGAGCTGAGCGGCCCGGCCCACATGACCTACATTTTGGATATGTTCATGCAGCTGGAAGAAAAGCATCAGTGGGAGAAGGTGATTGTTTACTGGGTCAGGCTGGGTCCTCGCCCTCACTGCGCCTCCTCTGCGCCCCCACGTTTGAACATGCTTCCTCCGGATGCAGCGAAGGCTGGCCGTGGGCACGGCTGGGCTCTCGCAAGTCCCGGCCCAGGGCGGAGGTCACAGCCTTGGCAGACTTGGTGTGCAGAGAGCGCTCGGCCCGCCGGTCCCGTGGAGCCTGACTCTGCACACTCCCCGGCCCGTCTCTTCTCGTGGCGCCAGGTCCAGAGGACAGGGTGAATTACGGCCCCCGGTGTGTTCCGGGGTACAGGACGCCTCCGGGGTGGTTTGCGTCTTGTTCCTGGAACATTGGCCCCGGGACACTCGCACCTGCTGCAGTGTAACCCGCAAGAGTTCTGTCGTGAGGAAGTGCAGCCGGGGACCTGTCCGAGGCCCCCGGCCTCTGGGGGGCAGGTGTGGGGTCTGCATCCTCACCCCACACTCTGGCTCTCAGTTTCCAGGCCTCTGGTTGTGTTCTTATTCTTTGATTTGAATTGATTTGATTTTTTTTTATGTTTATCAATTTTTGAGAAAGAGAGCATGAGCAGGGGAGGGGCAGAGAGAGAGGGAGACACAATCCGAAGCAGGCTCCAGGCTTGGAGCTGTCGGCAAAGAGCCTGACGTGGGGCTGGAACTCACGAACTGTGAGATCATGATCTGAACCAAAACCAAGAGCCAGATGCTTAACCGACTGAGCCACCCCGGCACCCCATTCTTTTCTTTCTTTCTTTTTTTTTTTTTTTCTTTTTAATGTTCATTGACTTTTAAGAGAGAGAGAGAGACAGAGAGAGAGAGAGAGAGAGAGAGAGACAAAGCATGAGCAGGGGAGGGGCAGAGAAAGAGGGAGACACAGACTCCGAAACAGGCTCCAGGCTCCGAGCTGTCGGCACAGAGCCCGACGTGGGGCTTGAACCCACAAACTGTGAGATCGTGACCCGAGCTGAACGAAGTCAGGCACTAAACCACCGGAGCCCCCCCCCCCCCAGCACCCCTGGTTTTGTGTTTATTCCTAAGTCAAATCTTCAGCTTTGTCTCGAGAGTACTGTTGGGGTAGCAAGGCTTCCCAGGGTGCACATACGTGAGGAGCCTCGTCGCAGAGCTGGCCTGGCCTGGGTGGCGGGAGCTGTGGGCACCACCTCCGGCCGAGCGGGATGGTTTTGTCACCACCTTACCAGATTCCAAGTGCACAACTCTTGAGTCACATTTACTGCCGCCTTCTTCATCCCTGTCCCCTTGGCGCCCACATACATCATGTACCCTCACCCACACACATGCACGCCCTACGCGAGGACTCCTCAGGACGTGAGTTCATCCTCTTCTCCTTAATTTGCCTGTCAAAGACACCACCAGTCTGTAAGTCCTGGATCTGGCTCCAGCCACACGGCCTTGGAGGTGCAGGCGGCTCTGCTGTAGCTGCACCTCTCATCTGCGAGTGGCAGAGGGGAACGCGGCCTTCCCCACCCTCGCCCCGAGGAGCCCCCAGTCCCTCACCCCCTCGGCATGTGGCCTGTTGTGCTGTAATTGTCTGTCCGCATCCCTCCCCTGCTGGTCTCAGGACTCTTCAGGGCCCGGGACCACCCCTGATAGGTTCTGCTGGCTCCCTCAGAGCTCCCAGAAGTGGTGTTTTCCAGAAGGAAAACCAGCATCCCAGTGTACAGGAAGTTCCCCCCTCTCCCCACCCCCTGCCGTGACAGGCGGCTGGTGAGGTCAGCCTCTGCAGTGACGCCAGCCCCTCTGGACAGGCCTTGGGTTGAACTGGGCTCCTCCTCCTTCCTGCCACCGGCAGGCCCTGACGCTCGCTGCTTCGTGTCCCGCCAGATCCTGCGGAAGGTACTCCAGGGCTGCCGAGGGAGCATGCTGGGGACCATGGCCCTGGCTGCCTGCCAGTTCATGGAGGAGCCTGGGATGGAAGTGCAAGTGAGGGAGTCCAAACACCCGTATAACAATAACACCAACTTTGAGGTACGCTCCAAGACGTGTGGCTGGCAGGACCCACGAGGGGTGCTGAGAAGCTCACCAGTGCCCAGAGCGGCTCCCCGCTCCCCACCCCTGCCAAGTCCCAGCCAAGAAAGGGCCTCCTTGGTCCCAAAGCCAGGGAGTCTTTACCACCCAGTCTTTTTTCCTGCTGACCTGGTTTTAATGGAAAAAGTGGGCGCCCAGGCCTGGGGTGGGGGGTGGGGATTCAGTTTCCCTGCAGCTAGCTCCTTACAGGGAATCCTTGGCATCTTTTGGAAGTGCATCTGAGTGTGGGCCTGGGTTCAGCCCTCGCTGCACCATCTCGATGACGTGGCCACACCTCGGAGACCCCTGTCCTTCGGTTTAATTCACGTGTGCATGTTCCTGTCCCACCAGACCGAGGGCCGGGGAGGGCAGGGCTGACATTTAACCGTCTCACATTTGCAGGATGTGGCATGAGGCAAGCCCTCAGGAGTGACAGAGGTGTCTTTCTGTCCCCTCCCCAGGATAAGGTCCACATCCCTGGTGCAATCTACCTCTCAATCAAATTCGACGCGCAGTGCAGCACAGAGGAGGGCTGTGACGAGCTGGCCATGTCCAGCAGCAGTGACTTCCAGCAGGATCGACACACTTTCAGTGGGTCTCAGCAGAAATGGAAGGATTTTGAGCTTCCAGGTAATAAATACTTGGTCATACGGACTCTTACCATGAAGTATTTAAACTCAATAACGAGGAGCGCCCGGGTGGCTCGGTCGGTTAGATGTCCGACTCCAGTTCGGGTCGTGATCTCACAGTTCATGGACTCAAGCCCCGCGTCGGGCTCTGTGCTGACAGCTCGGAGCCTGGAGCCTGCTTCGGATTCCGTGTCTCCCTCTCTCTGTGCCCCTCTCCTGCTCATACTCTGTCTCTCAAGGACAAACAAACAAACAAACAAACAAACTCAATAGCGAGAGAAGGGACGTGGAGGGATGTCACGTGGGGCTTAGTCTGTTGCCATTCTCTGTTGCTGTGGTGTCCTGACCTGTTTCTGGTTCTTGTGTGACCCAGGAGATACTCTGTATTATCGCTTCACCTCTGACATGAGCAACACGGAGTGGGGCTACAAATTCACTGTGACGGCTGGACACCTCGGGCGATTCCAGACAGGTTTGTGCCCCGGTCTTTCTGTGTGTAGGATGTCCCTGCCATGGACGCTCGGGGGAGGGGTAGGTGCCATTATGTCACGGATCTTTGTTAAAGTCAAAGCAGGTACTTTAATACCAGCACGCGGTCGCCGTGATGTGCTGTGGTGGTTGGCTGTGCTCTTGCGTGGACGGGTAGAAGAGGCACCTGTGGCACCTACAAAAGACACGTCTTCTCTTGGAATTTGCAGGGCGGTTTGCGAAAGGGAGGAGCTGAAAATGTTGGTCCTATGTTGCTTTTATAAAAGGCAAAATTTAAATAACTGTAGTTACTTTCTCATATTTGTTAAACATAAGAGTTAATAATACAAGAGTAAATACAAGAGTTAATAACTAAAATATCGGTGTTTTGTGGTTGTGGGCCAGGGTTCGAGATTTTGAAGCAGATGTTGTCAGAAGAAAGAGTTGTGCCACACCTCCCACTGGCCCAGATTTGGGAATGGCTGGTGGGTGTGGCTTGTCGCCAGACTGGCCATCAGCGATTGAAAGCCATTCACCTGCTTCTGAGGATCGTCCGCTGCTGCACCCACAGGTGAGCCGCTCTCCGTATGTGAGTCCTTCGCAGGGAGTTTGTGAACAACTGTGAATATCTCCTCCCATTCTGGCTTGCCGTTCCTCTCTACTGGAGTCTGATGAAAAGAAGTTTCTAATTTTGACATCTTGCCGTTCATCAGTCATGTTCTATGGTAGTGCTTTTGTTGTCCTGTTTAGGCGGTTTCCGCCTCACTCCACCTTGGGGTGGTGAAGGTGCTTCCTGTGTTCTAGAAGCTTTTGTTATTTTTTCTTTCACTCCTAGCTGTACGCTCCACACGGAATGACTTCTGCGCAGGACGTGAAGTGCAGGGGGTCAGGGTTAATTCTTCGAATGTGAGTCTCCACCTGACCCCAAAGATCACCTTGTCCCTCACCTCACTCCAGCACCCTGTTGGTCACAAAGGAGGTGTCTGTACAGATGCGTCTGTGTCTGGTCTCTGCTGCTCCAACGCTCTTTATGGTTCTCCTGGTGCCAGTACCACGCTGTCTTGACTACCGTGGCTTTCTAATGAATTCGCGTGTCTAGTTGTATAAATCCTTTGCTCTTCAGCTTCCAGGCCGTCTTGTCTATCTTTGACTCTGCATATCTATATACATCTTAGAATTGGTTTGTTTCTCTTTTTTTCCCAGCTTCGGTGAGGTGTAATTGACAAAGTTGTAACATATTTACAGGCTAGAGGGGATTTCTTGTGTGTCCGCGTTGTACAAGGGCCCCCACCAAGTTCCTTAACACACCCAGCACCTCGTGTTACCTTTGTTGCGCGTGACAGCAGTTACGTGCGCCTCTCTACGATCCAGTATGGTACGCCGTCATCTCCTGTAGTCACCGTGTCATTCATTAGATCCTCAGACCTTGCTTGTCTTACAGCTGAAAGCTTGTCCCTTTGACCAGCCTCTCTGTTTCCCACACCCACGGCCTCCAGCAAGTACTGTTCTACCCTCTGTGTCTATGAGTTTGACTGTTGCTTTGTGTGGTTTTGGTTTCCACATGCGAGTGAGGTCATCCAGGGTTTGTCTTTCTCTGGCTTATTTCACTCGGCACAATGCCCTCCAGGTCTCCCTTCTTTCTCATGACTTTCCTTCTCGCGCATACTCCGCTGTGCATATATGCACCACGTTTGCTTTCTCCACTCCTCCATCGATAGGACACTTAGCTTGTTCCCATGCCTTGACCGTTGTGAATAACGGTGCAATGAACATTCGAGTGCAGGTATTGTTTTGAGATAACAATTGCATTTCCTTTGGATATAAACCCGGTAGTAGGATTACTGGGTCATGCTGTGGTTCTGTTTTGAATTACTCGAGAAAGCTCCATACTGTGTCCACAGTGGCTGCACCAGTTTGCGTTCCCACCAGCAGTGCACGAGGGCTCCCCTTTCTCCACATCCTCGCTGGCACCTGTTACCTCCCGTCTTTTGGATACTAGCCACCCTAACGCGTGTGAGGTGACAGTGTGGTTTTGACGTGAATTCCCCGACGCTGAGTGATGTTGAGCATCTTTTCTTTTTTTTTTTTTTTTTTTTTAATTTTTTTTTTTCAACATTTATTTATTTTTGGGACAGAGAGAGAAAGAGCATGAACGGGGGAGGGGCAGAGAGAGGGGGAGACACAGAATCGGAAACAGGCTCCAGGCTCTGAGCCATCAGCCCAGAGCCCGACGCGGGGCTCGAACTCACGGACCGCGAGATCGTGACCTGGCTGAAGTCGGACGCTTAACCGACTGCGCCACCCAGGCGCCCCGAGCATCTTTTCTTGTTAGCCATATGGATGTCTTCTTTGGGAAAATATCTGTTCAGGTCCTTTGACCATTTGTAGTTGGGTTACGTGGGGTTTTCTGAAATGGAGCTGCATGAGTTCATTGTGTATTTTGGGTATTAAGTCCTTACCGGATATGTGATTTGCCACTGTTTTCCCCCATTCCGTGGATGCCTTTTCATTTGTTGATGGTCCTCTTTACTTTTGTTTTGATGTCGTTCCTTCCACTCGTTTATTCTTGCTTTTGGTGTCCACTCCAATGGCAAGGAGTTTACCTGTATGTGTTCTTGTAGGAGTTTTATAGTTGGTGGTCTTACATTCAAGTCTTTAATCTATTTTGAGTTAATTTTTGTGCATAGTGTGACAGAGGGATGCAGTCTCATGCTTTTGCATGCAGCTTGTGTCAGGTTTTCCCGACACATTTGTTGAGGTGACTGACTGTCCTTTCCTCGTTGCATATTCTTGGCGTCTTTGTCAATTAATCGGGTGTCTACGTGTGGGTTTATTTCTCGGCTCTCTGTTCTGTTCATCGATCTTTGTGTCTTCTTTTATTCCAATACCATACTGTGTTGATCGCCGTAGCTCTGTATTGCAGTTTGGAATTGGGATGTGCGAGGCTTCTAGTTTTGTTCTTTCTCAAGATTGACTTGGTTGTTTGGGGTCTTTTGTAGTTCCTTGTGGATTTTAGGATTGTTTTTCCTATTTCTGTGAAAATGCCATTGGGATTTTGATAGGGACTACATGGAATCTGTCTGTATATTGCTTCCGGCCGTATTTTAACAGTATCCTTCTGGTCCTTGAACAAGGAACAGCCTTTCCACTTGGTTGCGTCTTCAGTTTTTTTCATCAGTGTTTTACAGTTTTCAGTGTACAGATTGTTGATCTCCTTTGTGAAAATGTATGTCTGAGTATTTTACTCTATTTTATCCTGTTGTAAATGGGATTACTTGTTTATTTCTCTTTCTGATAGCTCGTCATTAAGCATATAGAAATGCAGGTGGGGGTTCCTGGGTGGCTCAGTCAGTTGAGTGTCCGACTTTTGATCTCAGCTCCGGTCATGATCTCAGGGTCATGAGTTCAAGCCCCACGCTGGACTCCCCGCTGGGTGTGAAACCTAGTTTTAAAAAAAGAGGAGAGGCAGCTGGTTTTTCTATATTGATTTTGTGCCCTGCGACTTCACTGGATTTATGAGTTCTGTTTTTCTGTGGCGTCTTTGGTGTTTTCTGTAGAGAATGTCGTCTGCAAACAGAGACATTGCTGTCTTCTTTTCCAGTGTAGATGCCTTTTATTTCGTCTTCTTGCCTAACTGCTCTGGCTAGAAATTCCAGTACCTTGTCGTGTTCCTTATCCGCTTGTGTATTTTCTGTTCACACACATATGCACATACCCCCTCTCACCTGATGGGGTTTGGGTGGACTTCAGAGCACTGAACCCTCTATGTTGATTCCTCTTCTCTGCGATCCTCCAGTGCTCAGGTCTGAGTGATGTTTCTATGTAGAGGATTTCTATTAAATTAGATTTATCTAACGTTTTTGATGATACTGTAATTGGTGTTGTAGAATTCTTTTTCTTCATTGTTTCTGCTCATATATAATTCACTTTTTTGTATTTTCCTTGCATCCAGTGACAGTGCTCTGTTGCCTAACTTGGAGAGCTCACGTGTCGCTATTCAGAGCACAGTCACGTTATCTACAAAGAACCGGTTTTCGTTCCTCCTCTCGGTCCTTAGAAATTTTTTTTTTCCTTTTTGCACTAGCCGTGACCTCCCCAGAGTACTGAGTAGAAGTGGAGGTTAAAGACCCGCTGTCTTGTTCCTCACCTCAGAGGGCAGGTGTTGGCGACGTGTCCCTCACGCGCACGGTGTCAGTGCGCCTCCCTAGCAGTTTCCAGGCACACAGACGCAGGATGCCGCCAGAGTGGAGAGGTGATATTCGAGATAGCACGCCATCTTCTGGTGTAATATGGAGCTGTTATTTAAAAAACAAAGGGCTCTCCGAGTCCTGGAGAGAAAAGGATGGCACGTTGAGTCCGTCTGCGCGCAGGCAGGCAGAGAGAAAGCCAGCCATGGTTGCCGTTAGCGCCGTGTCCTCGTGTGCGACGAAGGCCCCTCAGCCCACAGGGGCTCCATTCTGTCCTGTTGAGAGCAGCCTGCAGTGAGAACCACATGGTGGTTGAGGGATGGGCATGAAACAGTCTTCAGACGGGCGGGTCCTTCCCTGCTGCACGTGATGCACCTCTGCGGTTTGCCGACCTTCCTCAGTCCAGACAGGCCGGGCAGAGGCGAAAGGCGGCCCCAGGGGAGGGGTGGCTGCCAGTGGCCGGATGAGCCACGGATGAGCCACGTAGGAGCGCTTTCCTGAAAGCTCAGCTGTAGAGCTGTCTCTTTAGATCGAGCCAAGTTTTCCTGGTGCTCTAGGAAGACTCGCTCTTCTGGGAGAAAATGATGGGCTCCAAGAGTAAATGCGCAGAATACTTCGTACAGTCATACGTGAAAGAGAAAAAGCAAAATTTAGGATTATAAATATATAAAGTCATGTCGTAAGGCTCAGAATATCATTTCCTGACTTTTCTTCTCGTAAGGACGTTGAACTGGAAACACAGCACGTCCTCCCTCAGAGTGAAACACGCAGTGAGTCTCCACGGAGGCCGATCCAGTGGAAAAGGATTCTGCTCTACTGGGAAAGGGTTCTGGCCCGAGCGACCTCACAACCATATTTCTTGTGTTTCGTGAGCCTAAGATTATTATAGTGGCTTTCATTGCCTTTTAACTGCCTCTTTTTTTCTGATTGTTAAAGCAACAAGTGTTGCAGAAAATCTAGAAAACGGACAGAGACAACAACTGATAACATTTTTGATATATTTGTTCACTGTTGTGTTTAATACAGTTGCACGATACCATATCTGCAGTTTTATGCCTCCTTTTTTCCACATAACATTTATCTCGAGATTTTTCCACGAGGTTCTTCCTAACAACCGTTTAGAGGCATGCCGCTGATTTACAGGCCTGGGCTTCGGGGTCTCCTGCATCCTTGGAGTCCTGTTCTGAAGTTTAGGTTCTGCCCCTTTCCCTGGTTGCCACTGGTGGATATTTTTGGCCATTTGGGGGGACAGTGATGACTTTACTGGGTGTGGGGGGAGTCTGTCAGCTGGCCTCTGTCTCACATCTCACCCCCTCCCGCAGCGACCTCTGTGACCTGACGCTGCTAAAGCCCCTGTGGCAGCTCTTCACGCACATGGAGTACAGCCTGTTCGAGGACGTGACACAGCCTGGCATCCTCCTCCCCCTGCACCGCGCCCTCACGGAGCTCTTCCTCGTCACCGAGAACCGCGCCCAGGTGAGCGGTGAGGGCCCTGCTGGAGCTCCCCCGCTGCCCAGGCTGAGGGCCGAGCCGTGGGGCGTCGTCTGGGTCGGGGCAGACCTGCGCAGGGGGCAGGCGTGGCCTGAAGTACGCATCCTCACCTCCGCCCGGCCCCCCCGGAATGCTGTTTTGTCGGGCCTAAAGCCACAGGGGAAAAACTGCCCCGGGTCAGTGCTTGACAGTAGTGAGTTCTGGAAAATAAAATGGACGGGTTCTTCCTTCTTCCTCCTCCTTCTTCCCACGAGCGTAGTAGGCTCATTGAACATGTGAGATGAGAAGGTCTTTCCCAGTTCTTTAGCTTACCCCTCATTTTCTACATGAGGAAACCGACCGGAACACCCTGTGGATGAGTCGGGGCAGAGGGCTCCCCACTCCCGCTTCCCCCCCCCCCCCCTTCCAGAACTGGGCACCTGGCTGCTCCCGGTCCAGCTCCTCCCATGGCTCTCGAGTGAGGTAGTGCCGTGAGGTGCCCGCGGAACCAGGAGCGATCACCCATGCGGGACTCCGTGGTGGTGGGAGGGTGTCCCCTGGGCGGCGGTCCCCTCCAGCCACAGCCATGCTCTCTCTGCAGGAGCTGGGGTTGCTGCAGGAGTACCTGCTGGCCTTAACCACCGACGACCACCTTCTCCGCTGCGCGGCACAGGTATGCCTCCCCTCCCTCCCCCCCCCCCAAGCTGGCCGCTGCTGCCTCCCTGTGGCCAGATGGCCCCATTGCCATGGACGGAACCCCCCTGGGGTTCACCCGGGTCTCTTTCCCAACCCCATCGCATCCTTCCAGTGTCTGAGGAGGGAGTTGAGCCCCTTACTCGGTGTCATTCATATCCAACCGTGGGCTTGGAACACGCTAGCGAGAATTTGTGTCTTTGAAACCAAAACAACCAATGCCTTAAATTGACAGTTTGCCTGAAGTTTCCCTAGAGTTAGATTTCAGTTTTTTCCCTGGTAGGAGAACCCCTGACAGTTTGGTCCCAGGATGCCTTTCCACTTTTCAGTTATTGAGGGTCCCAAAGAGCTTTCATTTGTGTGTTGCACATATCGATAGATACCATTAGAGATTAGGTTTTGAACTTAGAAATTAAAACACTTAAGCACTTAATTATCACTTTAAGAAATAGTAAACTTACTCCGTGTTAACATGAGTAACACATTCTCTGCAAAACAGCTGTATGTTCCCAAACAAAACCATCCTTGAGGAGGCGGCTGTCGTCCACGCCCGCCAGACCTGCGTCCTGCTGCTGCAGCTGTGCTGTCCTGCACCGGCCTCTGGGAAACTCCCCACATGCTCCAGAGCGTGAGGGTGGCAAGGCACATAATGTCTTAGCATCACCACGCGGAGCCCGGAAAGGGTCTCGGGAACCCCCAGGCACAGGCGCATGTTGAGAACCTTAGACCCGCAGACCCCTTGAATATCACAGAGCATGTGGTCCAACCCTACAGTGGACACAGGGGGACACTAAGGCTGAGAAGGGGGAGGTTTGCCCAGGGTCACGCTTGAGTGGCTGTCCAGCCCGAGCCCTGCACTCTGTTCCTGCAAGTCTGCTCGGTGAGCACACGGTCCTCTCACAGGAAAGGGTCCTGCCTGCGGAGAAGCAGGAAGCCCCCATCCACTTGGGGCGTCTGTACAAATTCTCCTGAGACCCGTAGGCACAGTAGAACCTCCCTCCCCTCCTAACAGGTGCCTGCCCCCACCGCCCCCAGTACCCCTGCTTCTGTGACACGCAGCGAAAATTTGAGATTTGACCATATGGCACCGAGCGCTCCATATATTCCTGTGGGCTCTTCCCTCTCACCTGCCCCTGTGCCCAGTGTCACCCTCGTCCTGACCCTCCCCACAGCGCATCACCGTGCTGGACCAGGGCTCTGCCTCGTCCTCCCCCAGCCGCCTTCTGCTCCTGCTGCACGGAGCCCGCACCACGGCCTCGGCCTGGCTCTAGGGCGTCCTCCTTCCCAGCAAGGACCCTTCCTACACTGTGGCCCAGCCCTGGCTGTCTGTTTCTTCCCTTCCGCACCTTTGTGCTCCTCCCTTTCCCTAAAGAGCTTGCCCAGACACCCCGTGGGCAGCATCCTCCGGGTCGACTGAGCCCACCAAGCTTTGCACCCGCCCCTCTTACAGGGCAGTGATGCTCTTTCTACCCTATGTTTGGAGCTTCCGTGTGGTTGAGAGAATTTTTCTCTCTCTCCTCTAGACTGGTGCTCCGGGTGAGGGGAACCACATTTGCTTGTGTCTCCCTTGCCCCAGCCCCACCCCCAGTGCTCAGCTGAGGCTCTTGTTCAGTCCACACAAAACGAGTGAGCAGTTGAATGGTTCTCGACATTGGCAGTGACCCTTTCTCCCTCCACAGGCTCTACAGAACATCGCTGCTATCAGCCTGGCCATCAACTACCCAAACAAGGCAACCCGCCTCTGGAATGTCAAGTGTTAGCCCTTGGTATGGTGTGCATGGACCTAGCTGATGTGTCCACACGGGTTTTAGAGCAGACGTCTAAACTCATTCAGGGAAATGCCCATGCTGTAGCGTCCGGCCCCCCTTGAGCTCCCCCTTTGCTCCGAGTAAGTACAATGCCAAGTAGTCACGCCTCCAAGAACTTGCCACGTCACAAGCTAGACACCTGCACACACCATAGCATATGAGAATGAGTATGAATAACTCAGAATTATTCGGGAGGGCAGGCAGGGGCCCTTGAGAAGGTTGTTCAGAGACCAGCTTGGAAAGGGTTCTGTCTCCGTCGAGCCGGAGCCGGCGGCTGAACGCGGCGTCTGCCCGGAGCTGCGTCCCTCAGCAAGACCTCCGGCAGCGGTGGCCTGGCCTGGGAGCTCTCCCTTTGCTCTTGCTTCTTGAGACTGGATGGTCCAAACCAAAGCTGATGAGAGCTCGTCCTGGCTGCCACCTGGCCCCCGAGCACCCACGCAGCTGCCCCACAGAAGTCATTGGTGACAACAAGTGCCCTTGGAAACGGCCAGCGGGCCTCCCACGTGCATCGCTCGTGCACCGGTCCCAGCACATCTGCGTTGAGTTGTTTCAACTTATTCCAGTTTCCACCTCACATTTTTAGAGCAGAACAACATGACTCCCTTGAAAGTCCCCACGGGAGGCCCGGCAGAACGGTCACGCAGGGGGACACGCTGTTTGTGGAAGCAACAAGTTGAGGAATTCTCTTTAGCTTCTGTACTTAAATACTTGAAGTGTTATCAGATGAGATCTTATTTTAGAAGTAAAAACAAAACAAAACAAAAACAAAAAACCAAATAAACAAAAGACACATGATTTTATTTCTTCTCCATGGTCACGGGCAGCCCAACGTGTCCGCCCCAGGGCCCCACCTGCTTCTTCGGCCGTCATTTGTCTGGCTGTGAGTGTGCCAGGTCTCGCGAATGCTGTTTTCCATTTTTCTTTCTATGATTGCGGTCTTGCCCTGAAGTGCCGACGATTCTCTTTCCAAAGCCATGCTTTGGAGCGTGAGGGCGGGGTGGGTACCTGGGCTGCGCACAAGGCTCGGTGAAGAGCGCTTGGGGCCGCTGTCGTTTCAGGGCGGGCGTCCTGGCCTGAGCACGGCCTGCTGCACGGGGCCCGGGGAAGGCCGAGGGGAGCAGGTCAGTGCTCCCGTGGCCTCTGAGGCCCCCTTCGCAGGGTCTGCGGGGTCTGGGGTGGAGGGGCCCGAGAGTGCAGGTCCCACGAGTGTCTTCCTGCAGAAGCACTTTTGCCTTCTTGGTCAGGAGGCCGAGGGGCAGCAACCTCATGCAGCCTCAGAGTTGGATTCTCACTCAAGCCCCAAGCTACACGTTGAGCCAGCGTGTGGGGGACAGTTCAAAGGAGATGCAAACCGAGGGGCCCGTCCTGAAACTTGGTGACGTCAGGCCTGGGGCCCCGGGCTCGGTCTGGTCCCCCATGGTGTCGGGATGCAAGCTCCGGGCACTGCGGCTTGGAGGAAACCGTCCTCAGCTTTCAGAGAAGGCCCCACGCTCCCTACCACCCAGGCCCAGGCCGGTCTCAGTGCAGAGGGGGGCCTGGAAGATGGACGAGACGGTGTGCTCGCCGCTTCGCCTCGCTGCCACCCACAGCCCTCGTGCCCCAGACCGACTGACCAAAGCAGGACAGATGGCGGGGCGGGCTCACACCTCCTGGTGTGGTCACTGCCAGCCGTGTTCCCCATCCTGCTGGGAGGCCCAACTGGGAGTAAATGTCAGCCCCCGCACCGCCGCTGTCTCACGCCGCCCTTGCCGTTCTGGCCTCTCTGACTTTGCACGGAGTGAACCCGGGTTCTGCTTCGCACACAGCCGCTGCTCTCCCCTGCTCAGCCCGCCCCACCCACCTGGGCCCCTGGTCCCCACCGGCCCGCAGTGTCTGGAAGAACGGACACCACGGAGACCAGCCTGCCTTGATCCTTCTTGGAGGCAGAACTTCCAGGCAGGAGATAAAACTGGCAGGAATAAAGGTGTTGTGGAAACATGTGCCTGATTTATAAAGAGATTCTGACCCAAATCCTATATATTGTACAGACACTGTTCCTAAGGGGAGGAGTGACTTATTTTCATCATTGTTTTTAATTTGTTTTCTTACGGGTTTACGATTTTGAATTTTTCTTATTTGTTTGAAAGAAAGAATTTTGATTATACCAAGCTGAGTGATTTCAGCCTGTAAAAAGGATGTTGAGTTGTGGGTAAAATATGCAAATGAAGAGAAATATATTGTACAAATTCTATATAAAAAAGTGCAACTGTGTGTGGGGTTTTTCTTCCTTCTGTCTTTCTTTTGAGGATCATACTTGCAGCTTCTGCCCAGCCCAAAGGGATGGAATTGCTGGAATCTCAAGGACTTGTGGTTGACAGGAACCAAAGGTGTGAGACACAAGTCTGCTGCCCCAAGCTAAGCGGGGACGCGGAGACTCCGAGCGCAGTGAAGCGAGGCTCTAATCAACGTTCTTACAAGAGCGGGCGTCTGACGGCGCACTCCGAGCGGTTACAGCAGACCATTTATCTCCTAGCTGAAGTCCCTCCCCTGCTTCCTCATTGGCTTCGTGCTACAGAGGGTACAGCCTTACGCCGACGTGGCCTGGGCCCGCCCACGGGAGGCACAACGTAGTCTGATTAGAACCAGTGGACGTTCCCTGGGGCGACGCAGAGACGTCAGTTCGGTGGCGCGTGCTCATTGCAAAGCCTTTGAAAAAGAATCCCGCCAAACGGAGGCTGGTGGGAGAACTAGGAAGTGAGGTGTCTAAGGGTTTGGGACCCCACTGTGGGAGTGGGGAGGTCCATGCAGATTTCCAATAGGCTGGAAACTACTGTTAACCAGATAGCCCAGCTTTTAGTTGGTACTTCCGGAAATGAATCATCTCCCTTAGTTCTCACAATCCCGCCTTTTCTAAGTTGATTCCATTTTCATTTATATTTCCTTTATTTTTGAGGTCTTGCTCAAACATGCTCAGGAAGTGTGGGCTTTCCTCACAGTCAGGTTTATCTTCCAATAATAATAGGTTATTTTGGACATAAGGCACAGACATTTGTTTCTTAAGAAGAACCTTACGCCCAAGGGGGTTTGCTGTGGTCAGATGCTCCCAGCATTTTTCCAAAATATGTGTTGTTGTTGTTGTTTTTCCACCCAGGGGTCCCAGGTCCTAACCGTTCCTTCTCTGCCTACTGAATCTCATCTTTTCCTATCATATTCCCCACTTTGAATACATGACTCCTAACTGCCGTTAGGAATTGGGACAACGATCGATCTTAACTCCCTCCTGCTGAAAGGGGGCAATGACCGGGGTATGGCAGTCAGGGCAGGTTCCGAGGTCGATCCAGAGGTCCGAGATAACGGGAGGGTGTTTGGAACATTTGGGCTAGCAGGATTTTCTTGGAGGTCTTATTTTTCTGGCATATCATCGGCTTCTACAAATGACATACATAGACTATTAGACTAACAAGCATTAATATTCCGAACGCAATGCCTCCTAGGGAGGAGACCACACCATGGGAAGGAAAGATGCATTGTAGCCATCCCAAAAGTCCCTGACATGTCTGGTCATTTTTTAAAAAATGTAACCACAAGTTTTCCTCTCTCTTCCATATTTATTTGGATCTTGTGACATTGTTGGTTAGAATAATTAAGCAAGTTAACAGTTTTTGGTTCTCGATCCTCGAATCTTCTTTGGCCATCCAGTTGCCACAGGAACAAACTCCACGAGGAGTATTTAACTTTACCTCTCCAATATCCAGGTTACTCTAAGTTCAGACAATTATTTATCCGTCCTGGAGCTAGTAGCACCGTCGTCCCTAATTCAGTCATAATGTCCCTTTCTAGCAAAGGAGTGGGGCTCTCTGACTTTATCAAAAAAGAGGGCGGAAAAAAAAGAGTCTCCCCATATGCACCCCAGGGGCTGAGAGAAAAATTTAGTCATAAGTTTTCTGGAGACGCCTCTAAGAGTTACGCGGCATTTGGATGGTTGGCGGGGGAAAGGACGGAAAAGGCAGTTGAGTGTCAAGAAGGAACTCAAGCGGTTTTCCTTCCGTTTTCCAGAGTTACCCGAGGCTCTGGGTTTCAGTGGACAGTTGGTTCAGGGGGGCCACTGTGATGAGCCCCAGGACCGATCCGCTCCCTTCAGGGACACTGGGTATCTGAGCCCTTGCAGACTGAGGTCCCCGAGGGCATCCGGATCTCCAGCGACCGTCTCCACACAAGGGGCCTGGCTCATGGGGTTTCGACTTCGGTTGTCCCCTCTGAGAACACTCGTGTTTCCAGTGCCCTGAATGGCCTCGGATATGGCACTTGGTGCCAGGACCTTGGGAAGTCTGGTTTGACATAGTATGTAAGGCCGAGACTAAGGCCTTACATTTTTTTAAAATTATTTTTATTTATTTATTTATTTGAGAGAGAGAGAGAGAGAGAGAGCGAGAGAGAGAGAGAGGCAGAGTGTGAGTAGGGGAGAGGGAGACGGGGGCAGAATCCGAAGCAGGCTCCAGGCTCTGAGCTGTCAGCACAAAGCCCAACTCAGGGTCTGAACCCACGAACCACGAGATCATGACCTGAGCTGAAGTCGGACACTCAACCAACTGAGCCACCCAGGTGCCCCAGATTTTTTTTTTTAAGCCTTCTTTCCTGTTCCTGATTCTCCTCTTGATCTCGATAGTCATATATCCAATTGGCAGCTTGTAACAGCTCCTCCAGGGTCCCTTCCGGACCAATAGCCAATTTTTGCAGCTTCCTTTGAATATCAGGGGCCAATTTTGTCTTTCAGACAGATTTGTCCTTTAGAATCTTCTCAGCTTCAGAGCGGGGAGGCCTTTCCAGGAAGGCCACCAGGCTCTTGTCCTATGTCTGTAAAATAGTGGCTAACTTAGCATAATTTAAGGGTTTAACCTTAGACTTTAATTTCTCCAAAACACAAGCTTGGAAGTGGCAGCGATACCAATCCCCCAGCGGGATTAACATAGTCTCAGTTTGGATCTTGGGCTGGAACTGCCTGAAATCCAGTAGGGAACTGGGAGTTCCCTGAAGGACCTCCAGTCCCATGGTAATTAGTTAATGAGTTCCTCATCCCCACATCTTTCAGCTGCTGCCAGAACCCCACATTTCTCTGTCTCATTAAGAGTCTGATTCAACAAAAGCATTATATCTTTCCAGGTCAATTAAAAAACCTACTTAATATTCTGAAAAGCCTTTATATACTTATCCAGACCATCAGAAAATGTACCTAGATATCCTTTCGTCCATCTTAAATCTTACAGTGAAAAAAGTACTTGTAATCTTATCATGGTGGTGCGTCCCTGGGTTTCTCCTTCTGATGCTCCAGCTTCTTGTAGGGGAAACACGCCTGTCACGCTACGGGGAGGGCCTGGGTAAGGTGGGCGGCAGCAGGGAACAGAAGTGCACGTTTGAGGTCTGGGTATATGGATGGAGGACCCGAGGCGGAGGCTGAGGTGAAAGCCTTCGCTTCCTCCCTCTCTAGGTCTGCTTTGGGTACAGGCAAAGGGCCCTCAGTTGTTTACCCTCCTGATGACTGGACTTCAGAAAGGGTTGGCCTGACACCTACCTCGATTGTCTCTTAAGGCCCCCAAAACACTGAACATAGGGACTTCTCCCCATTTCCCCTCACATTTGCAGATCAAGTCCAATCGTAGGATGGCATTACAATCGGTTTTCCCTCGGGCGGCCAGGTTTCCTCCTCCAATTCGCACTGGGGCCAAGCCTCGGGGCAAAAAGAAAATGAGTTGCTTCTTCTTCAGGGTTTGTGGATCAAAGTCATCCCAGTTTTTCAGAATGCATCCCAAAGGGGTATTGGCCTTGGTTAGGCAATTGCCCATCTATAGGAAAAAGAGAAAAAGGCATCCCTTACAGCTGGCCAGGAGAAACCTCATCTTCTAACCCCGCATTCTGGCTGGCTACGGGACCGGCAGCCAGAAGCCCAGTCAGTCTCTCGAGCTGCTGGGAGTAGTTGCTCTTACCCAGGCTTGACCCTACTTCCGAGAGCTGACCTGGTCTTCCCTGATTTCTCCTACCTGTTTCCCGCCCACGGGACCTTGGGAGTATGGACTGTGACCATGAAAGACTCCCATGGTTGTTGAGGGATGCATTAATTTAACTTATCCCAATAGTAATTTATGTATCGATCATAATAAAACCGTTCCTCTTTACAAATCTATTTTAAAAGGCTAGCGAAGGGGCGCCTGGGTGGCGCAGTCGGTTAAGCGTCCGACTTCAGCCAGGTCACGATCTCGCGGTCCGTGAGTTCGAGCCCCGCGTCGGGCTCTGGGCTGATGGCTCAGAGCCTGGAGCCTGCTTCGGATTCTGTGTCTCCCTCTCTCTCTGCCCCTCCCCCGTTCATGCTCTGTCTCTCTCTGTCCCAAAAATAAATAAACGTTGAAAAAAAAAAAATTTAAAAAAAATAAAAAATAAAAAAAATAAAAGGCTAGCGAAAACCATTGGCCCCCCACCCAAGGATAAATTGGCCATCGAAGGGGGGCTAAGAGGGCCAAAGTCGACATCTATTCCCCTGCCTTGTTTTCAGCAATGCCCACACAAATATGTTCCAGCCATGTGGGTGTCCATTTCACAGTCACTAGATTGGTACAAGTTGGCATATACTGGGCTCAGTGTAGCAAAATGGCCCCATGTATCCCGGTAAAACCCTTCTAATATCTTAGTCACCCAACCCTCATATGGCACAGGCATCCATTCCTCTGCCTTGCAGAAACAACACAAATGTGGCACGTTTGGAGGCCGGCAGCAAGGACATTACCATCATCTCCCAGCCTTTGGATCAAAGGAGGGGCAATTTCAACCAAGGCTTGAGCAAATCAACTCAAAAGGGCGTGCTGTCCTGCTCTTTTGGTTAAAATCATAGTTCTTTCCATCTTTTTGGGCAACAGAGGAAGAAAAAAAACTTTATTTTTTTTTCCAAAAGCAGACCAACAATCCAAGAAAACTTTGTCTTTTAACAGAGAGTAAATCAGAATTTTAATCTTATACCAGTGGTTTCGCTGAAGTGAAACCAACCTGAGCATCTTATCAGGCATCTGAGTTATCACCACTAGTTTGTCACCTTAGCAACAGGAAAGTTCTAGAAGAGCCAGCCTTGTGGTATCTCCCCACAGAGAGGTTCTGTCTCCCAAATAGCAGAAGTGCTTCACCCCAACTATGCAGGCATGGCTTGCAGGGCTCAGGGATGCCACCAGCCAGCTGTGGCACCAGGGGCGAGTTCCCTGGCCAGCCAGGCCACCCCATAATGAAGATCAGATAGGGTCACTTACGTCATGAGCAAGGAAAGGGCCTGGCTGTGACAGGCTGTCTTAGGATTCACCATTGTCGTCCTGGACTGCTAGGCATGGAACATCGTGTGACCAACATGAAGGTGACCCACTCCACCCTCACACACTGTGCTGGGCGGGGGCTGGGGGGGTGGTTAGCCTCGGGGGTGACGGCCCTTCTGTGACACCAGCTTTGCTAGCAGCCCTCCAGGTATGTTCACACCCACAGCCGATGGTCGTGATGATGACATGAACATGCCCACACTCACAGAGGGCTTTGTGCCATTCAAAGATTCCAGGTCAGAATTCGAATTACAAGTGGCCACCTGTGTCATCAGCATTGTGACAAGCCATCCTGTGCCTTCTCAGTTCTTCTCCCAGCCCACTGATGGAGGGTCACGTTCCCCTCCCACAGACAGCAGGATCCTGCCAGGAGCCCAGGCTCAGCAGAGACATCCTCACCATCCCCCATGTTATCACCATGACAGCTCAGAGAGGTGGGTGTTGTCCTGTCCATTTTACAGACTGAAAATTTGAGTCTCAGGGCATTAGATCCTCCTTGTTGGCAGGAAACACAGTCTGAAATGATACCATGTCACCCCCTTCGCCAAAGACCATGACTAGAGACAGCAGACAGAATTCAGACTCTCCAGGGATGACCCACAGAGCACAGAGAAGAGCCATGCCAGCTTTCAGCTCCCAGTGCTAGGGGCACAGTATCATTGGTCAAATGTCTCCCACCCCCACTGGGAGCCCAGCCCTCCACCTACTTCTGGAGGCCAGGAGAGGCGGTTGCCTTGGGGGCTGGGGAGAAACTGGAGAGTGATTTGGCCAGTCGTCCAAACTAATATGTGGAGACAGAATAATCCCCCCAACAGGCATCTCTGGGGAGGACCTGCCAACCAGAGATGGGGTGCACTTTGGATTTGGGGTGTGGGGTATAAGAGCTCCCTCTCTCGAGCTCTCCTATTTATAGTGGCAAGTTGGTAGTGATAGACACAGGGGTACCAGCCTTCCCTCCATCTGGTCCTCACTCTCTCTGCTGTTCCTCCCCCACAGAGCCCCAGTGACCTGTGTCACAATAGGATCTTGTAGACATGACTGTGACCTCCAAGCCTGGGTCATAAAAGACAATCACCCTGCCAGGCTGTCTCTGAGAGCAGCCAGCCACCATGCCCTGCAGATGCCCAAGCAGTCCTGTGGAGAGCCATGTATGGAGAGGAACCAGCCGTGTGAGGGATTGCCGGGGAAGGGAGTCTTCTGGCCTCAGTCACACCTTCAGATGAGACCACAGCCCCAAACACCCACCCAACTGCTCCCAAATTGCTGACCTCCAGAAACCAGGAGAGCTCATATGTGTTGATCGTTATACGACTGTAAGTCTTGGAGTACCTAGTTGTATAGGAGGAGGCAGCTAGCGGTTCTGCCCCCTGATGATGAGACGGGACAATCATATTGTCACCTATATGTACCCCACACATGCACACAGAAGTTTTTTTTTTTTTTAATTTTTTTTTCAACGTTTATTTATTTTTTTGGGGACAGAGAGAGACAGAGCATGAACGGGGGAGGAGCAGAGAGAGAGGGAGACACAGAATCGGAAACAGGCTCCAGGCTCCGAGCCATCAGCCCAGAGCCTGACGCGGGGCTCGAACTCACGGACCGTGAGATCGTGACCTGGCTAAAGTCGGACGCTTACCTGACTGCGCCACCCAGGCGCCCCAGCACACAGAAGTTTTTAAATGGGACTGTACATCACCATATTTAAGCTAACACCAGCTGCTATCTTAAATAAATCCTAAAGTCTGCACAGCTAACACAAGAGGGAGGACATTGTGGAGGACACGATGTGTCTGGTGCTTCTCCTCCAAGCAGGAATTATGGACCCAAGACCTCTCTCCCCTGCTGGCTCTCCAATTCAGTCCGAAGATGGGGACAGAGACCACGGGAAGGTCACAGCACTTCTAAACCCTCTGGACTGGAAGTGGCACTTGCTGGACCCACTCATGTTCCACTGGTGAGAGGGGGCTGAGTGCTGAAGATGGGCTCCGGCCTGGGAGCCCCTGCCTGGCAATAGCACCATTCCGTAGAATCCGTGTCATTAGCTACCCATCTCTGCTGTGTTCCTATTCTCTTGCTTCTGAAAATTAGAAGCTGTGTTGTGGACATTGTGGCAGATAGACTTCAAGGTGCACCCAGATCTCTGCGTCCTGATATCCATGGGAACACAGCAGAGGTGATAACACATATGTGATTATGTCCCATAAGAGTGTCACAGTGTCTCCAGTAGACACATCCCCCAGGTGGCCTGAGGAAACCCGTGGCCATGCAGAGAGGGTCTGACCCACATGGAAACTGAGCAGCCTAAGGCCTGAGTGGGGAGGCAGGTCCTGCCTTGGGGGAGGCCTCAGATGGGACCCCAGCCCCAGCCCACACCTTCGTCTCAGGGGACCCAGCTGAGTTGCTCCCGGACTCCCACCCACGGACACCATGAGATAGTAAATGTGCCTTGTTTCAAGCCCCTCTGCACGCACCCGTGTGCCCCCTACATGTATCCACTCACCCCAATGCCCCCCTTCCTGTACCCATCTTCCCCCCTGCACCCACCCGCCCACCGTCACTCCCCCTGCACACACCCACCTGCCCACTTACATGCACCCAACCACCTTCACCTCCCTGCACACACCCACATGGCCCCCCCCACACCCACCTACCTCCCTCATGCACTGCCCTACCCCACTGCCCCTCTCTCCGCACCCACATGTCCCTGCATGCACCCCCACCTTCCCCCTGCCCCTCTGAACACACCCACTGGCCCCCTGCATGTACTCACTTCCCCCCCCTCACGCACACACCTGCCCCCCTGCACACAGCCAGGGGCCTCTCTCTTACATTTTCCTGACATAAGCCAGGATGTATTTTCGGCTCCTGGGATATAGTCTCTGAGATGTGGGTCTCTTGTCTTCATGGTGTTGTCATTACTGAAATGAATTACTTTCTTGTGTCATTTCCACTCACATCTCTGCCTTTGGATTCTGTTGGCATCGAGTGCCCCCACCCGGGGCGCTGTTTGGTGACCCTGGATTGGAGATCTTGCCCCCCTTGGCCCTGTCACAGGACACTGAAAGTTGCAGGGGAGAGATGAGGCCGAGCCCTCCTGGGGAGACCTGGTGCACTGGCAGGGAAGAACCCCGGGCATCACCTCCCAGGGAGGAAAAAGGGGAGCCCACGCCTGCAGCAGGTGCGGCTGAGCCCCTGACGCCCTGAGAGACTGCACAAGACTGGAGCCAGGGAAGCTCTCATCCAAGTTGGAATATGAAGAGGAGAGTTCCCCTCGGGATCTTTCTGGATGCAGATCCTACATTGCTGGAGGTTTACCTCAGAAGAAACCCCAAGAATGGAACTTCTGACTTGTTGTCCTGTAATGTCCTCCCTGGAGGGAAGGTCTGCATGAGTGACAAGATGGTTCTTCCACGTGGCTGTGGGCAGCTGTGGGGCCTCCAGGCAGGTGCTGCTCTGCCCTCAGCGGTGTCCCTGCTCCGCGCCCGTCCTCCCTTCTCCTGGTGTCTGTGAAACAAGCAGAGAAATGGAAGAGCCGGTGAAACTTGGAAGAAGCCGTGTCCCTTTACGTGTTTGGGACCGTCAGACCTGATGCTCACGGGATCGCTATTGTGAGTGTGGGCAGAGGAAACACCCACGGGCACTAAAAGGCTGTTGGCACGAATCATTGCTAACAGTCACAGAATCTGCAGTTTCAGGGCCTGGATCAGGTTAGGGTTAGCCCTCCTGAGACACACCAACATGTCTAACGGCCCCTCTGCCCATAAAGGTTCACGGTGGCTGGGAAGTCACCGCTTCCACCCGACGGACGGTGATAGCACCTCTTGAACCCACCTGCTCAGAGCAGCCCAGGTGGCAGGGACCCGTTTCCAGCTTGGCCTCCCTACTCCACACAAGCACCTGCTCTCCAGCGTCTTCCCTGTTTCTGAGTCTCTCCTCGCTTTCCGTCTGCCTTTCCATCCCCTGTCCCTAACTTCCTGCCGAGTATTCCTACAAGCCAACAGTTCAGCTCGGGCAGGGGAGGTAGGTGGCCAGGAGAGGCTCGCCACACTCAATGAATTTCAGGACATTCTGGCTATTTCCTCCCAGGCCAAAAGACTGCCCAGCTCCCTGGGAGCATCCTGGCTGTTTACTGGCAATGAGGGCACTGTTGAAATCATCATTATTTTCAAATAACAAGTATTGACGAGGATGTGGAGAAGAAGGAACCCTCCTGGTGGGAATGCAAACTGGTGTAGTCACTGTGGAGAACAGTATGAAGGGTCCTCAAAAAGTTAAAAATAGAACCACCCAATGGTTCATAATTCTACTCCTGGGGATTTACCCGAAGGGAAGGCAATCACTGTCTGGAAGAGATCTCCACACCCCCACGTTCATGGCAGCATTGTTCACAATGGCCCGTCATGGAAACAGGTTAAGTGTCCATCCAGCGAGTGATGCCTTTATGAAGGAATATTGCTCAGCTGTAAAAAAGAACAGGCAGATGTGGAGGACGTTATGCTGAGTGAAATAAGCCAGACACACAAGGAAAAGGCTGCGTGGTCTCACTTACATGTGGAGTCTGCTGAACAGGCAGAAGTCGAGTCTTACGTGTGTGGAGCCCCTGGCACCCCACTCAGGCCTGCCGGGGCCCAGGGAAATCAGCGGGGATCTGCTTACCAAGCACAGAATCGTGCAAAACAACACATGCCGTAGCCTCCATCTGGGCATCTCTGTGGTTTGGATGCAGTGGTGGGTGAGCCCAGCAAAGTCTATTTCCGTGGTTCAACCTCAGCTGCCCTAGACAGCATACATCCCTGTGGCTCTCTCGCCAGCCTTGCCCTCCCCAGAGAAGCTTCTAGATGTTGGGAGGGTGTCCTGAGGGTGGAGGGCCGGGCGACGGGTCTGCTCCCTTTGCTCCAACAGGGCCTTGGACCCCCAACAGCCCGAGATGATTCTCTTTGCAGTGGCCCCAGCAGCCCCCTAAGATGCAACGCAACGTCCCTGGTCAGCAGGGGCAGCCACCATAGTCCTCAGTGACCCAGCCCAGGGCCCATCAGCGCTGTGGCCGAGACTTGGGCTGCAGAGGCTGGAATGTGGCCTCTGAACAGCCTGCTGTGCACAGGTCAGGCCCTGTCTCTGTTTCTCTCTCTCAGTCTCTGTCTCTGTGTCTATCCCCCACGTGGTCTCTCTGCTGGGTGCCCTCACAGTCCAGCATGTCACATGGACACTACTTGAGCAGGAGTCCCAAGAGAAGCAGGTACAGCTGCACGGAGCCTCAGGAGTCCCATGGGCCACAGAGCCCACCTGGGGAACTGTGGGAGCCCAGGAAGAGGTCGACTGTCCAAAGCCCAACCCCCAACCACCCCAGGACACAGCTGCCTGGCCAGGTCCCCTCCTGCCTGCAGGTGGCCTCCACAATCCTCAGGGTTGGTGGGCAGCTTCCCACCTCTCTTCCATCTGGATGTGACACCCTCCAGGTCCCTTGTCTTCCATGAGTTGCTGTTAGGTGTGGTGGTGGTGGTGGGGGGTGTCTAGATATGGCTTCTAATTTCAAGCAGGGTCTATGTTCAGGGCTCCTAAATAAGTTCAGATCTCGATTCTGTTTGGATTAGAGAAGGAAGAACATGAAAACGTGAGCAATGAAGCCAACAATAACCCATCATTTAAATCCTGCTTCTCACACTTTGTCTTGGAAACAAAAGTGATCCAAGGAATTCATGCCCAGTCTCCACCCAACAGAACCCTGCTGAGGCATCGATGGCCTTGCAGATCCTCTCCAGCAGGTAAGATGAAGCCAGGTGGATGCAGGCAGGGCCGGCTGCAAGGACAGCTTCTCCGGGAGCTCCCCAAAGTGGGGATCAGCCCGCACATGGGACTTCCAGCTAATCTGGATCAGAACCCTGTGCCCATGTGTCTGGGAACTCATCTCCACCTATCTGCAGGGCCTCCCAGGCTGGTGTGGTTCCTCTACTAGAAATGTGAAATCTTCTGTCACCATATACATTTGGGAAATGCCAGGAGCATCTCCTCAGGATTCAGCCCCAAAACGGATGGGCATGCGCACTGGGCAGGACCCAGCAGCGGAAGCTGAGTGCCAATGTGAGTGTAAGTGGTCGGGCCACCCGGCAAGCATCTGGCAGCTTCCCCTGGAGGGAAGCACTCACCCGGCCTATTAACCGGGACAAATGAAAATACATGCCCCCCACCCCTGCCAAGGCCACCTGCCCCTGTTTGGACAATCACCTGTCTGGACAAGGAGGCCAGCACATCCTGCATGTTGGTGCGGGGGGTGGGGGGACTCAAGCCCCGGAGTGTCAAGGGCACAGCGCTGGCTGCCATCCACCTCTGCCCACTGGGAATGCTCTGGGGAGGGGCCTCTAACCAGACTTGATAGAACATATAGACAGCACACTTTTGTGTGGACTCTTGACACTCAGAACCATGTCTCAGAGATTCATCTGTTTCCTGGCGTGGACCCTTCATTTTCTGTGGCTGAGTGGTGTTCTACCATGTGAACACTCCGGGATTCCTTTGTCCGCTTGGATGGTTCTTAATTTGAGGTTACAATATAGCTGCTATGAACATTCTTTCTTTTTTTTTTCAATATATGAAGTTTATTGTCAAATTGGTTTCCATACAACACCCAGCGCTCATCCCAAAAGGTGCCCTCCTCAATACCCATCGCCCACCCTTCCCTCCCTCCCACCCCCCATCAACCCTCAGTTTGTTCTCAGTGTTTAAGAGTCTCTTATGCTTTGGCTCTCTTCCACTCTAACCTCTTTTTTTCCTTTCCCTCCCCCATGGGTTCCTGTTAAGTTTCTCAGGATCCACATAAGAGTGAAAACATATGGTATCTGTCTTTCTCTGTATGACTTATTTCACTTAGCATCACACTCTCCAGTTCCACCCACGTTGCTACAAAGGGCCATATTTCATTCTTTCTCATTGCCACGTAGTACTCCATTGTGTATATAAACCACAATTTCTTTATCCATTCATCAGTTGATGGACATTTAGGCTCTTTCCATAATTTGGCTATTGTTGAGAGTGCTGCTATAAACATTGGGGTACAAGTGCCCCTATGCATCAGTACTCCTGTATCCCTTGGGTAAATTCCTAGCAGTGCTATTGCTGGGTCATAGGGTAGGTCTATTTTTAATTTTCTGAGGAACCTCCACACTGCTTTCCAGAGCGGCTCCACCAATTTGCATTCCCACCAACAGTGCAAGAGGGTTCCCGTTTCTCCGTGCTATGAGCATTCTTGCACACGCCTTTTGGTGAACATCTGCCCTCAGTTTTGCTGGGTAAACGCTCAGAAGAGGGAGTGCCAGGTTAGAGGGCATGTGCCTGTCTGCCTCGAATGGTGCTGCTGAGCCGATTTCCAAAGCAGCTGTACCGTTTCTGCTCCCCACCAGCTGCTTCACATCCTGGCCAGCACGGAGTATTGTCAACTCCAGAATTCTAGTGGGCGAGTAGTTTAAAAGTACGTTTATTGCAGTGTTAGTTACACTGGAGCGTTGGGGGCAGTTCCTAATTTGGCACTCCTATCTATTTCCCTTTCCTTAGTGTAGTACCCTTGTAGCTGGGCTCGCGGTCACTCAGCTGGCGACTGCACGTCCCAGCTTCCCTTGCAGCTGCAAGTGGCCCCGTGACTAAGTTCTGGTCAATGGTATGTGACAGAGCTGATGCGTGCCACTTCCTGTCCCACCGAATCTCTGAGCATGTCCATTCTTCCCCGCAGATGCCACGCTGCCCACGGTCTGCCTGTCCACCTCTGGCAATGTTATGTTAGAAGTAAAGAGACGTCTACCTTCGTTAAGCCACTGCATTTCAGGTCTCTCTATTACGGCAGCAAGCCGTGCCCCCAAAGGATGCACTGTGGTTGCACATTCACCTGTGGCTCTAACACAGCGACACCTGTGCTCGTTCTGTCTGCTCAGCACCATCCTTTCACCAGGGTGCTGCTCCCACCCAGCCCCGAGGTTCTGTGAAGTGATGGACCCACCCTGCCCGGGCGCAGGCAGGTGGCACAGGTCTGACTGGTCGTGGTTCCCCATCCTGTTCGGGGTTGTAATTTCACGGGTTGGGCATGAGACCCAACTGTAGTCCTCCCATTAGACTCTCAGTATGGTGAGAGAGAGTCTTTGTCATTATCGTGCATTGTGGCTGGAGAGGGAAACCAACCCCAAGCAGAAACAGAGGCAATCAGAGAGAGGGGAGGAGGGAGTCCAACAATGGCGTCTCAGCCCCTGGATCTAGCTGTACCTGCAGCACCTTTAGATGTAAGTGACCCATGATTGTGACCTGAACTTCTGTCACTTGCAACCAAGAGTCCCATCTCCTTCCCTAATGATAAACACGTTTGGGAGTGATTTTATATGAGCATCGTGCTAAGTGTGTATATAAAGTCTGGACATACCCCTTAAAATGGTAATTCATTTTTGTTTAATGTTTATTATTTATTTTGAGAGAGAGCATAAGTAGGGAAGAGGGGCAGAGGGAGGGAGAGAATCCCAAGCAGGCTCTACGCTCAGTGGAAAGCCCGATTTGGGGCTTATTCCCATGACCCTGGGACCGTGACCTGAGCAGAGATCCAGAGTCAGATGCTTAACCGACTGAGCACCCAGGCACCCATAGAATAGTAATTCTTAGTCTGGAGAGAGTTTGGAGGCTCTATCCAGATGGAATCGATGGGGTTTTGAATTGTGCAGGTCTGCTTAGATGTTGATTTTTTTTAAAGTTTTTTTTTGTATGGATTTTTAAAAAACCATACCATACAGTCCTGTAAATATGCTTTCTCTTATGATTTCCTCAACGACACTTTCCTTTCTCTGACTTACTTTATTGTAAGAATTCAGCATATGATGCATACAATGTGCAAAATACATACTAATCGACTGTTGATGTGACCAGTAAGGCTTCTGCTCAAAAATAGCTATTAGTGGGGCGCCTGGGTGGCTCAGTCAGTTGAGCGTCCGACTTCAGCCCAGGTCATGATCTCACAGTCCGTGGGTTCGAGCCCCGCATCGGGCTCTGTGCTGACAGCTCGGAGCCCGGAGCCTGTTTCAGATTCTGTGTCTCCCTCTCTCTCTCTGACCCTCCCCTGTTCATGCTGTGTCTCTCTCTGTCTCAAAAACAAACATTAAAAAAAAATTAAAAAAAAATAGCTATTAGTGGTTAGGTTTGGGGGACCCAGTCATAAGTTATTCATGGATTTTTGACTGCGTGGGGGGTCAGTGCCCTAACCCTCACATTGTTTGAGAACATAGCAACATTGGTACATGTAACAGATCATTTTTGGAAGGAATAAAACTAAAGGAGAAACAATGTTTAGCAGAAAAGCCCCCAAACCCCGTCAAACCAGCGAGTGAATAGGCATTAGCCTGAAATGCACAGCTGACACATAATCCCACCAGATGTTGACGGGAGACAGATGGTTACTGTTCTTGTGTCTTTTGTGTAAGTTTTGACAGATGTATACACCTGTGAGACCACCTCCATGATCCAGGACATTTCCTTCACCCCCAGAGTCTCCTCATGTCCATTCAACGTAACCCCCTCACCCCATGCCAGACAAGTACACATCTGCTTTCCCTCCCTGGCCACCAGCTTTCCCTGTTCTTGACTGCGGGGTCGTGGGATGGGACAGTCACTCTCTGCAGGACATCTGAACTTCACTGTGATGCGGGGGGATGCACATCAGCGATTTGCTCATGTCCGTGTGGCTTCTCATATGCACGGTCCTACCTCTTGTTTCTTCATTCGCTAGTGGGTACACATCGGGTGGTTTCCATGTTTGTGATGGTTGTAAATAAATGCCTTTAACAGTGGATAGTGTGAGTTTAGAAGAAAAACGGATGCATATTATTTTCTGAAAAAAGTAAAGTATGCTCATACCACACATAGAAATTAGAATAAAGATAAAGAAGCAGTATTTCTTCAGAGTCCCCACTACTCAGTTGTAACCACCAGGCTATTTTGCCGTGTTTCTTCCCAAACTGTGTCATGTGCGTGTATGCATTTATGTGTGTACATAAAATCGTGGAATTTGGGAAAGTACAGCAAATGTAATTTTGGTTCTTGTCTTTTGTAATGAACATGGTTGTCTTAGTGTGGGTTTTCCAGGGAAGCATAACATATATTTATCACAAGGAATTGGCTCACAAAGTTATGGAGGCTGGGAGTCCCCTGACGTGCAGCCTGCCTGCTGCAGACCCAGGAGCTGGTGGTGGGGGTCAGCGCCCGGGCCGGGAGGCCGGAGAGTGCATGCACAGCAGGTGCACATTCTGGTCCGGGGGCAGAGAACACCGGGTCCCTCTCAGCAGCCAGGCGGAGAGGGGTTTACTACCCTTTCTGCTGTATTCAGGCCTCAGTGCACTGGACGAGGCCCACCCTCACTAGGGAGGGCAGATTCAGGTGTGAACCTCACCCAGAAGCCCCTCACAGATGCACCTAGAATGCTGTTTGGCACACAGAGAGATTGATTTCAGGACAAATCATTTACACAGATAGCCATGTGGAAGGTATTCTGTTGCTAATCCGCCTTCTCAAAGACGGATTTTGTCTGTAAACTTCAGACCCAGAAAATTGACTGTTGTGCCAACATGAGACGATTATCTGTCCTCCCTGAAGCAGAGTGCTGTTTCTCTGGAGCCCCGCCTCGCTGTGTGCCTGTGCTGGACGCCGTGTGCACAGTGAAGCTAGAGGCCCCCAGAGGAGACCGCCAGGGGCCTCATGCAGACACACAGGAACAGAGGTGGGGCAGTGTGGCACTGTGTCCAGAAGGGGCCGGTGGGGCCCTGACCAGAGAAGCCTCCAGGCCTTCCTCCCTTCTGCTGTGGTGCAGGGGGCAGAGCTCACAGGCTCGCTGGGAAGTGCTCTTGCAGAGCATGGGACGGGGGCTTGCAGCATGAGAGAAGGAAGCTAGTTCTGAAAGCCTCAGTCTCCTCCCTGTGCCTTCACAGTGGGAGACCGAACATTCACGCAGCCTTGTGCCCACTGGGAAGAAACATCACCACGTAGACCCCCTTCCACTTCTGCACAGGGCACACACTGTCTCTTGTTTCGCTGCTTCTCAAGGGCATCCGGGCTCCTGGAGAATCTCTCAGGACTGCATTGTGGGAGCACCTTGCGAAGCTCAGAGTCCTCAGGCAGTGGCACCTGCCCTTCCACGCATGCCGTGCTGCCTGTGATGCTTGAGCCCTGCATGCTGCCCACATCCAGGAAGTTTGAGGATTTTGCCCAGACCAGGTTGGGGAGGGGAGCCGCACCACCATGCCATTTGGCCTGGGCCCTGGAGACCACCCCCCCCAACCCCTGCCTCACCATCTGCATGTTCTGTGGGATGTTGGTGTAGGGGGCACCCTGGCTCTGGGTGACACACCCCAGGACAGTAGAGAGCAGGGTCTGGCTTAGGCTGGGGCCTGACCTCGAGTCCAGGCAGTGCAGAGCCTTGCCCAAGGGGCTGCATGAACCCCTCAGTCTTCTCCTCATGGGGACAGGGGGCATTTATTTGTGCACCTCCTCTGCCCTCAGTGAGTAGTGAGCCCAAGTTCAAGATGCCCACAGATCAGGTGTCTGTGAGAGCATGTTTCCTGGCTCCCAGAAAGCACCTCTTAGCCATGTCCTCACTTGGTGGAGGGGTGAGCGAGCTTTGTGGGGTCTCTTGTAAGGGCCCCACTCCCATCCATGGAGGATCCATCCTCCTCAACTAAGCACCTCCCACAGGCCTCTCTCCTAACACCATCATCTTGGGTGCTGGGATTCTAACACGAGCTTGGGGGGCACATGACCATTCAGACCATAGAGGTATGGCATCTCCAGCCTCACTCCCAGCTGTCTCATGAAGGGGTCTCCACCTTCCACAGACACTGCCTTCGGAAGTCCCAGAGGAACCTGTCCTCTGTTCCCTGCAGTCATGTCTTCAAAGCCACAACCTTCCTTGTAGCCTCTCTGTTGGGGGTCAAGCTGCTGCACTGGCATATATTTCGGGTACAATGTAGGCCAGGCGTTCATCTGAGCACTCAGGGCTGTGTAGGTATGCTGTGACCAGGAACCCTTGTCTCCATGCCTGTGTGATGGAGCCAGTGTGTGCCATTTGACCCGGGCCCTTCTGGTTGTGGGACTTCTGGTCAGACTTGAGCCCTGGTCCCCACAAGCAGGAAAGGCTAATGTGACAGTGAGACTGGGCACGTTAATGTTTGCACCCCCGGGATCAGGTAATGTGCTCCTTCTGTCTCATACCCTCTGCTTCTCACTGTGCCATTCGAATTTACTTAAAGAGCCGTGTGATTCCAGCATGCTAGTTTGGTCGATGAGCCTGCGTGGTCCATGACCTCTGGGGTAGCTTGTCTGGCAATACACCTGGCGGACACAAAGCCGTGTCTTCACCACCTCCTTCAGCTGCAGCTCCTCCCAGTGCTCCAGAGGTGGAAGGAGACTTCCTGCCTGCCTTCAAGGGACTGGTTATGGAGACAACTGGCCCCAGCAAACAAACCCTGTGTTCTCCTACCGTGAGTCGGACACGAGGTCTAGGCTGGCCCAGAAACAACAGTTCCTCATGGTCGCCAGCCTCAGGAGATTAAATGTCACCTGGTGTGTAGAGCTGTGGCCTCTGTAAAATCAAACGTTGTAACTCAAATAAGAGTTAGGCACAGTCTGTTGCTCACATGTGTGCATGTGACCATGTGTCATGTGCATGGGTAACCCAGACATCCAGGAGGCCCTAAGTAGCCACACGACGTCCAGACAGTCACCGTGATGGCATGACTTTGCATGCAGGTGCAGTCCTCAGGCACCGCCTCCTGACTGCTTGCTCTCTTCTCTGCTGTGTTCTAAAAAGCGAAGCTGCAGGATGGCTGGAACATAGACCATGGAAGGTAGGAGGTGGTTGCTCTTGAGGAGAGGCATGCTGGCCGCAGTGACACGAGCAACAGATGGGGAAACCGTGAGCAGCAGATCCAAGAAATAAAAAAGCCAGTAGATGGGGCAGGGGTGTCAGGGCTGCTTCCTTGGGAACCTCATTGCTTTACTGTTCAATGAGCCATGGCCTGGCCTTGCAGACATGTGTGCCAAAGCCCCAGTGGGACCTGGGATTGCCCAGGCATCTCTACCGTGTGCTCATCAGCCATAACTCAAGCTTGTGTCCTTCTCACCTTCTGAGGATCAAGGGTATCGGTGGTCCTTGCAAAGTACATCCTATGTCTTCACAAGTTTGCAAACATCACAGTTCGCAAAGGGATGACACTGGGGACCTGGATTCCTGATGCAGTACTTTCTGACTTCAGGATGCTTATTCATTGGCAACCTGGTGAATTCTGTAAATAGGGCCCATGTTTGTTAATTCAGTTGCATCAAAGATAATAAGATCAAATAAGGTCCTTTCATAATACATTAGTTGGCATAAAATCCAATTAGATATTTCTGAAAATCTTGAGTTGACAAAGAAGGCTGCCCCCACCAGTGAGTTTTCCAGAAAATGAGCCCTGACTCATGAGCAGCAACTCAAAGATTCATCTTGTAGTTGAGACCCTCCTGTAAGCTCCCCTCCCATGGCTTGTGTCAGGTCTCCTGCTGCTGCCAAGTGGGGATCAGCCCCAGGGTTGGCCTCCTTTCCATGACATTGCACTTGGCCTCAGCACAAGCAGATGGACTGCTGGTATGGAGGCTGGAACTGGGAACTAACAGAATCTGATCCCAGGTGTAATTTCTAAGGGGATCCAGTATGCAGAGCAGAGCCACCAGGTACACGGGGCTGGTGTAGAGAGATGTCCATGGTTTTGGAACAACCCCTAGACGCCCTCATCCCACCTCCTCCTGCCACCAGGAGATACTGAGAGATTCTATTACCAGGTGAGTGAGGGGCATCAGCCTAGGGACACGGAGGGCAGCAAGTTGTCCCCATCTCTGACTGCTTCCCACTGTGGGCCCATCCATGGCATCATCAAGACATCTTTGGCCTCAACCACTGTTTCAGGAAAACGCTTGAAAAAGCCAATTTCAGCATTTATTTCCAAGCTTCCAAGACACATCTGAAGAAGGAAAGATCAACAACAATGCAAAGACAGCCTCTCAGCCCAGCCCTGCTCACCAGCCCTGAGCTCCAGGGGTCTAGGGGTCCAGAGGGAAGGACTCATAGGGTTGGGGAAGACAGACTTCTCAGCGTTTACTCCAAAGGGGTGTCACTTTCTTGGTTTATCCTCCTCCAGCCTGAAGATATCCAACAGAATATGTGGGCTTTCTGGAAACTTGAGGGCTGTAGTGGGTGGTGCGGACATTCTAAGCCTGTGTTTTTGAGGGAAGATGCCACATGGTTAAGACCCCAGGCCTGGGTGCTCTGGGGATGGGCCGGCTGTAGAAGTGTTCAGAGGTCATGGCAATGCTCAGGGTTCTGTGGTCAGTGGTGGGCCTGGGGTCAGTGGGCCCCCTGCAATGCCCTTCCTTCTCTCCATTCTGCTCCATTGGTCTTTCTGTCTCTTAGCCCATAGCATACTGTTGGTTACTGTAGCTTTGTAATATAGTTTCAGATCAGGGAATGTGATGCCTCCTGGTTTGTTCTTCTTTATACAGATACTTTGGTTATTCATGGTCCTCTGTGGTTTCATACACCTTTTAGGATTTTTCTAGTTCTAGTGCAAAATGGTACTAGAATGTTCATCAGGAGGGATTACATTGCATCTGTGTATCACTTTGGGTAAAATGGACAGTTCTATAATATTCATCTTTATAATCCAGGAACACATAATATCTTTCCATTTCTTCATCAATGTCTTATCATTTCCATGGTATAGGTTTTTCATGTCTGTGGTAAAGTTTTTTCCCAATTGTTTTCTTAACTTCTGTTGATGGTCCATTATGAGTTTGTCCAATGTAATGATTTTTGTATCTTGATTTTGTATCCTACAATTTCACTGAGTTTGTTTATTTGTTTTAACTTTTGTTTTCTTTTTGTTGTTTGGTGGAGTGATGTGGTGGAAGATGGGAACTCAAAATGGCATGTTTCTACCATATCCTAGGTCATCCACAACATCTACAGCATAGCGGCCACTAATATAATTCTACCACAGTGTCCTTTAGTAATATGTTGCATCTTGTGAGCTGTGTCCAAGTAGGGTTTGGCCTCCATCACGAAGTTTGATGTGTTCTACACTTTTCTGGTATGTTACTAATATAGTTGTTTTGAGAAGTAATGCAGTTTCCATGAATTTCCAACATATAGAAAGTCTGCAGTAGCAGTAGAAATACTCTTTATCGCTACACTCAGCTTCACCAGCTGTCATTTTACACAGTTGCCACTTCTTTTGACGTACTTCTTTGTTTTTTTTTTTTTAATTTTTTTTTTTCAACGTTTATTTATTTTTGGGACAGAGAGAGACAGAGCATGAACGGGGGAGGGGCAGAGAGAGAGGGAAACACAGAATCAGAAACAGGCTCCAGGCTCTGAGCCATCAGCCCAGAGCCCGACGCGGGGCTCGAACTCACGGACCGCGAGATCGTGACCTGGCTGAAGTCGGACGCTTAACCGACTGCGCCACCCAGGCGCCCCCTTTGTTTTTTATTCAAAACAGGACACCTTCCCCAGGAACTGCCATAGAACTCCCAAACAGGGAAATCATTATGGTTTCCTCATTATAATCGAATCCAGAGGTCGCTTCAACTGTCATCACCTGCCCGAACTCTGTGACAATGACTCTTCCTGCTGTGACCCCCTTTACTGTTCTTGAGACTTTCACTCACTTCACAACCATGATGGATCTAAAGATCACAGAGGGCTGGGCAGCCTTTTCTGTGTGGCTTCTGTAATTTAGTATGTTTTCATTCTTCGTTCATGTTGTGACATGTTTTACTACTTCAGTCATGACTTTAATTGTGGTTCAATTTACAAAACATAATAGTGACCATTTAAAAGATTTTTTAAAAAGTTTTTTAAATGTTTATTTATTTTTGAGAGGGAGGGAGAGAGAGAGAGAGAGAGAGAGAGAGAGAGAGAGAGAGAATGGATAGTGGAAGGGTGGAGAGAGAGAGAGAGACAGAATCTGAAGCAGGCCCCAGGCTTTGAGCTGTTGGCACAGAGCCCAATGCAAGGCTCGAACCCACGAACTGTGAAATCATGACCTGAGCCGAAGTTGGGCACTTAACTGGCTGAGCTACTCAGGCGCCCCTAAAAGATTTTAAGTCTACAGTTGTATGCCACTAAATATATTCCCATTGTGCACACATCACCACATTCCACCTTGAGAATGTTTAAATTTTGACGAAGGGAAAGTCTGTGTATACTAAACATTAACTCCCCATTCCCCTCTCCCCTCTGCCTGGCGACCATATTTTACTTTTTGTACGTGAATTTGATTATTTTGGATACCCCAAACAAGTATAATCTTGTAATATTCTTTTCTTTGATTGGATTATTACCCTTGCATAGTGAATTCACGGTTCATCCATATTGTGATATGAATCAGTACTTTAGTCCTTTGCATGGATGGGTACTATTCCATTGTGTATACACCACCCATTCACCTTTCAACGGACACTTTGGTCAGCTTAGCCTTTTGACTATTGTGCATGATGGTGCTACAAATTTGGGGAAAGAAATACAGAGTGAGTCCCTGCTTTCAAATATTTGGGGTATATAGCCTGAGGTATATCAATTAATTCTATTTTTAAGATTTTGAGGAACTCCCATTAAGTTTTCCTCAGTAGCTGCACAAATTTATTTCACTTCTTGATATGTTGGAAGAACATTTCAGTTTATGGATCTACCCCATGTTATATATTCATTTACCCTTTGTGGCATGTTTCATATTTTGTACTGTTTTCCAATTGTGAATAGTATTGCTATGAATATTTATGTTGGCTTTGGTTATGATTATGGTTCTGGTTCATGATGTGTGGATCATGGTACACGGTTTATAGATTGTGGCTTTAGGATTCTATTGTTTAATGGTGTATGGTTTTGGGTTTATGGCTTATGGCTTTTTGGTCACACACCCTTATGATTTGGGTGTTTTCGTGTGAGGAGGTGGGAAGAAGAGTGTTATTGGGTTTGAGACGAAATATTTTTTGTGGGTGAGTGGATGAGGGGGTTAGCTGGTGGATGTTTGTTGGGGGAGGGTTTAGGAGGTTCAGTGGATGGTGTGTGGGACAGCTAGTGGGTTCAGAATTTGGAGGTGATGGTTTAAGGGTGGGTGAGTGAAGGTTTGAGAGGGTTTGAGAGGTTTTGAGTGAGGGTTGTTGAGGTGGCAAGGGGATGACAGTATTGGGTGTGGGTTTAGAAGGTTTGGGGGATGACTGCTTATTAGTTGAGTGATTAGAAGGATCAGGTGGTAATGGTTTAGGGAATGAGGGTTTAGGAAATGAGGATAGGAGTTAGGTGGAGCCTTGAGTCATTGGAGATAATGGTTAATGTGTTTAGGCTGGGGTGGTGGAAGATCCAAAGAGAACGCAGTTGTCCAGAGGACTCATTAGGGAGAGCACTAGACTGAGTAACAGGTTTGTGGGTTCCAACCTAGAGGTAGAAGACCTTGAGAGCTAGGGTTTAGCATCAGGGTACATTCTGAATTCAGATATGTGGTTTGCAAGTATTTTCTCCCAGTTTGTGGCTTGTCTTTTGGTTCTTTGAACACAGTTTATCAGGGTAGAAGTTTTAATTTTATAAAGACCATGTTATCAATTTTTCTCTTTTTTGGATTGGTATTTGTGTCTGTACTTTTTTTTTAAATGTTTATTTATTTTGAGAGATTGGCGATGTCTGCACAGAGCCCAATGTAGGGCCGATCTCACCAATCATGAGACCATGACCTGAGTGGAAGTCAAGAGGCATTTAACCGACTGAGCCACCCAAGTGCCCCTTGTGTTTGCATTTTATTCCTTCCTTCCTTCCTTCCTTCCTTCCTTCCTTCCTTCCTATTTTTTCGTGCAAAATGGTGATTTTATTAAAGCACGGGAACAGGACCTGTGGACAGGAAGAGCTGCTCCGGGACCATGAGGAGAGACTGGTTATATACTTCGGGGAGGTAAAGTCCAGGGGAAGTTTCCAGTGAGATTTTCATATGCTAAAGAAGACTCACAGGATATTGGAGGCCTAGCTATTGTCAAGCTAAGGTTGTTTTTCCCCCTAGCAAAGCATTAGCATTAAGACACTAGGGAGTTCCTGGACAAACATTTTACTCTGCCTGCCTCAAGTATTTGCCAACAGGATGCAGGTTATAAGGAAATTTAATTTTATCTGCCATTTCCTTCTGCCTTTGTTTTCAATATCATTCCCCACTGAGCAATTTTGACCCTTAAAATCTTTCAGGTTCCTTCTGTAACTTCTTCCTGCTGAGTAGGGGTGTAGAGATGTCCCTACCTATGGATCAACATTGGTCAGTTGGGGAAGGTATTTATATATAGGAGTTACCACAAGCAGAGGCAGCCAATCCAAAGTAGACAACATATATGAACCTCCTTGAGTAGAAACGACCCTCTGTCTCCTAGAAGTTATGGCAGTGAAGGAGGCTTGGCACCAGGCAGGAAGACACAGGAAAAGACAACAAAATAAAGCTCATATTATGGGAAAGAGAAGCCTAAATATAAAAAAAAAACAAACCCTTGGTAATTTTCCTTCAGTCCATTACTGTCATTTGAAGAGGGATTTGAGGCCTTCCACTGGTTCACAGGAATAAGAAAGCGTGTCAGCTTGCATACTAGATTCCTATGAGGAAGGTTCAGGTTTAATTCGTGATATGTGAGTTCATGAAGGATGACCTTCTAATTTTACTACAGTGGGAGTACATAATACAACCCGGTAAGGGGGGTTAAAACCCCTGCTGTATTAGACTTCCAATCCTTTAAATGCATCATGTCTCCTGGGTTTATATGGGGTGGGTTTCTAGTAACTGTCAGGTCAGGTTCAGGAAGGCTATGACTTGTATATTCATTTAGAGACATATCAATTAACCCAGCCTCAAGTGAATAATTAAGAAAACCACTTTGGTCTATCTATTGATAGGTCTACAGTGAGAAAACACTTTCCATATGCAGTTATTGGAGGAGTCCATCCCATTTTTAGTTGTTTAAACAATCATATGCCCATGGGGTCCTGTTACTATCTGCACAGAATAACAAGCAAGAAGATTGTCCATATCTGTGCTATTGTGACATTTTTTTTCAAGTGTATCTCAAGTTGTCCAGCTTAGGCAAACAACATTTATAGACTATCAGAATGAGAATTTTACATCCACAAAGGTGCATTATTGAAACAGTTTTTCTCTCTAAAAACCCTTATTTACAGAGGAAGCCAAATCAAGACTAGTTTGTTTGTAAAACAAGTCCAGTTTTCACATACGTGGCTTAATTATTTACATAAGCTCAGCAAGACTAGTGATTGATCATATAGACCTTTGAAAGTTTGTTTTCCTGGAACCTTTCATAAGGAACCTCTAGATTGAAATTTTAGTAGCCTCTCTAGGCCAGAAGCCAAGCCAAGTACTTGCTGTCAGACCTGCCGTCAATACCTGCAGATTTCGGCAGATTCGTCTTCATGAGGTCCCCAAAGTATCCTGAGGTTCCTGTACCTGCCAGGAAGTGACATTCTTAATGCACCTGGTAAGGCTACTGGGAACTCTGTAAGCAAGGTACCCGGCCAACATTTCCAAGGGGTTTTATTGGTGTCATGCTCCATAGTCAATCTTAGTTCATTACAGATGTTACCATTCTGGCCAGGGTGGTAACTTCCAGTCATAAGGCAGGTTTCTCCTCCCCATAGAGTAGCCACGGTTGAGAGGATGGCAGCCTGAGCGATCAACATGAAAGTGTTCCCATAAGACAATACTTCTCAAAAGGCCCTGAAATGAGGGTAAAGTAAGGAAAGAGTACTCATCAAGTTTTCACTGGCTCTGAGTCCAGATGAAAAGACTCATTGCCCCACACGAGGGGCGCCATATAAATGATGAGGCTTTTAGGATGATAGTGGGGTTCGCCGGGTCCGGAGCCCACGACCAAGAAAGAATTCTTCAAGACATCTTTGGTGGAAAAAGGTGGTTTTATTAAAGCAGAGGGACAGGACCAGTGGTCAGGAATAGCTGCCCCTTGTGTTTGCATTTTAAATTTATCTACAGTTTCCAGTGAATTTTGCTGTAGCTTGTAAAGTTTGTGTGTACATTTCATTTCATACGGTTTCCAATTAATTGATTCTTAACTATTTTTGGCGAAGTTGGGGAAAGTGGGCTCCACTTCAGTTCCAGTTTCCAAAATGTAATTGATTCAGCGGGCGGCCAAGAGAGGGCGCTGCCTCCTCGGACCTGTGAGCCCAGCGTGTCCTGCACTACCTCCACCGCCTGCAGGGGGCGTCCGAACCCCTCTCCCCGACGCCTGCGCGCGCACGCGCATTCAGCCCGCCTCCTGCGGAACAGGAGCTCCGCTTCTTCAGGACCCGCTGTGGGGACTTCAGGGGGATGTGGGGCCGCGGCCACAGAGACGGGAACGGGTCTCCTCCGGACCCGCTGTTGAGGCTTCCGGGCACGTGGGCCCACGTCCACACCGACAAGAACCTGGTCTCCTCAGGACCCGCCGCAGAAGGAGCAGGTGGGGAGAAAACGAGGCCGGGGGAGGAGGAGCTTCCGGAGCGGGGTTGCTTCCACGTTTGGGCTGCTGGGAAGAGGCTGCTATGAACCCGGGAACAGGAATGTCGGCCCAAGGCTTCGCTTTCAATTTCCGGGCGTGTGTGCAGAGGTGGAGTCTGTGTTAGCTTCCTGAGGAGCCACTTACTGTTCCCTGCGGCCGCGCCGTGTTACTTCATTCGGTGTTCAGGGGACCCAGCGGGGAAGGGGCCCGGCGCGGCTTCGTGCGCGGTGACACTGTGTCCCCCGCGGGGCTGCGCGCGCGGCCGTCGGGTCTTCCCGCTCCGGGCTCCGGGGCCGCGGGGCCGCGCGTCCCTGTTCCTGCCCCGCGCCGACTCGGTTCCCGCCGCGTCCTCACGCGGTTCGCGGTCCGGGAGCAGGTGCCCGGGCGGTGCTCGCGCTCCCGCCGCTCTGGCCGCGCGGGGTCCGTCCCGCCTCCGCGTGCGGGTCGGGGCGTCTGTTCCGTGTCTGCGACGGCCCCGCATCTGCAGGTCGCTCCGGGCAGGACGGACGTGGTCACAGGGTCGGTTCCTTCACCTCCAGGAGCGCAGAGTAGCTTTGCGTCCCCTTGCGTCTTCCTCCGTTTCTGCCCCCAGTGTCCTGTCCTCAGAGAGCAGGTCTGTCACCTCCTTGCTTAGATACCGCCCCCCCCCCCCCCCCCCCAGCCCTTCGTTCCTTGTGATGCGGTTGTAAATGGGACCGCTCTTACTTTCTCTTTCCGACGGGTCGTCGGGAGTGTGTCGATGTGCACGTGGTGTTTGTGTGTTGATCTCGTGTCCTGCGAGTGCGCTTACTGATTAGTTCCGTTTACCTTACATATAACGCCACCGGTTTCTACCAGCAAAAATGGGTTTATTTGGAAAGGAGAGTATTTGTCTTGCAGCCTGTTTCCCTCAGCATGAAGACTTGCAAGGTTCAGTCCGTGTCGTGGCAGGTGTCAGAATGCCCGCCCTTGGGGAGGCCGAGCCCATTCCGTCGCGTAGAGACCGCATCGTGTTTATTTATTCGTCTGGCGTCGGTCGCTCGGGTTGCTTCCACGTTTGGGCTGCTGGGAAGAGGCTGCCATGAACCCGGGAGCAGGAATGTCGGCTCAAGGCTTCGCTTTCAATTTCCGGGCGTGTGTGCAGAGGTGGAGTCTGTGTTAGCTTCCTGAGGAACCACGTGCTGTTCCCTGCGGCCGCGCCGTGTTACTTCATTCCTTTACGGGACGGAATAATATTGCTGTTCGTGGGTCTGCCCCAGTTTGTTTATCCGTTAACCCACCGAGGGGCATTTGCATAGTTTCTACCATTGGGCTACTCTGAGCAGTGCTGCTGTGTATGTTTGTGCACGTGCTCTTTTTTCAAACTACTGTTTTCAATTCATCCGGATACACATCTAGGAGTAGAGTTGTTGAGTCATGTGGTAATTCTGTGTTTTTATCTTTTTGAGGAAATGCCAAACTATTTTACACCTAGCCTCCACCATTTTACATTTCCACAAGCACGTTTAAGGGTTCCAATTTGTCAACATCTTTGCCAACACTTGTTATTCTGTAGTTTTCTTGGTGATAGCAATTTTAGTGTAAAAGGGTATCTACCTATGGTTTAAATCTTCATTTCCATAAGGACTAATGATGTTTAACATCTTTTCATGTCTATTCACCATTTGTATGATCTCCCTGGGGAAAGGTGTGTCCAGTTCCTTTGTCCATTTAAAAACTTTGTTGTTGATGATGATGAATTGTATGGCTCTTTATATATTCTGTATAACAGACTCTTACCAGACGAACAATGTGCAAATACTTTCTTCCATTCTAGGCATTCTCTTTTCACTTTTGGGATAGCACCTTTTGATGTACAAAGGTTTTTAATGTTGAGGAAACTAAATTTATCCTCGTTCGTGCTTTGGTGTCAGCTCCGAGAACATTGTTAAACTCAATGCTCAGGAAGATTTATCTCCATTGATTTCTTCTGGAGTTTATAAGTTTACCTCTTGCATTTAAGCTTTTGATCCACTTTGAGTTAATGTTTGTATGTGGTGTGAGGGTAAGGGTCCAATTTCATTCCTCTGCATATGAATAGCCAGTTGTCTAGCACCCTTTGTTGAATAGACCTTTGTTTCCCCAATGTTATGTTGTCTGCCTTTGTCAAAATTCAGTTGACCATAGATTAAATGGTTTATTTCTGGGTTCTCAATTAATTCCCACTGATCTGTATGTGTACCTTTATGACAGTATCACAATGTTTTATTTATTGTTGCTATGTTTTAAGATTCGAAATTGGGAAATATGAGCACCTACCTTTGATTTTTTTTTTTTTTTATTATTTTGTTTATTTTGCAGCCCCTTGATTTTCCATATGACTGTTAGGATTGGCTTGTGTTTTTTTTCTCAGAGGCCCTTGTGAATTTTCCTGGGATTCACATTGACTCTATATGTTGCATTGTGTATTATTGCCATTCAGCAATAGTATATTTTAGATTGTTTTTAATATCTTTCGGCAGTGTTTTTGACATCTATTCCAAAGTATTTTTTTGAGTGTTGATGTTACCTAAAATGGAATTGTTTTCTTAAATTCCTCTTCATGAGATTCATTGCTAGAATATACAAATCCGTGAGATATTTGTGCATCAATATTTGTCTTGTAACTTTCCTGAATTAGGAACTTTCCTGACCAACTCCAAACGTTTTTGTTGATTCTTTAGGAAGTACTGTATATAAGATGATGTCATCTTAGGATTCTAAATAGATGTAGTTCTACCTTTTCTTTTCATATGTGGGTTGGGGGTTAGGACTAGGGCTAGGGCTAGGAGGTATGGATAGGAGTTAGGATAGGGGTTAGGGTTCAGGGTTTAGGGGTTAGGGTTAAGGGTTTGGGAAGGGTTCGGGTTTGGATTAGGGGTTTGGGTTGGGGTCAGGGGTTTGGGTTTGGGGTGTGGACTTGGGCTCAGGCTCAGACTGGGATAGGTCTGGGGATGGAGCTGTGAGCACCCTGTGCAGCTCCGTCCGGGCTTTGGAAATGATGTGGTGATGTTCCATGCTCCATGCCGAGTAATCCTGCTCCGCTTCTGGGCCCTCTGTGCCTGGCATTCTCAGAATTAGGAATTGGGTCCCCTTTGGGAGAGAGCCTGAGCTAGGGTTAGGAATTGGTCCTGGGACGTTACCAGGGCCAAAGGGACACCAATTCCTGGATCTCCCTGGAGGGCTGAAATGAGGGCCCATGCGCGGGTGCGGGTCATGTGTAGGGTTAGGGTGGGAGTTGGCTGAGGGTTCGGGGGAGGGTTAAGATTGGGGTACCAGTTAGGGTTAGGTCCCAGGAGGCTCCTAGTGCCGAACTCCAGCACTGCAGTGGTCTACCCAGAGGGCTGAGTGTAGGGCACAAGGGAGGATGCTGTTCGGCTTAGTCTTGGGTTCCAGGGCCAGCCCCTCTCGTGGGCCACTGTATGGTTGGACATCAGGAACCCCCTTGAGCAGCTCCATCGGAGCTTTGGCAATAACATGATCATGTTACACATTCCATATTGAGTAATCCTGCCACAGGATTAGGGTTCAGTCCCGGGACGTTGACAGGGCCAAAGTGAAATGAGTTCCGTATTCTACCTGGAGGTCAGAAATGCGGGACCAAGCATGGGTGCGGGTCAGGTGCAGGGTTATTGTGCGGGTAATGGTGAGGGTTTGGTGGAGGGTTACGGTGAAGGTACCGGTTATGGTTTGGTCCCAGGAAGCTCAAGGCACCGAACCCCCGGCCTTGCAGTGGTCTCCCCGACAGCTGAATGTAGGGCACATGGGAGGGTGCCTCTGAGGCTTACTCTTTGGGTGCCAGGTCCAGCCTCCATATTGTGCCACTCTTCCGTTGGGCCTCAGGACCCCCTTGTGCAGCTCCATCCGGGCTTTGCCAATGACATGGTGATGTTCCATGTTCCATGCCGAGTAATCCCGCATTGTTTCTGGCCCCCCTGTGTCTGGCATTCTCAGAGTTAGGAATTAGGTCCCCATCAGGAGAGAGCCTGAGCTAGGGTTACGGTTCAGACCAAGGACGTCGCCAGGCCCAAAGCGACACCAGTCCCATGCTCTACCTGGAGGGCTGAAATGAGGGCTCATGCATGGACACAGGTCAGGTGTAGGGTTAGGGTGGGAGTTAGGCTGAGGGTTCGATGTAGGGTTACGGTGAAGGTACCGGTTAGGGTTAGGTCCCAGGAGGCTCTAGGCGCCGAACCTCCGGAAGTGCAGTGGACTACCCAGAGGGCTGTGGAGGGTGCATGGGAGGGTGCCACTCAGGTTTACTCTTTGGGTGCCAGGGCCAGCCTCCCAAGTGGGCCACTCTTTGGTTGAGCTTCAGGAACCCCCTTGTGCAACTCCATCTGGGCTTTGGCAATGATATGGTGACCTTCCATGTTCCATGACAAGTATTCTCTCACCATTTCTGGGCCCCGTGTGCCTGGCATTCTCAGAGTTGGGAATTGGGTCCCCATGGGGGCAGAGCCTGAGCTAGGGTCAGGGTTCGGTCCAGGGACATCACCAGGGCTGAAGAGACACCAGTCCTGTGATCTCCCTGAAGGGCTGAAATGAGGGTCAATGCGGGAGTGCGGGTCATGTGTAGGGGTAGGGTGGCTATGAGGGTGAGGTTTTGGTGGAGGGTTACAGTTAGGGCTCTGGTTAGGGTTAGGGTTAGGTCCCAGGAAGCTCCAGGTGCCCAACCCCTGACAGTGCAGTGTTTTCCCTGGAGAGCTGAGTGGAGGGCGCATGGGAGAGTGATTTTCGGGGTTATTCTTTCGCAGCCAGGGCCATCCTCATGTGTGGACCGCTCTTCAGTTGGGCCTCAGGAACCCTTTTGTTTAGCTCCATCCGGGCTTTGCCAATGACATGGTGATGTTCCATGTTCCATGCCGAGAAATCCCGCACCACTTCTGGGCCCCGTGTGCCTAGGATCCTCAGAGTTAGGAATTGGGTTCCCATCGGTTAGATCCTGAGCTAGGGTTAGGGTTTGGTCCAGGGACGTCGCCAGGGCCGAAGCGACACCATTCCCGTGATTTACCTGGAGGGCTGCAGTGAGGGCCCACACATTGGTGTGGGTCAGTTGTAGGGTTAGTGTGTATGTTAGGATGAGGGTTCAGTGGAGAGTTATGGTGAGGGTACCAATTAGGGTTAGGTCCCAGGAGGCTCCAGGTGCCGAACCCCTGGCAGTGTAGTGGACTCTCTGGAGGGCTGAGTGTAGGGCTCATGGGAGGGTGCTGCTCAGGCTTAGTCTTTGGTTTCCAAGGCCAGCCGCTGGTGTGGGCCGCACTTCAGTTGGGCCTCAGGAACCCCCTTGTGCAGCTTCATCTGGGCTTTGGCAGTGACATGGAGATGTTCCTTGTTCAATTCTGAGTAATCCCTCACCACTTCTGGGCCCCGTGTGCCTGGAGTTCTCAGAGTTAGGAATTGGGTCCCCAGCAGGAGAGAGCCTGAGCTAGGGTTAGGGTTCGGTCCAGGGACGTTGCCAGGGCTGGAGCCACACCAGTCCCGTGATCTACCTGGAGGGCTGAAATGAGGGCCCATATGAGGGTTCTGGTCAGGTGTTGGGTTAGGGTGGGAGTTAGGGTGAGGTTTAAGTGGAGTGTTAAGGTGAGGGAACCTGTTAGGGTTAGGGTTAGGTCCCAGGAAGCTCCAGGAGCTGAACCCCCGACAGTGCAGTGGTCGCCCTGGAGGGCTGATTGTTGGGTGCATGGGAGGGTACAGCTGAGGCTTACTCTTTGGGTGCCAGGGCCAGTCTCCATAGTGGGTCACTCTTCGGTTGGGGCTCAGGAACCCTGTTTTGCAGCTCCATCTGGCCTTTGGTATGAAATGTCCATGTTCCACATTCCATGCTGAATAATCCCACATTGCTGCTGGGCTCCGTGTACCTGATGTTCTCAGAGTTAGGAATTGGGTCCCCATGGGGACAGAGCCTGAGCTAGGGTCAGGGTTTAGTCCAGGGACGTCACCAGGGCCTTAGCGACACCAGTCCTGTGATCTCCCTGGATGGCTGAAAAGAGGGCCAATGTACGGGTGTGGGTCAGGTGTAGGGTTAGGGTGGGAGTTAGGGTGAGGGTCCAGTGGAGGATTATGGTTAGGGCACTGGTTAGAGTTAGGTCCCAGGGGCTCCAAGCGCTGAACCCCTGACAGTGCAGTGGTCTCCCTGGAGAGTATGAGTGCTGGGCTCATGGGAAGGTGATGCTCAGGCTTACTCTTTGGGTGCCAGGGCCAGCCTCCCAAGTGGGCCACTCTTTAGATGGGCCTTAGGAACCCCCTTGTGCAGCTCCATCCGGGCTTTGACAAGGACATGGTGAAATTCCATGTCTATGCCGAGTAATCCCACACTGCTTCTGGGCCCCGTGTGCCTGGCATTCTGAGACTTAGGAATTGGGTCTCCATTGGGTGAGAGCCTGAGCTAGGGTTAGGGTTCGGTCCTGGGACATAGACAGGGCTGAAGCGACATGAGTCCTGTGATGTACCTGCAGGGTTGAAATGAGGGACCATGCGTGGGTGCCGATCAGGTGGAGGGTTAGGGTAGGAGTTAGGATGAGGTTTCAGTGGAGTGTTATAGTGAGGGTACAGGTTAGGATTAGGGTTAGGTCGCAGGAAGCTCCAGGAGCCGAACCCCTGGCAGTGTAGAGGTCTCCCTGGAGGGTATGAGTGGAGGGCACATAGGAGGGTGCCACTGAGACTTACTCTTTGGGTGCCAGGGCAAGTCTCTGTAATGGGCCACTTTTCGGTTGGGCCTCAGGAACCCCTTGTCCAGCTCCATCCAGGGTTTGGCAATGACATAGTGACTTCCCCGTTCCTTGCCCAGTAATCCCGCACTGCTTCAGGGCCCTGTGTGCCTGGTGTTCTCAGACTTAGGAAGTGGATACCCATCGTGAGAGTGACTGAGCATGTGTAGGGTTCGTTCCAGGGACGTCTCCAGGTCTGATGCGACACCAGTCCCTTGATCTACCTGGAGGGCTGAAATGAGGGCCCATGCATGGGCATGGGACAGGTGTAGGGTTAGGGTGGGAGGTAGGGTGAGTGTTGAGGGTACTGGTTAGAGTTAGAGTTAAGTCCCAGGAGGCTCCAGGCGCTGAACCCCGGCAGCACAGTGGTCTCCCCAGAGGACTGAGTGGACGGCACCTGAGAGGGTGTCACTCAGGCTTAGTCTTGGGGTGTCAGGGCCAGCCTCTAGTCAGCCACTCTTTGGTTGGGCCTCAGGACCCCCCTTATGCTGCTCCACCTGGGCTTTGGCAATGACATAGTAACTTCCATGTCCCATGCTGAGTAATCCTGCACCGCTTCTGGGCCCCGTGTGCCTGGCGTTCTCAGGCTTAGGAATTGGGTCCTTCACAGGAGAGAGCCTGAGCTAGGGTTATGGTTCGGTCCAGGGACTTACTTCACCATGGACAAAACGACACCAGTCCCATGATCACCCTTGAGGGCTGAAATGAGTACCCATGCATGGGTGTGGGTCAGGTTTAGGGTTAGGGTGGGAGTTAGGGTGAGGGTTCGTGGAGGGTTATGGTGAGGGTACTGGTTATGGTTAGGGTTAGATCCCAGGAGGCTCCAGGCGCTGAATCTCTGGCAGTGTAGTAGTCTCCCCAGAGGGCTGAGGGGAGGGCACATGGGAGGGTGCCGCTCAGGCTTAGTCTTTGGGGGCCAGGGCCAGCCTCCTGTGCGGGCCACTCTTTGGTTGGGCCTCAGGAACCCCCTTGTGCGGCTCCATTTGGGCTTTGGCCATGACATGGTGACGTTCCATGTTCCATGCTGAATTATTTTGAACCACTTCTGAGCCCCGTAAACCTGGCTTTCTCAGACTTAGGAATTGGGTCCCCATCAGAGAGAGCCTGAGTTAGGGTTAGGGTTCGGTCCAGGGATGTCACCAAGGTCAAAGCAACACCAGTCCTCTGATCTCCCTGGAGGGCTGAAATGAGGGCCCATGCGTGGGTGTGTGTCAGGTGTAGGGTTAGGGAGGGAGTTAGGGTGAGGGTTTGGTGGAGGGTTATGGTGAGAGTACCAGTTAGGCTTAGGGTTAGGTCCCAGGAAGCTCCAGATGCCAACCCCCCAGCTGTGCAATGGTCTCCCTGGAAGGCTCACTGGAGGGCCCATGGGAGGGTGCTGTTCATGCTTATTCTTTTGGTGCCAAGGTCAGCCTCCGGTGTGGGCCATCCTTTGGTTGGACCTCAGGATCCCTCTTAGGCTGCTCCATCCTCTCTGTGACAATGACATGGTGACTTCCATTTTCCATGCCTAGTATTCCCCCACTGGTTCTGGGCCCTTAGCACCTGGCATTCTCAGAATTTGGGTGCCCATCGGGAGAGAGCCTGAGCTAGGGTTAGGGTTCGGTCCCGGGACGTTGCCAGGGCCAAAGTGACACAAGTCTCGTGATCTCTGTGGAGAGCTGAAATGAGGGCCCCTGTGCAGGTGCGCGTCAGGTGTAGGGTTAGGGTTGGAGTTAGGGTGAGGTTTCGGTGGAGGTTTATGTTTAGGGCACTGTTTAGGGTTAGGTCCCAGGAGGCTCCAGGCGCCGAACCCCTGACAGTGCAGCGTTCTCCCCGGAGGGTATGATTGGAGGGCTCTTGGGAGGGTGCTGCTCAGGCTTATTTTATGGGTGCCATGGCCAGCCTCCGGTGCAGCGTATTGTTCGGTTGGGTCTCAGGATCCCCGTTATGCAGCTTCATCCAGGATTGGCAATGACATCGTGACTTCCACGTTGCATGGTGAGTAATTCCACACCACTTCTGGCCCCTGTGTGTGTGCCTGGTGTTCTCAGACTTAGGAGTTTGGTTCACATCAGTAGAGAGCCTGACCTAGGGTTAGGTTTCGGTCTAGTGACGTCACCAGGGCCGAAGCAACACCAGTCCTGTGATTGCCCTGGAGGGCTTAACTGAGGGCCCATGTGCAGGTGTTGGTCAGGTGTAGGGTTAGGTTGGGAGTTAGGGTGAGGGTTCGGTGGTGGTTTCTGTGAGGGTACCGTTAGGGTTACGTCCCAGGAGGCTCTAGGCGCTGAACCCCCTGCAGTGCTGTGGTCTCCCCGAAGGCTGAGTGGAGGGCGCATGGGAGGGTGCCACTCAGGCGTAGTCTTTGAGTGCCAGTGCCAGCCTCCTGTATGGGCCACTCTTCGGTTGTTCCTCAGTACCCTCCCTTATACAGCTGCATCCGGGCTTTGGCAATGACATGGTGACATTTCATGTTCCATGCCGAGTAATACCCACTGCTTCTGGCCCCTGTGTGCCTGGCATTCTCAGACTTAGGAATTGTGTCCCTGTTGGGAGAGAGCCTGAGCTAGGGTTAGGGTTCATCTCAGGGACGTTGCCAGTACCGATGGGATACCAGTCCTGTGATCTCCCTGGAGGCTGAAATGAGGTCCCATGCACGGGTGTGGGTTAAGTGTAGGGTAAGGGTGGGAATTAGGGTGACGTTTTGGTGGAGGTTTATAAAATGAGGGATTTACCACAAAAGAAAGAACAGGAAGAAATGATAGGGTCGTAATCAGCACAGATATAAGCAAGATGTCTGAACTAGAATTTAGAACCACAATAATAGGAGTACTAGCTGGGGTGGAAAAAATTATAAAATCCATTTCTTCAGAGATAGAAGAAATAAAATCTGTTCAGGATGAAATTAAAAATGCTAAAACTGTCATGCAATATCGAATGGATGCCACCATGGCATTGATGGACAAAGCAGAGCAGTGAATCAGCAAAATAGAAGATAAAATAATCAGAATAATGAAGCAGAAAAAAGGAGGGAAACTGGCAAAAGAGCATGATACAAGAACTAGAGAACTCAGTGACTTAAAAGAAAAAAAGGAATAACATCTGAAAAATAGGAGTCCCAGAAGAGGAAGACAGAGAAAAAGGGGCAGAAAGTTTATGTGAACAAATTATAGTGGTAAACTTTCATAATCTGGAGAATGATGCAGACATCAAAATCCGAGAAGCACAGAGAACTCCCATTAGTTTGAACAGAAAACGACAATTGCCAAGGCGTATTATAGTCAAATTCAGAAAATACACAGACAAGGAAAGAATTCTGAAAGCAGCAAGAGAAAAACTGTCCTTAATGTACAAGGGAAGTCAGATCAGGTTTGCAGTGAACCTGTAAACAGAAACTTGGCAGGTCAGAAAGGAGTCACAAGGTATATTCAGTGTGCTGAATCAGTGAAATATGCAGCCAGAATTCTTTATCTAGCAAAGCTGTCATTCAAAATAGAAGGAGAGATAAAGAGTTTGCTAGACATTCAAAAAGTAAAGGAGTTCACTGCCACTAAACCAGCCCTACTAGAAATTTTAAGTGGGAATCTTTGGAGAAAAGACAAAACAAAACAGAAAAGACCAAAAGCAACAAAGATTAGAAAGGACCAGACAACATCATCAGAAACCACAAATCTACAGGCAACACAATGGTACAAAATTCACATCTTTCAGTACTCAATCTAAATAAATGTCAATGGACTAAACAATCAAAAGACATAGGGCATCACAAGGGGTAAGAAAAAAAGATCTATCTATTTGCTGCTTACAAGAGACTCATTGTAGACCTAAAGATACATGCAAATTGAAAATAAAGGGATGGAGAATCATCTATAATGCTAATGGTTGCCAAAAGAAAGCTGGAGTAGCCATACTTATACCAGGCAAATTAGGTTTTAAAATAAAGACTGTAACAAGAGATGAGGAAGGGCATTGTATCATAATTAAAGGGTCTATCCACCAAGAAGATCTACAATTGTAAACATTTGTGCCCCCAACGTGATGGAACTCAAGTATATAAATCAACTAATTACAAACATAAGGAAGAAAAATGTCAAATACACAATGCAACCTTACACCTAAAGGAGCTGGAAAAAGAATAGCAAATAAAGCCCAAACAGGCAGAAGAAGGTAATAATAATATTAGGGCAGAAATCAATGATATCGAAATCAAAAAACAAACAAACCAGCAAAAAAACAAAACAGTAGAACAGTTCAACAAAACCAGGAGCTGGTTCTTTGAAATAATTAACAAAATTGATAACCCCCTAGCCAGATTGATCAAAAATAAAAAGGAAATGATCCAAATAATTAAAATCATGAATAAAAGAGGAGATACCACAGCCAACATCACAGAAATGCAAACAATAAGAAGACCATACTATGAGCAATTATATGCCAACAAATTGGGCAATCAGGAAGAAATGGACATATTCCTAGAAACATATAAATTACCGAAACTGAAACAGGAGGAAATGGAAGCTTTGAAGAGATCCAAAACCACTGAAGAAATTGAATGAGCAATCAAAAACCTCCCAACAAAGAGTCCATGGCCAGATGGCTTTCCAGAGGAATTCTACCATACATTTAAAGAAGAGTTACCACCTATTCTTTTGAAGCAGTTCTAACAAATTGAAGTGGATGGAAAACTTCCAAACTCATTCTATGAGTCCAGCATTACCTTTAATCCAAAACCAAAGACTGCTCTACAAAGGAGAACTACAGACCAATTTCCCTGATGAAGCTTGATCGAAAAATTCTTAACAAGATACTAGGCAACTGGATCAAGCAATACATTAAGAGAACTATTCACCACGATCAAGTGGGATTTATTCCTAGGATGCAGGGCTGATTCAATATCCACAAATTAACCAATGTGATTCATCACATTAGTAAAAGGATACAATCCACATGATCCTCTCAATAGATGTAGAAAAAGCATTTGACAAAATACAGCATCCTTTCTTGATAAAAACCCTCAAGAAAGGAGGGATAGAAGGATCATACCTCAAGATCATAAAGGCCGTATAAGAAAGACCCACAAATAATATCCTCAATGGGGGAAGACTGAGAGCTTTCTCTCTAAGGTCTGGGCTACAACAAGGATGTCCATTCTCACCACTATTATACAACATAGTATTGGAGGTCCTAGCCTCAGCAATAAGACAATACAAAGAAATAAAAGGCATCCAAATCAGCAGGGAGGAAGTCAAACTTTCAGTGTTCATAGATGACATGGTACTCTATGTGGAAAACACAAAAATCTCCACCAAAAAACTGCTAGAACTGATACATGAATTCAGCCAAGTCGCAGGATACAAAATCAGTATTCAGAAATCAGTTGCATTTTTATACACCAATAATGAAGCAGCAGAAAGAGAAATCAAGGAATCGATCTCATTTACAATTGCACCAAACACCATAAAATACCTAGGGATAAATCTAACCAAAGGGGTGAAAAATCTGTAAACTGAAAACTATAGAAAGTGCATGAGGGGCGCCTGGGTGGCGCAGTCGGTTAAGCGTCCGACTTCAGCCAGGTCACCATCTCGCGGTCCGGGAGTTCGAGCCCCGCATCAGGCTCTGGGCTGATGGCTCGGAGCCTGTTTCCAATTCTGTGTCTCCCTCTCTCTCTGCCCCTCCCCCGTTCATGCTCTGTCTCTCTCTGTCGCAAAAATAAATAAACGTTGAAAAAAAAATTTTTAAAAAGAAAGTGCATGAAAGAAATTGAAGAAGACACAGAAAAATGGAAAAACATTCCATGCTCGTGGATAGGAAGAACATATTGTTAAGATATCGATACTACCTAAATCAATCTACGTATTCAATGCAATCCCTATCAAAATAACACCAGTATTCTTCGCAGAGCTAGAACAAACATTCCTAAAATTTGTATGGAATCAGAAAAGACCCCAAATAGCCAAAGCAATCCTGAAAAAGAAAACATAGGCTGGAGGTATCACAATTCCAGACTTCAAGCTGCGTTACAAAGTTGTAATCATCAAGACAGTATGGTACTGGCACAAAAACAGACACTTAGATCAATTGAACAGAATAGAGAACCCAGAAATGGACCCACAAACCTATGGCCAGCTAATCTTTGACAAAGCAATAAAGAGTATGTAAGAGAAAAGACAGTTTCTTCAGCAAATGGTACTGGGAAAACTGGACAGCGACATGCAGAAGACTGAACGTGGACCATTTTCTTACACCATACACAAAAGCAAACTCAAAATGGATGAAAGACCTAGACATGAGGTGGGAAGCCACCAAAATCCTAGAGGAGAAAACAGGCAACAACCTCTTTGACCTCGGCCGCATCAACTTCTTACTTGCCATGTCTTTGGAGGCAAGAGAAACAAAAGCAAAAATGAACTCTTGGGACCTCATCAGGATAAAAAGCTTCTGCACAGCAGAGGAAACAATCAGCAAGCTAAATGGCAATCAATGGATTGGTAGAAGATATTTCGAAATGACATATCAGATAAAGGGTTAGTACCCAAAAATCTATAAAGAACTTACCAAACTCAACACCTAAAAAGCAAATAATCCAGTGAAGAAAAGGGCAAAAGACATGAAAGATACTTTTCCAAAGAAGACATCCAGATGGCTAACAGACACATGAAAAGATGCTCAACATGACTCATCATGAGGGAAATACAAATCAAAACCACAATGAGATACTCCCTCTCATCTGTCAGAACAGATAGAATTAACAACTCAGGCAATGACAGATGTTGATGAGGATGTGGAGAAAGATGAACCCTTTTGCACTGCTGGTGGGAATGCAAACTGGTGCAGCCACACTGGAAAAGAGTATGAAGGTTCCTCAAAAAAATTAAAAATAGAAGTACACTATGACCCAGAAATTCACTACTAGGTATTTATCCAAAGGTTACAGGACTGCTGATTCAAAGGGGAACATGACCCCAATGTTTATAGCAGCACTATCAACAATAGCCAAAGTATGAAAAGAGCCCAAATGTCTATTGACTAATGAATGGATAAAGAAGATGTGGTATATATATACAATGGAATATTACTCATCAATCAAAAAGAATGAAATCTTGCCACTTGTGACAGTGTAAATGAAACTACAGTGTATTATGCTAAGTTAAATAAGTGAGAGTAAGACAAATATCACATGATTTCACTCATGTGGAATTTAAGAAACAAAATATATGAACATAAGGGAAGCAAAAATAATATAAAAACAGAGAGGGAGACAAATTATGAGACTCTTAAATAAGGAGAACAAACAGAGGGCCACTGGTGTGGTGTTGGATGGGATGGGCTAAATGAGCAAGGGGCATTAAGGAGGACACTTTTTGGGATGATCCCTGGGTAGTATATGTAAGTGATGAATCACTAAATTCTATTCCTGAAATTAAAAAAAAATAGATTATTTATAATCTTTCAAATTTTGAAAAAAATTGAAAACAACTGCCATACTTTTTAAAAACCTTATTTGTGATAAGAAAAAACATTGTAAATTGCAACCTAATGCATATATAGATACAGAGCAAACAAAAGTTAACAAATATTTATTCTAGCAAACAATACATTCTGATTTTTTTTTTTTACTTCATTTACTTCAGTTTTAATTTACTTCATTTGTTTTCAGTGCCATGTGCAACCTATGGAAATGTCCAGCAATAGAGAAGTGATTGAATTATTCATGGTATTTAATGTCCTATAATTTAAAAAGATGATACAGATCTTTTTATTTGTAACATAAAAATATCACAACAATATCTTATTAAGAGTAGAAAGCAGGGCGGGAATGAATATACATAATATTATCCTATCTGTTAAAAAACAGTTTGAAAGGAAACATATGCCACAGGCTTAATATTTCCTTCATTTCTTTTGTAATAGTTGCTGCATTTTCTGAATGTTTACAATCTGGACATAAAGGTATATAGCTAACATTTATTGAGCATTCACTATGTGTGCCAGGCCCTGGACTCAAAGCTTTATATGTTTTATTATTTCATTTAATTCTCTTCAAACCTGAGATGGTGTAACCATCCATTTTATGGAGCAGAAATGGAGGCTTAAAGACTCCCAAGTAAATTGTCTGGGGTTGAAGTTAATGAAAGGATGGAGCTGGAACTCAAACCCATGTGTATCTAACGACAGAGATCATGCTTTGAATGTTAGGTTGTGCTGCCTCATAGAGAGGAGAATGGAGGATGTGTACCAGTTAGGATGGGCTAGATGTTACTGTGGGTAATAAATAGCCCCAAAGTCTTAATGGCTTATAATAAGGGAAGTCTCTTCCTTGCTCATGCCACATGTCCACGAAGGTCCTCCTGAGATCAAGGATAAAAGAGCACCCACCATAGGTAACTACCAGGTGCCATAAGAGATGGACAGAGAGGTGGCCAGACCCAGTTGTTCCCAAGTGTTGTGTTCGAGGTGGCACACTTCGCTCCCGCTCACATTTCACTGGTCAGAGCACGTCACAGGGCTGCGTCCAGCTTAGCGGGTCAGAGGACAATGTGACATTCGTTGTGGAGCCTAGTGAGTCTACCACATGGTACCAGCCTGAATAGGATGTGTTTGCTTCATCCTTGACCAGGTGAAATTTGTCACAGAGCTGCCCAAAAACATCACTGACAAAATTAAAGACGTGAAATTCAGAAAAAGGAGTTTGGTCAGATGTAATCAGTAAAACATTCAGAAACCACTATGTGATCTTGGCCAAATCCTGACCGCCTCAGTTTCCCCACTATGGAGAGGATGAGGAGGGAATGTTGGGCGTTGTTTTGTAAGAGCATCAGGAGTGCCCATGATCCAGCGTTTTTGTTCTTTTAAATTAATATCAGTTATTCTCCTTCCTCCAAGTCCCTGAGTGAGTGCTCTGAATGTGGCCTGGGTAAGAAAACACTGACATCAGCATCCCATGTGACCTCGTGTTGTGCTTTTATCCTGTGAATGAACTGGCACTAAATGCTGTCCCTCCATAATTCTCACCAAGTCCCATCAGAGAAGATTCCAGGGCTAGATTCTCCCTCCTGGTTCCAGGGGCCCTGGGTGACTCCTTATGCCCATTCAACAACTAGGACACAGAGGTCATAGGGGACACTCCTGTGGCCCCAGATGTCTGTCTCTTCCTGGCTTCCCCATGCCCTGCTGGAGGGTAATGCCAGGGCCAGAGCTAGTGAGGTGGCTGGGGAAGGGGGAAAGGGCCGAGGGCAGCCCAGTGTGGTGATTCCACTTGCTTGCAAGACTGTGGCTCACGTTCCATCCACCATCCCATGGATCTGCTGCCTCTGAATGCTGCTGCTGCTGCTTCCAGGCCCCAGCCTATACCAGCACAGGTGAGTGAGGGATCTGCCCTTTGGGGACTCACGAGTCCTGCAGGACTCCTCTAGCTCTTTCCCGGTGTGCCTAATCCTGCATTCCTTCCATGGGTCCCAGGAGCTCTGTTTCCCCAGCCCTCCCTTGGGGCCCCCACTCACTCACCCTTCCCAGGGCCTAGGAATCCCTCAGCCTCGCCAGGGGCCACTCTTTGTGACCACCTCCTGCCATTTGTAGCCCTCCCAGCCCCTGGCCTGTGATCCTGTGAGGTAATCCTTCACTCCATCCGTCTACACCACAAGGCATGGCACCACAAGGGGGGACACTGAAGGGTGGGAGAAAAACGGGCAGAAGTAGCTGAGCCTGAGGGTGGGGGAAGCACATATTGTTTCTTGCTCCCCCCCCCCCCAGGAGTCACCCTTGAAGGGCCCCCTCTGCAGCCGCTTACTTCTGAGCTGCACAGACACACATGTGCAGAGGAAGAAACAGACACCACAAGCTCAGAGACACACAGGCATGGAACCACCCACAGCCTCATCTGGGGATTCAGGTATGGGGCTCATGGACAGGCTCACACACAAACCCACACAGCAGACGTAGTCAATGACATCCTGAGGGGAATACACACACACACTCAGGGCCACATGAATCAGCCCCATAAAGCAAACTCCACACATACTAGACACACACACAGAAAACACACACACATTCCCCACAGGTATGATCAAGAATAGTCAAAGGGGCCTCAAATTCACACATACAACCAGTACACACACAGACATGAAACAGAAACAGATACTCCCATAGGGACACATATACCCGAGAGGTACAGATAATGCAGTCACACACACAGAGATTTGCACAGTGGATATGCTCATTCAGGGACAGACACAGATACACATGCATACAGATAAACACAAGAGTAAAACGTGAAAACAGCCACAAAAGAGGAAACTCAATATACTCACAGAAACAGAACTCAGGCTCACAGGTGCATCATGTAGATTTACACACACACACACACACACACACACACACACACACACCACATTCCACATTAACTCTGGCACGCCAGTGAAGGCCAGCCCAGGCAGGTGGAATGCACAGACCCTGGCATGACCTGTTCCATCTAAGTTGTCATGGGAGAGGGTATTTTCCTGGTCTGGTTCCAAACCTGTGCTGGGTATCTGTCCATGCCAGTGGCTTAAGGAGGGTTGTGCCCAGGCCTGGATTCCAGAAGGTGGCCAGGGTAGGGTGGCCATGAGGACAGGGGCACAGGGTAGGGACAGGGTACACTTGGAGCAGGGGTGTTTCATGGGGCCAGGTCAAGTGCGGGAGACAGGTGAGCCTTCCCAGGATCCCTCCTCCTGTTTCTCTACCACCTGGGGTGCGGCCTGCATATTAGACTTGGTGCCTCTGGCAGCACTGGCTCCTTCTCTACTCATCGTCAAGGAGCAAAGAACTCCCCCCTGGGCTTACGCCACTTACTTCAGATTTGCAGCTGCGGCCTCAGGTAAAAATTGACAATGGGGAACAAACTGATTGACTTTTTAGTGGGTCCAGGTGGAATATATATGGTATTTAAGCTACGTTTGTTGGGTTAATGAAGATGGACGTGTCTTTGGAGTTGTCAGCATTACATATAAAACTTTTATTCTACCAACGTGTGCAGAAAGTCAAATAAGCTTGTGTTATTTCTGTTGCAATTTGTTAGCAAAAAGATGACTTAAAATGATTCATAATTTTGTCTGTCTCAAAGTTTTTTTTAGATAATTGTTAAGATAGCTTTCAAAGTCTTAACTTGAAAGTTTTGCTTGAGTGATAAATAGAATTGAATTCATTGGCCATCTATGCCTTTTCCAAATAGGACTGAGTGCTGTAGCATTGGTTACTGAACATAGGTTTGTGCTTTTGACTTCTAGCTGCAGAGAAGCTGAGGGTATTTGGGTCTGTTGGTAAACATCCTTTGTGATTTATTAAAAGATTGTACTATGGAAAAATATGTTTTTTTAATTATAAAATGTAATTATAAATTTTAGATCTAGAAGAATTCTGGTATAACAGTTCACAATTGATTACTACTTAGTTTTCACTGGAGACTTAGGTTCTAAGAGTTAAAATTTTTCTGCTAAATGTAATTAAGGCTGACAGAAGTAAGGAAAGTAACTCTGCATGTAAAAAGGAAGATGTGTGTAAGAAAGATGTGAGGAATGAGAATACATTTCTGTTGAGGTAAAAGAAAGTAATTTTCTCCTAAAATGAGACTGGTTGTTTGGAAAGAAATGGCTTGGGAGAAAATCTGAATGCTAAAGAAAGTTGTAGAAGGTTTGTGAAGGGAAGACTTTGGACAGCAATTTTATATGAGGTCAAGACACAATAAGGTTGAAATGAATGGATTTTATTTATTTTGTATTTGAGAGAGAGGGAGAGTGTCTCTGTGCGTGGGTCGAGGGGCAGAAAGAGAGAATCTCAAGGAGGCTCCACGCCCAATGCATACCCTGACTTAGGGTTTGATTCCATGACTTGAGCCAAAATCAAGAGTGGGATGCTTAACTAACTGAGCTACCCAGACACCCCAAAATGAATGGATTTTAAAGGTACACTGTTAGATGATTGAAATTCTGCTTTCTGTCTTCTAAAACAAGACAAAGTTTTCTTGGATTGCTAGTTTACGCTTGATAAGAAAATGTAAACAAAGTTTTTATCTTTTTTTTTCCTTGCCCAGAAAAACCAAAGTTTCTGTGTTTTGTCTTTATCAGGTCTTTGGTTTGTTAAGAAAGTTAAAACTTCACAATGTTAAAGGAGCTAAGTTTTACTAACAAGTATATTACCCTATCTATTCGCCTTTGTAATCTTGGTTAAATAAATAATTAAATTTCAAGTTTTATAATGATCCACAATACTATTTAAACATGAACTTTAAAACTTTACCAAGATTTGAACTGTAAATGAAGTCTTTTTGATCAACCAGCCTTGTTTATTTGGTATGTTAAGTTACATGGAAAGTACAAACAAATCATGATAAACCCTAGGTTGTATTGCTTGGGTAAATGCTATAACTGTTCATATAAGGAGAAAGATAGATATAGATATAGATTTGGATATAGATAGATACAGATGTAGATATAGATATGAAATTCCTGACATTTTAATATCATTTGATATTCTGATTATTAAAGTGTTCTGTGTCACAGAAATAACTGAATTTTCTTAACAATTGCATTGTGGTCTTTTGTCATTTGCAAAATGAGTTTCATCTTAAACCAGATTCATAAAAAGGACTTTTTTTTTTAACAAGTGCAGGGTTTTGATATCTTTAAAATCATAAAACTGGGGCATCTCGATGACTCAGTCAGTTAAGCGTCTGACTCTTGGTTTTGACTCAGGTCATGATCTCATGGCTCATGAGATTGAACCCTGTGTCAGGCTCTGCACTGACAGTGTGGAGCCTGCTTGGCATTCGCCCTCTCCCTCTCTCTGCCCCTTCCCTACTCGTGCTTTCCCTGTCTCTCTCAAACAAATAAATAAACTTAAAAAAATCATAAAGCTGAAATGGGGAAGACTTTCCAGAACTAATGAAAAGCTACATTCAAACTGAACAAGAATTAGTAACATGGAACTAAATGAACTGAAGAAGATGATTATAGTTTTTGTGACTCTTATTTGCAACATTGCTTGTTCTCTGATATTTGCTCTTCCAGGTTAAGGAAACTTTCTCTTAAGATGACTCTCTCTGACTTACAGAAACATGGTAAAATATTCATTTGTGAACAAATTGAAGCATCTAACTTTCCTCCCTAGCTGAACCCTCTGAAATTCAAAAGCTCTCAGTGAATATCCTTTCTTTCGAGGCAATTACAGTTGTTTGCATAAGTTCAATAAGAATCTGTCCTCCTTGTAACAGGACACCATTGGAAATATTGGTTATTTTACCAAAGCTTTGACTGGAATGTCATATTTCAGAGAAGCATACATAGACTCAGATATGACCATACAGCTTTAAGGAACCAAGGTTGCTTTTATGAAACATAAAGCCAACGGACCCCTGGGTGACTCAGTCAGTTAAGCGTCTGACTTCAGCTCAGGTCATGATCACAGTTTGTGAGTTTGAGCCCCACATCCAACTCTGCACTGTCAACACAGAGCCTTCAAGGATCTTCTCTCTCTGTCTCTCTCTGACCCTCTCCTACTCATACCCCCCTCTTTTTCTCTCAAAAATAAACATTTAAAAAAATGAAACTTAAGCCAGCAAAGCCCCTGTTGGCCCGATACCTTGCTTACAGATTTCCCAACAGCCTTACCACGTGAGTGAAGAGTATCACTTCCTGGCTGGTGCAGGAACATGGCAGGATATTTGGGGGGGGGGGTGCTTAAGAAGAGGAATTCACCCACATCTACAGGTACTGCCGGAATGTCTGATGGCAAGTATTTGGCTTGTACTCTGGCCTAGAGCAGCTACTAAAAGCTCAGTCAACATTCTTTATAAAAAGTTCCAGCAAAGCAAATTTGTAAAGATCTATATGACCAGTCACTATTCTTGCTAGGCCTATGTAAATAATTAGGCCAAGTTTGTTAAAGCAAACTTGTTTTTCAAATGAATTAGTTTTGATTTGGCTATCTCTGGAAATAAGGTGATTTGGAGAGAAAATTATGTTTCGGTAACACATCTTTGCAGGTGTTAAACTCTAGTTCTGATTGCCTTTGAATGTTGTTTGCTCAAGCTAGACAACTTGTGGTAAGCTTCAGAGAAATTGGCACAGTAGCTCACGTATGGAGAATCCTCTTGCTTGCTATTCTCTGGGCATAATAACAGGACTCCATGGCCATATGATTATTTGAACAGCTGGAAAATGGGATGGATTCTCCTGAAGTGGTAAATTCAGCTATCACCTTGGCCAATTCTGTGTGGCTGGGATGACCAGAGTGTGTCCCAGTCCATGGGGTTAACTATGCTTGTGGAGATAATGGATGGCCCCACTTTCCTTATGCCTGGATTGGGTGATACACTTGGGGGTGCCCTTATCTCCTAAGGCAGGTTTTCTCCCACTTGCCAGTGATTCCTCATAATTAGGATATTGTTAAAGTTAGACATCAAACAAGGAGGGCTTATTGGTGGTTTAATCCCTTAACCATATTTGCCCCAGGGGCCACCTCTATTGATGTAAAATTGCAAATAGAGGCTTTAGCCAAGCATACTGTAGCCATCTTAAAAGACCCAGCTCAGCTTAAAAAGTGGCCCTCCAAAACTGAATGGAGCTTGATATCCTGACTGCAGCCCAAGGAGGCACCTATGCTTCATTAAAGCAGGGTTGTAGGTATGTACTCCATATTATCACACAAATAAGACAGGGTTACCACCGGACACGTATACTCAAATTAAGGCTCCACAAAATTCTTCCCTCTCTTTCAAGGACTGGTTAAGTTCCTGGTTCGCAGGAGGACTATGGTCAACTATTAAGGGTCTCTTTGTTGGACTTCTCATTCTTATATGTTGCCTTTTCCAGAGTTTCTGTGCTTGGTGCCAAGACTCCATCACTACAATAACTTTAGGTTGACAGATGGTCCTTACCATCCACAGAGATATTTCTTTGATGTCCACAGCAGACTTGGCTGCCTCCACTTTTCCTAACTCCCCTATACACTCCTGACTAATCAATGTTGACCCATTAGGTAGGGACATCTGTAGGTCTCTATTCAGCAGCAAGATGCTACAGAAGATGAAGACTTCCACCTGCCTTCAACAGTCTTAAAGATTTAAAGGTCAGAATTGTTCAGGGAGCAGGGGGCACCTTGGTGGCTCAGTCAGTTAAGGCTCTCGTTCTTGATTTCAGCTCGGGCCATGATCTCATGGTGTGAGTTCAACCCTGCATCGGGCTCAGCAATATGAGAGTGGATGCTGCTTGGGATTCTCTCTCTCCCACTCTCTTTGCCCCTCCCCTGCTCACTCTGTCTTTCTCTCAAAATAATAAACTTAAAAAATTGTTCGGGGGCGGGGGAATGAGGAGAACAAAGACAAGAGAACCATAATCGAAATTATATTTTCTCATAACTTGCAGCTCACTGATAAATCCCTGAGACATGCAGAGCGTGACCCTGCTCAAAGTGCTCATGGCTGCCTTAATGTTGATGTTTTTCTAGAGACTGAAAGCAACTGGCTTCACAACATCCTGAACTCCAGGATCCCGTGACTCTTCTCTAACATGCACAAATCCCTTTAGAGACTTAGGTTATCTCTACTTTCCTCATCCCCCAAACTTAAAAGTATACAATCAGTCATTCCTTACCTTCCAAGTACAACTCTTTCTGCCAATGGGTCCTGTCCCTGTGGTATAATTAAAACACCTTTTTGCACCATAAAATGTCTCAAGAATTCATTCATGACCATTGGGCTCGATGACCCTGCATCACATAGAGATGGTGACACTAATGTGCAAAGGTGCTTAGGACGTGGCTTCCTCCTGTCCATAGCACAGTTATGGACACAGGCATGGACACGGAAGGACACCATTTTACTGAAAGAACACAGCCCAGGGTCACACAGCTGGTAAGCAGCACACTGGATCTCAAACTCTAAGCTCCTGGCCCTGCCCCCAGGGTCCACAAAGGGCTCTCCAGATGGGAAGCTGATACTGGCTTTGGGGACACTACCTTACCTCCATGAATGATCTCACCTGTTCAAGGCCCCCAATCTCTGTTCATGCTGTTTCTTTCCCTGATCCCTGCTCCATTTATAATTGGGGTGACCCTGGCCACCTGCTAGGCCCTCCCTGCCCAGCACACCTGGTGCTGCTAACAATATGGGTGTTGTCCCAGGGCCTCCAAGAGATAAGCTGATGAACTATTTATCTTAAAATACTCTCATTCCTGCAGATCCCAGGAAATGCCATGAGAGTCAGCTTGGATTATTCCCCCTGTGGGGTTCATAATGTAAAGTCCAACCTAATGGGTAGGAGGGTCACATAGACAAGTGAGAGATCGACCACTATTTGAGATATTAAAAGGTCTAGGCCAGTTAGAGATGATTTGGGGACCAGACAGCCTTCTCACACCAATATTTCAGGATATTCCAGGTCTGGAGACATATTTGATTATAATTTTATCATGCTCATTCAGTCAAATATAGCTCTTTTTCTTTGGGATTTCTTTATTCATATTTATAGAGGGACTTCTCAATTACTAAACATACGGGAATTTCTAGTTAGCTTTTTAGCAGTGATTTCTAGCACATTATATTACCAAAAGATGCTCTGTGTGTTTCATTCCTCTGGAATATATTGAAATTTCACGTATGGCCAAGATAAGTAGTATGAGTTTTTGTATCTGTATCCTATGTGCCTAAAGTTAATGTGTCCTCCACAGTGTTATATGTAGATGTGAACACATATATGGATATCGCCGTGGGATTTCAGATGGTTACTAGCAAGATCTATATCTTATGGATGTTATGTCTTCTTTGAGTTATTTAGAGAGGGTTGAAAACTCTCATTCTGCTTATGTATTTCATTGGAGTTCTGAAAGGAAGGAGAGAGCTCCGAGAAGAGGGGAAAGGGACCTGGGTTGGGAGGGACCAGAAACCAGAAGGTCTGCCAGTGTTCCAGAGAGCAGCAGTCGTTGGGATGGCATGTGGTGATGTGGTAGGTGAAAAGTGGCTTTTTAAAAAATAAAGTCACGCTGGGTGTCTGTGTTGATCTACCAGGGGTGAAGGGAGCTGATTGGGCGAGAGAGAGAGAGAGAGAGAGAGAGTATAAAGGTTACAGGCTGTTAAAGCAATGCTCAGAGAGTTGAAGGCTTGAACATAGATGGATCCTCCTCTGCTCCAGCTGCTACTTGTGTCCTGCTCACCTAGTGATTTATTGACCCGCTGACCAACTAACCTGTCTGAACCCCCCCCTCCCTCTACTCTAGTACTTGATCTAATCTTGGTACTGTCCCTCACCTCCTTCTTCTCCTGACACACCCCCTCCCCAATCTCACCCTTACTGAAACACCACCTCCAACTCCAATTACCACCCCACTGCATTCCCACCCCACCTCCTCCCTGGTGCCCCTGTGCCGCCTGATACAACCAGGACATGAAGGTACAGAAGCTGTTTTGTCTGTCTACTCATGCTCTTGTGTCCCAGTTACTCAAACCCAAATGTGAGTAATCATGGGACATCGGTAGATTCTTCCTTCGTATTGAGTTCATTCACACTGTGGTTAAACAACAGTTTTTTCATGGGGTTCTTGATGGGAACTTCAGAAGAACTTCAGTTCTTCCTGAAGACTGAGGACCACAGGGCAGGTTTCTCCACCAGCCTGAAGTAGTTGTGGCCACAGCTGTCCATATCCTGTTCTGGGTCTGGTCTGTGCTTCTTGGACCAAAAAGATCAGCATTGACAGGATGGAAACCTGAAAAGAGTATATTCATAATGTCAAGAAGGAAGGATTTATGAAGATACTAAAAGCCTCTGAGATCTTAGTCTTCAATAGGGGCTTATATGATATGTGAATTATATCTCATTAAAATTGTTTTAAAAAATGTCACAAACTCTTATTTAATAGCATCTATGCACATTAGATTGGCTCCTGGAAGCCCTGTCAAGATCCTGATTCAAGCCATGTAAGTTTAGGGTCCATCTTAGATGTGATTTGTTTTCCTATCAGCACACTGTTCATATTTGTGAAGTTTGGTAGCCCTGGGAACAGTGGTATCTGAAGCATTGGTGTTTGTACGAGAGGGTTAAGAAGTGAAATGTCCTTTGTGCTCTGTGCTTCCTGGTTTGTTGGCTTTTAAGAACTTCTGGTCAGCCCATTCTTTGTGGTTTTGGAGGCTGCCCCTAGGTTCTCTGTCCCACCTCATTGATGGGAGTTCTGAAAAGCCCAGCAGAAACTAGCTGCACCCTGCTGGGACATGTACAATAAGTAAATCACTAGGAGCGACCTGATCAGGAAGTGAAGGAGTTTGTCCTTTCTTTAGCCATCTATGTGCAGAGTGTTGAATTACCCAAAGGAAAAAGTTTCCAAATGTCTGTAGGATTTTTTGAATATAAAGATATACCTGGATCCCAGTGTGAATGTTTCACTTACTCATGAAAAGGCAAACCTGTAGGACACCTGCGTGGCTCAACAGTTAAGTGTGTGATTCTCGATTTTGGCTCAGGTCATGATCTCATGGTTTGTGAGATTGAGCCCCGTATTGGGCTTTTCACTGACAGCTCAGAGCGTGCTTGGGACTCTTTTCTCTCCCTCTCTCTCTGTCCCTTCACCACTTGCATGGTTCCTCTTTCTCTCAAAATACATACACATTTTTAAAACATCAAAATCTGTACCCCCCAGGGGAGAGAGACAGGGAACACCCATAGAAATAAGTAGACTTCTTTAGATTGGCAGGCACCAGATTCATAGAGCTGGATCTGGAAAGCCCCACTAGTCTGGAATAACCCTTGTACTGAGGCAGACTCATCCCCCATGAATAACTCTAGTCAAAATAGAATCTATTCTGTTTCTTTTGAGACTACAAAGGAGGAAATTTCTTGGTCGTCTTTATTAGAATTTTCCTCCTCTACCTGGGCTGCATCTTATAGATCAGTTCAGCTTTCTCTCCCTACCCATCTCTGAGTTTTGCATAAACTAACTTTTCTTGAATTTCCTACCTGCCCCTGGTCATGGCCCATGGTCTGTGAGAATGTAGTGAAGAGACTGGACAGCAACATGCAGAAGAATGAAACTGGACCACCTTCTTACACCATACACAAAAATAAACTCAAAATGAATGAAATACCTAAATGTGAGACAGGAAACCATCAAAACTGTAGAGGAGAAAACAGGCAACAACTTCTTTGACCTCAGCCACAGCAATTTCTTGCTCCACACGTCTCTGAAGGCAAGGGAAATAAGAGCAAAAATGAACAATTGGGACCTCATCAAGATAAAAAGCTTCTGCACTACAAAGGAAACAATCAACAGAACTAAAAGGCAACTGACGGAATGGGAGAAGGTATTTGCAAATGACAGATAAAGGGTTAGTATCCAAAATCTGTAAGGGAGTTACCAAACTCAACACCCAAAAAGAAATAATCTAGTGAAGAAATGGGCAGAAGACATGAATAGACATTGTTCCAAAGAAGACATCCAGATGGCTGACAGACACATGAAAAGATGCTCAACATCACTCATCATCAGGGAAATACAAATCAAAACCACATTGAAATACCACACACTGGTCAGAGTGGCTAAAATTAACAACTCAGGAAACAAGAGATGTTGGCAAGGATGTGGAGAAACAGGAACCTCTTGCATTGTCAGTGGGAATGCAAACTGGTGCAGCCACTCTGGAAGACAGTGTGGAGGTTCCTCAAAAAATTAAAAATAGAACCGCCCTACAACCCAGCAATAGCGCTACTAGGGATTTATCCAAAGGATACAGGAGAGCTGATTCATTGGGGCACATGTACCCCAGTGTTTATAGCAGTGCTTTCAACAATAGCCAAATTATGGAAAGAGCCCAAATGCCCATCAACTGACAAATGGATAAAGATGTGGGATATATATATATATATATATATATATATATATATATATATATACACACACATACACACATATACATACACACACACACACACACACACACACACACACACACAATGGAATACTACTTGGAAATGAGAAAGAATGAAATCCTGCCATTTGCAACAACATGGATGAATTGGAGGGTATAGTCAGAAAAGACAGATATCATATGTTTTCACTCATATGTGGAACTTGAGAAACTTAACAGAAGACCATGGGGGAAGGGAAGGGGAAAAAATAGTTTCAGAGAGGGAGGCAAACCATAAGAGATTCTTGAATGTGGAGAACAAACTGAGGGTTGATGGGGGGGGGAATGGGAGAGGGGGAAAATGGGTGATGGGCATTGAGGAGGGCACTTGTTGGGATGAGCACTGGGTGTTGTATGTAAGCGATGAATCATAGAATCTACCCCCAAAACCAAGAGCACACTGTATACATTGTCTGTTAGCTGACTTGACAATAAATTTTAAAAAAGAGTCAATTACTAATATTAACAGCTAGACAGCTGCCAGATGTTTCAAGGGTACCCAAGACTGAGGATGGTTTACATTCATATCAATATGGCCTGCCTTTGGTGCATTTGATCCCCATGATCATTGTGCTGACAGCGCCTGCTCTCTTTCAGACAGTGGCCACTCAAAGACGGGGTGCATTTCCCACCAGCATGCATTTTAGTGACCTCAGTTTTGAGAGCTGAAGAAACAAATGGTATACGTTGTGGAGGCTACTTTCTAGAAAGGTTCATTTGTACAAAATTAAAGCTTCGTATATGAATTCGTGTGAATTGCATTGTGTGTGTGTTTGCTCCTAAGATAGAGGTAAGTCTAGTTTTTGTAAAATGATACGTTTCTTTTGTTTTGATGACCATATCCAGGACTTTTGTATTCTTTTAGAAGTTAATTTTCATAGTCGTTATTGATTGATTTAGGTGCAATACTCTGAAATAGGAACGTGAATTCCTTTCATTGGCTATTTGACGGGTGTAATCAAGGGACTTAAAATCTCATAGATATCATCAGAATATATAAGATCATCTGATTATGCAAATCTTTATTTACTTCAGAAATTTGACATTTTGGGCTGCGATTCGGTATCAGAGTAAACATTGAAAGAAAATGTCAATGTGTTTAGGAAGCGAAAAAGAAGTATAATTTGTTTGGGATAATAAACCCATCACTCGCAGTTATGTCCCTATCTGTAAACATCTATCTATATAACATTCTCATTTGTATCTCTAGTACATTTTTTTATTGTTACTTTCTCCCATTCTTTCATAAATTTTGGGCATATTTTTGGAGATATTCAAAAGGAGTTTAGGTACTTTATGAATGTACATTAGAAGTCATTGACTTCTTATCGATCATATGTTTAATATTATGTATTTTTCTATTTTAAGTTGGTTTATAAATTCTTAGGTTAATTATTTAGAAAGTATTTGGAATGTGTTTGTCAGCAAAATAAAACCCTAAGTGTTGTCCATTCTAGTTTTGCTATAGCTTCAGTGTGGTGTAATTTATGTATAATGACACCTTTTTAAAGGAAACGATTTGTTGATATTTGACATATAAGGAGTAATGAAGCTATCAACACCATAAGAGAATAAACACACTCCATCACTCCCAAAGTTTGCTCCTGCTCCTTTCTAAGCCATCTGTCCTCCTCCTTTGAGGAGGCATTTGAACGTCTCTTGGAGATTGCTTGAGGGTTTGTAAAGATGATTCTTTGTGACAGATATATTGTAAATGTCTTTGATGGATTCCTCGTTGTCTCCAATATTATTTCAGCTTCTCCATATTTTATCCTACCATTTCTCTCTTGGCTCTGATGTGTTTGGAATTCTGTGGAAACATAACATTATCACCGCCCCCCTGGGAATTTGTGCATTTCTAATTTACCTCTGGAGAACTGTATTTGCTGTTAGTATACTAAAGTACCTTATATTTTTTAAATCATAAATAAGCAGAAAATTTTATACTCACTGTGCCTTTATATGCACTCAGTATTACAAATTTCCTTCTAATCTGTTCAATTTTCACTGTCATTTAGATTGAACTATTTAAAAATTTCTGTAGAAATGTCTTCTTTGACCCATATATTTTTAAAGTTCAAGTGTAATGTACATACAATGTAATATTAGATTCAGGTGTGCATTACAATTCTACAGCTCTTTACATTTCTCAGTGCTCATCACCATAAGTGTACTCTTGATCCCCTCTTTTGCCCATCCTCCCACCAACCTCCCCTCTAACCCATGTGTTCTTTAGAAGCTTATTTAATCTACAATGTTTTTGTCATTTTCCAGCTATCTTTCTGTTCGTGAGGTCTAATTTGACTCATTTGTGGTCTGAGGACATACTTCCTATGATTTCTGTTATTGTGGCTGATCAGATGTATCTTATGGCTGCAAATATGGCCTGTCTCAGTGAATGTTCTATGTGAGCTTGACAGGAATGTATAATCTTCTGTTGGATGGAGTATTCTACAGATGGTAATGGATCCAGTTGATTGGTGGTGCTGTTCAGGTCATATGTGATCTTACTGAATGTCTGTGTGCTGGATCTGTTGGTGCCTGATAGAGGGTATTGAATTCTCCAGCTGTAGTAATGGATTCAGCTCTTTCTACCAGCAGTTCTGTCAGTGTTGGCCTTGTGTATCTTGACACATCGGCATGCACATTAGAAATTGTTGCGTCTTTTTGGAGAACTGAGTTCTTTACCATTGAAGTAATGCCAATCATTATCCCTGACAATTTTCCTTACTCTGTAGTGTGTCTGAAGGATAATTTCACTGGCTACAGACAGTTTGATGTTTAACACTTGAAATATTCTCTTCTTCTTGATTGTGTGGTTTATGAAAAGAAGTCTCATATATTTCTTATCCTTGTTCCTCTTGGGTAAGGTGTTCTTGCTCCCTTCTCTCCTTACACCCCCATCCCCTGCTCCAGATTTCCAAAGCTGTTTTAATTATCTGTAGTTGAATATTATACATTAAGTGTAGTTGGTGGGTTTTGTTGTTGTTGTTGTTGTTGTTAGTTGTTTGTATGTTTGTCTTGGGTATTTGTCCTGCTTTTGATTTTTTGAGAATCCTGGATCTGTGATTTGGTGACTACTATTTACTTTGGAAAATCCTCAGTCATTATTGCTTCAAATATCTCTCTTTTCCATTGTCATGGTATTCCTAACGTGTGTGCTACACTTTTTGCAGTTGTCCCACTGGTCTTGGGTTTTCTGTGCCATATTTTTAACTTTTTTCTTTGTGTTTTCTTTGTTTGGAAAGTGCTCCTGGAATTTCTTTAGGCTCAATGATTATTTCCTCAGCTATGTTGAGTCTGTTAATCCATCAAAGGCATTTTTTATTTCTGTTATGGTGCTCTTGATATCTTGAATCACTTTAAAGTCTTAGAGGTTCATCTCTCTGCTTACATTCACCATCTCTTTTTGCATGTTGTCTACTTTTTTTCATTATCTGCATTATCATAGGAATGGAAGTGGTTTTAAGTTCCCAGACTGATAATTCCTACATCTCTGCCATAGGAAGTGTGATTCCAGTGTGTTTGCTGTCTGTGTTCAAACTGTGTGGTTTTTACTTTACTATGCCTTGTAAGTTGTGTTGAAATGTAAATGTTACGTGCTGGTAAAGAAACTGAGGTAAATAGGACATGAGTGTGAGGTTTTTATATTTATCTGGCTAGGGGTTAGGCTGAATTTACTTCCAGGTGAGACAGGAAGGAGAGAGCCCTGGCGTTGAGTATTTTCCCTCACCTATATTGCTTACTCTTTGGGAAATCCCCAGTTAGTCTCTTAGTTCCTCTTGAGGGCAGATCTTTTCTGGAAGAACAGAATACTTTGGAATTTATTTCTAAATGAGTATCTCCCCCTCCCCCTGCCACTGTAGAACACTTGCCTTCACAAAGAAACACAACTATTAAGTATTTTGTGTGTTCATATTCCTTTTCACTTCCCCAGCCCGTGGGGCTGAGTGACAAGGGACAGGGAAGCTCAGAGGTTCCTAAGTGGCTTTTTGATAGCATGATGATATTCCAATATCCTGGCAAGAGTGTAGGGCTGGCCTCAGCCTCTCATCATCCTTTAAAACTTTAGAATGGGGAACTATGTTGATGGTGTCAAAACAGGATCATGCCTAGATTTGATTGGGCTAGAATTTATCAAGGGTGACTGAGGTCTGCAGAGCACTTTTTGTTCTTTTTTTTGAAACACTAGCTGTCATTTCTGTTGTTGCTTGTGCTTTAGCTGTAGCCGTGTTTTATTCTTTTTCTCATTTGGTGGCTTCTATTTCGTTTGTAGCAGTCTGGAAAAAATCATGGCACCTGATGTGCTATAACTCTGTATGAATTAAGTAAACAGCCAACTCCATGTAAGATTTCAGAAGAGCTTTCTAGAGAATGAAAGAGGTATATCTTAGCACAAAGGTTTTGCTCTTCCTTCCTTCTCTCCCTCCCTCCCTCCCCTCCTGTCCGTCTGTCCGTCCTTCCTTCCTTCCTTCCTTCCTTCCTTCCTTCCTATTTCTTTATTTCAGTATTTAAAAATAATCCTAGTTCTAAACTTCAGTGTGGATACTGGGTTTAAAAAAAATAAGTGAGGGAAATGATGATTTAGTGCATTTTTTAAATGTCTGTATTATCAATGGTCAAAACTGAATAGGCTGAATGTTCATTTAATATAAACAGATTTTTGGTTCAAAAAAAAGCTATTTACGTTGTGCTCTTTAACAGAAATTGTGAAGTACCATGACTTAAATAGGAAGTTCTAACTTTTTCTTATTTTTTAATCCTGTGAATTAATTATGCAAAATAAAATTATTGTAATTTAATTGGATTACTATTTTGCTGTTTATCAGGAACTATAGGTTTTTACTAATAATATGTTTTGTTTTTTTTTTTTAATTTTTTTTTCAATGTTTTTTATTTATTTTTGGGACAGAGAGAGACAGAGCATGAACGGGGGAGGGGCAGAGAGAGAGGGAGACACAGAATCGGAAACAGGCTCCAGGCTCTGAGCCATCAGCCCAGAGCCTGACGCGGGGCTCGAACTCACGGACCGCGAGATCGTGACCTGGCTGAAGTCGGACGCTTAACCGACTGCGCCACCCAGGCGCCCCAACTAATAATATGTTTTGACAACAAATTTAATTTTGTTTTTTCCCCTCTTACAGCCTCGAGAATATCATGGTAAGAATTTAAGCTTTAGTTTTCTTTGCAGTATTTTCTCAGTACCGGTGTTTGATGTGGGTTTTTTTTTTTTTTTAATGTTTATTTTGAATGAGAGAGAGAGAGTGTGAGTGGGGCAGGGACAGAGAGAGAGGGAGACACAGAGTTCGAAGTGGGCTCCAGACTCCTTGCTGTCAGTACAGAGCCCGATGGGAGTGTAGAACCCATGAACCTTGAGATCATGACCTGAGCCAAAGTTGGACACTCAACCAATTGAGCCACCCAGGTGCCCCTTGATACGCATTTTAATTTTTTTTTCCAACGTTTATTTATTTTTGGGACAGAGAGAGACAGAGCATGAACGGGGGAGGGGCAGAGAGAAAGGGAGACACAGAATCGGAAACAGGCTCCAGGCTCTGAGCCATCAGCCCAGAGCCCAACGCGGGGCTCGAACTCACGGACCGTGAGATCGTGACCTGGCTGAAGTCAGACGCTTAACCGACTGTGCCACCCAGGTGCCCCTGATACGCATTTTAATTCAACTAAGGATAAATATGGTGACTTCTCATGTCTAATTGACTTGTTAACTCTTGAAATTCATCTTTCTCTTCCCTGTTTGGAGTCTAAGTGACAATGTGCAGGGAGTTGCCATCTCTTAAGACATCAGGAGGAGGAACACATCACCAGAGTAGAGGGAATGAAATGAGTGTAATTTTACATAGAAATGGTTAGGAAACAAGTGATGATATGGGCCTGAGGTTTGGAGTACTTTGCCATGACCTGGCTCTTGGTGTCATGTGAAAATGAGAAAACACTCTATCTACAAGCCTATCAAGAAGCCTAAGCTTAGAGACGAAGCTAGATATTGCCAGGTAGGGTGTGCGTCACAAGAGAGGTATAAACCATGGTTTGAGTCTGAGGTGGAGGGAGCTGTTCATGCCAGGGGAGAATGAGTGGAAATGAATTTGTTGCAAATGGGGGTAATGTACTCTGCATGGGCTCTATAGACTGTGGTGATTCTATGGTGCTGTCTGTTGAGAGCCAGGGTGGCTGCCTGACACTTAGAAAGCCCTCAAATTGAGGCTGGTGTTTATCCCTTTGAATGCAGCGGTGGTGGCAGTGAGAAGAGTGATCTCAGGGCATGAGAGCTCTCACACTGGGCCAACAGAAGAGAAGTTTGCACTTTATGGTCGGATGAGATGATTAATCCCGGTTAAAGGAGTCTGTTCTAGAGTTTACATGTGTTATCCACCTGTAATTGGGTGCTTAATGTGTGTTGAATAATATTTCTGTAAGGTTGGAGGGTAACATTCTCATGTTGGGATGAAACAAGTTTGTCTTCTAGGAATTGCCATTAATCCAGATCCTCCAGCCACTAAGTGTAAAGCTGAGATGGTACCTGTATGTTTGATTCCAAAGACCTTGTCCTCCAGGGCCCCCAGTCTCGGGTTCATGAAAGGCAATCTGTGAGCAGCAGGAAGTCATCCAAGGCCTTTGAGTAGTCAGTCAGTCAGCAGTTTGAGCTTTCCTTGTGTGGAATTCCAAATAGCACCTGGGGGGTCTAAATGGCTCAAATCGAGACTACATGATGGTTTTTTGTTTTTGTTTGTTCCTTTATTTGCAGGGACCTATCTATCTGTACCTTAATAATTGGAGGAGAGAAATGTAAGTTGATAGGATCTGATTTTTCTGTTTCATCTCTGGTGGTGACCTAAGTATTTGAAGTGATTGAATTCTCCAAGAAGGGTGCTTCCAGATGGGAGAAAAATTAGAAGATATTTTATTGTGTTTCTCCATTTTGGACAATATTTTAAATAGGAATCTCATTGAAATAAGGTTTTCTTAGGTTTAAAATGCTGCTAAAACTTCATTTCTTCAGGCACAACGGGAAAGCTAAAATGTTAGTTACACCCACCTGTCAGATCCTGTGTCTGTGCTGCTCATACATTGGGATTATTCGATGTCACTGGTTTGGTAACAACCTTAGAAAATGTCTTATCTCCTTTTAGTTAGTTTACAGTGAATAACTGAGAAGATCAATACTTTTAAGAAAGAAAACAGAGAACTTTACTTGCTGAAGAAATATCCATTTGGGAACAGAAGGTAGCATTGCCCTTTCAAATATTTTTTGTGATTTCATTTTGGTTACTTCCACTCTGGAAGATCATCCTACTGACCTATTTCATGTGTTTTGTAAACAGTACCAATTCAAGACAAGCTTCACAAATGTAAAGAGCTACCTCTTTATTTGTGAAAGGAGTCATACATTAGAAGACAGGTTTATCTAGCACTATGCTTTTTTTTAAAAAATTCTGATTCCTTTTTCGTGTTTTATACAACAGTGAATTAAGGAAATGTCTTCAGGAAACTAAGAGAGAAAGTAAGTTTCTCTCTGATGAAGCTCTTAAATTGAAGGTAAGAATCCCTTCTTTGCCTGGATTGCATCCTAAAAACACAAGTAAAAGTAACAAATTATTATTACTCATTCAACATGTTTTGTTGAAGGAGAACATCAAAATAGTGGAACACTTTAATGAAATTAAAAAAAATAGTGTTTATTAATTTTTTGAGAGATAGGGAGAGACAGAGCACAAGAAGGGGAGGGGGTAGAGAGAGAGGGAGACACAGAATCCAAAACAGGTTCCAGGCTCTGAACAGCACAGAGTCCGACACAGGGCTCAAACTCACAAACCACGAGATAACGACCTGAGCTTAAGTCGGATGCTTAACTGACTGAGCCACCCAGGCACCCACTTTAATGAAATTTTAAATGACACCTTCAAAGTGCACTTGCTACCTTGCAAACTCAGAGAGAGAGAGAGAGAGAGAGAGAGAGAGAGAGAGAGAGAGAGAGAGAGAAATGTGAAGAATCAGGAAGTGGTAAGAGCTGGCTGCTGAGTTTTACTGTAATTTGGCTTTGGAGGCTTTTTGTTCATTGGGTGAAGTGAGCACAGCATATTTGCTTGCCATTTACCACAGTAGAGAGTGGGCCTCTGGGAGCCAAACCTCTTTCTGAACAATGAGCTAGAATTTCACTAGGACCACCAAGATGAGTTTTGCTATTTCAAGGACTAGGAGTTATCTTTTATTTTCACAACTAGGTAATTATCACATCATTCCATTCTGCCCTCCAAGATATGTAGAAAATACCCAAATATAGTTGAGACACAAAGGGTGATAGCCAAAGTGTATAATCCTTTCCTTTTAAAAAATATTTTAAAATTATTCTTTATGAATTTTTTAAATTTTAGTGAGAGACGGCATGTGAGTGGGGGAGAAGGGCAGAGGGAAAGAGAAAGAATCTTAAGCAGGATTCATGCTCAGTGTGGAGCCCAACACAGGTCTGGATCGCATGATCCTAGAATCATGACCTGACCCAAAATCAAGAGTCTGATGCTGAACTGACTGAGCAACCCAGGTGCTCCATAGTCTCTTTCTCTCTTAATGCTGAACCATGAGATTTCAATGTAAATGGGGGAGGGGGGATACACACAAACACATACATACACACGTGTATATAAATATATATATAAACATGTATACTGCTAAGAAAGCCATTTATGAGTTGTTTAGACATGAACTATTTTCCACCATCTTTGTCTTCTAGTTATAGTCATGCCTCAAGGTCTTTGTTTATTGCAATGCAAGATCCTGCTGTGTGAGGTACACTCAAATTGTTGTGCGATCAATTTTCTGTGAAAGTCTTCTCCTATGTGTCTTAACCACAAGTTGCAAATGTTGAATTCAAGGATGTAGAGCTAAGAGCCTTGAGGTCCAATAACTGCCAACTGGAAGGTATATTTTCTGTTGGGGAGAAATCCCCATGTGATGGCAATGACTTTGCATTGGTAAAGGAAAGAATACCTTCATGCCTTCATGGTTCTTGCCCTTTTTCTGTCTCACCAAAATCAAGACACAGGTCATGTGCACGTTTATCAAGAAAACACCTTTTTTTTTTTTTTTACAGAAAATAAAAAGGCCCTGGAAGACAAGTGTAATGCATTGAGGTCTGTGAAAGCAACAAAGGAAGCAAAAGTCAAACAGCTGAAGGAGAAAGCACATAACCTGGAAGAATTCTATGAACAAAGAAAAGTGCCTACAGAAAAGTAAGATGTTCATGTGAGAACTGTCACAGGACTGCATTGTATGAAAGAATGTGGCGGCCAGTAGAGATAATTATATTTCTTTTGGAATGGGGTCCAGAGTATTTTTGCCAAATGCATTCAGTAGAATTGTGCCTGCCCTTCCTACCTTGCTTTCTGTAACATAACCTGCATTTTCCTTTCTTTCCTAAGTGCTTGTCACACATTGTGTCATGTATTTGGGGTGGAAGAGGGAAGGTACAGCATAATAATATTGATACCTGGATCCACTCTGGATCCACCTATAGGTTTCAGTCCCATCACACTGTTTTGTCATCCAGTAATTAGGTCATTTTTGTTTAGGACCAGACAGGGGTCAAAAATGTGTGGGGAAAAAATTGAATTATCTTGCTGCAGAAATAATAGAAAGTGGAAAGTTGGAAAGTGGGTAGGGGTGCCAGCAGTACTGGATCCCTGCATCCGTTCTGCCAGTGAGATTGTTCACTGCAGGCCCAATCCCTAAGAAAGTCGAGTTGTTTCCTCTCCCCTGAGTTTTTAAGTGTAACTCCTCTGAGTCTTGACCAAAGCCTGCAGCTTCACTAGAGCTCATCTTTGCTGGCCGCCCCTGAACTACACTTGTTTACTTCTAAGTCTGTGCCCAAAAGTTGTTCAGCTTCTTTGCTGTTCAAATGAATGCCCCCCAAATCAATGATGAGTCCTAGGGAGAGTGGGTCCAACTGCCAGCCTGGCTTTGTCCTGGGCTTCCTTCTTCTCCATCTTGGTCTTGTGTGTCTTTGTGGGGTGGTTAGATATTTGGTGCGTTCAGTCACATGCTTCCTCCTTTGTACAGTATTTCCTTTTGTTCTCAGGAGGAGATCGGGGACTTTAGAGTCCCTCATTCATGTTGGAAAGGGAACTCTTCCTTCTCTTCCCTGGAGACTCAGCTTTATGTTAGTCCTTCCCACACCTGGGGTTAGGGCCTGCTCTGTCTCACTGGCATCTTGTTTTTTTAATTTGTAAGCTCTTTCTGTGAGTGGGTACAGCACCCTGACCACCTCTCTATCTTCAACCCCTTACAACAGAGCCACTACATTACAGCCACTCCAGAAAGCATTTGCTGAAGGACTGCCTGAGAGGCCAGAAGGAAATGCATGTGCCTTTCTCTGTCTAGTGCTTTTGTGTCAGTTTCCAAGAGATACTCAATTTTGCATGTGATTCTTGAGTACATCAAGTGTCAAGTTGAAACACTCTAAATCAACACCACAAACAAAATAGTCTGAGGGTAACACAGCAAACCAGCTTTGCCAAGCATTTCTTTTTGCTGCCTTCACTATCAATGGAATGAGTCTTGTTAAAGTAGATTTGGCTTCATGAAGTTGAGGGTTTTCCATCTGAAATCTGTTTCCTGGAAGTAAACCCAGACTGTGACAGTTCATATCAGGTTGTACGTCAGGAGATGATGTTGTTCAGGAGATGTTGCCGCTCTAAGATTGGCCTTTTCCTCCACCAGGATAGGTGAAGGTGGAGGCAGGGGTTGTAGTCCTGAACTCTGGCGATATCTGGGAGTGAGCTGCAATGTTGGTGAAGCCATATCCTGGAAGGTCGTCTTTCAGGGTGATTGTCTGTGTCATGGTACAACTTTTGGACTGAGAATCAGGGCTCCCCATGGAGGTGTAAGACTAGTGATGATCCCCTGCTTCATCCTAATGGGAATAAGTTGGTCAGACATGGTTTTTCACTCACTGATGAAATGAGTCTTCACCATCTCAAACAAAAGACCAACTCTGGGAAGGCATAAAGTACAATGTTATTTGATGACTTTATGATAAAGGAGAGGAAACAGAGAACTAGAAAGTTCTGATAGCAGAGACGTGGCAGCAGACAGAAGTTGAATTTTCTTGAACTTAAATGGGGTGTTCATTTCTCTGATTGTGTTGTCAGTCTGTGCATTTATGGGAGAGGTGGGGGAAGGGATATTTGCATAGGCCTTCAAGAGTGCTGGGAGGTAAAAAGGGGGAACTTCTGGACCTTGGTCCTGACTGTGTATATATCTTTCCCATCTTAGGAAGCTGAAAATGACACTGTGAACTGGCGGCAAAGAAGAATCAGCTGCAGGTAAAATTTGAAAATAGCTACAGAAGGGGAGCCTGGGGGGCTCAGTCATTTAAGTGTCCAACTTCAGCTCAGGTCATAATTTCACAGTCCGTGAGTTTGAGCTCCATGTGAGGCTCTGTGCTGACAGCTCAGCCTGGAGCCTGCTTTGGATTCTGTTACCTCTCTCTCTGTCCCTCCCCTGCTCATGCCCGCTCTCTCTCTCTCTTTCTCTGTCTCAAAAATAAATAAACATTAAAAAAAAGAAAATAGCTACAGAAGAAATAAACAAGTACGAGTTCAGCTACTAATTACCAGAAGCTCATGAGGCCTCTGTTCATTTTTTTGTTTTTAACCTTTTGACAGTGTGTAAACTCAACATAGTAATATAAACAAAACTTCAGAGGACATATGCATAGAGTATTAACAGATAAAGAAGGTAAGTTTTAGAAAGAACAAAACAATTAAGTTTCTAAACATTTGCAGATCTCAAGCAATGGCCAGACTATGTGGAAACTTCGTCCATGCCAACACTCCTCGGGGGTGGTATCAATTGTCATAATCTATAGGAGAGCAGTGTGTCGTACCATGAATCATACCCATCAACATGGTAGTGCCATTTCATGGCCCTTGTCTTTGCAACCCTGGGACACGTGGTGAGGATATAAGTTAAAGAAGAATAGAGTTTTATGATAAAAGACACTTGTCACATGATGAGTTAGGGAAAGATTGAAAATGGGAAGGAATTCTATGAACGCTGAACCCTACGAGCCTGGAATAATAAGGAAAGGACGTAACCATAGCTTTGATCCTACTGTACATTTATAATCATGTGAAATGTGTTTCATGTGTAAGAATAAATTGTATCGGGACAAATATGAGGTTGATGGGAACGTGGGCAGATTATTTAAAATCATACCCAATATTGGGTCTTATCTGACGAGAGCAGTTGTAACTCACAGGCCACAAATTGAACAAACACGGGAACAGCTGCAGCAGGCAGAGCTCACCTTTAGACACCAGGTAACCTGAGTTCTGCCTGACATACTGAACCCTTAGCACCTCACGCGGGTGAGTGTAGTGGCCCGTGGGATCCCTAAACATGGGCTTTTCATTGTTGGCTTTTTCAGCTCGCAGTTCATGAGAAGAATGCTTAGGACAACTAGGTTCTTATTTCCTCCTCTTTCTTTGGTGCGCACTCTGGCACGACTGAAGGTGGATGTGTTTTTTCTCCCCAGATCAAGACTCAGATCTGGGACAGGGAGATGGTGGAGCAGGGCAGGGAGGTCACTTACTTGAAATACAGGTGTGGTCATTTGACTTGCATTTTTATGGGTGTTTCCAGGGATGACGCCTGCACTGTTAGTTGTCTAGTAGACGACGTGGTGTTGCAACTCTTATAGAAGTCCATATTTTTCTGTATCCAAGACTGGACGGGATGGAAGCAAAGAGGCTGCCTGAGGGATACACAAGGCAGAAACCAATGGCTGCAAGACCAGAGATGCAGAACCCTCCAAAGAGGGGTAAGAAGCACGTTGTGATGTGTCCCAGTCTAATTTCTGCTGTGCAGCCTGTTCCTGTGGGTGATCATCGTGTGGTCTGGAAAGAATCACACGCACTAAGGACGGCAGGTGGTCTGAAGGGGTCACAGAAGGGTGTTGTCCTCTGGTGCCACAGACAGTGAGGCACTTGTCCCTGTGACTGGTGGAGCTCATGCCCCTTCTCTGACGGTGACCCTCCCACCGCCTCTAGCATCCCCCTGTCTGAAGAGCCTGGAAAGGATGACAGGACTTGGGCCTCATCCTTCTTCCCACCCGGACTCAATGCGAAGACTTTAGTTTATTTGAGGAGAAGGTCATTTATTCACTATTTTTAACGGTCTTTATTTTTGTGTGTTTTTGGGAACTGTAGCCCTGCATCCCTCAATTCAAATTCCATAGAGCTTAGCTTCGTCCTCTGATGGTATCAGTGCAACCCTGAAGCTTCACTGCTAACTTCTCATAGTTCTCCTTTTCTCAATAGTGTAAAATTAGTCTTTTGTTATATAATAACTGCTCTCATGTGGAAGGCAGCTTGTAGATAAGCTGAGAGATTGAACAATTCGCCTGAAGTCTGAGGAAACACACCCTTCTTGAGGATTCATTGAGGATATACACCAAACCAGTATTCTCAACTTTATTCTTTTTTTTTTTAGGTTTATTTATTTTGATAGAGACATAGTATGTCTGGGAGGCATAGAGTGAGAGGCAGAGACAGAATCCCAAGCAGGATCCACACTGTTAGTGAGGAACCCAATGCTGGGTTCGAATTCACAAGCTGTGAGATCATGACCTGAGCCAAAATCAAGAGTCGTGTGCTTAACCCAAGCATTAGCATTGAGCCACCCAAACGTGCTCATATTTATTCTTAATCTGTAATGAAATGGTGATTCCCATGATGTATACTGAGAAACCTCTGTTTTACTGATGAATTCTAAATTGCTAGTTGAGCCTGACCTGTCCATAGTTATTTGATTAATTATGAAACAACATGGACCAGGACACCGTGAGGTCTTTATCAAGGTGAGGGGATGGTTCTCCCCCTTATCCTTGGGGGTCACTCAAGGCATGTGGGATACCCTCTGCCTCTGGTCAGGGACCTGAGTGTAGGGAAAAGATTAAGATATTTGAGGAATGAGTTGAGGGATTGTTTTCATTCCACACAGTCCTCTAAAAGCAGAATAAACCTCTGTCCCTTCTAGGGTCTTTAGTAGATCGAGGAACTGCTGAAACCTCTGAGTTAGAGCAGCTCTGACTGTACCAAGAATGCAGACAAGGACAAGGTAAATGCTGGGGCCATTCTCAGTTGTAACTCTTCTGGGAAACTCTCATCTTTATGTACAGCACGCTCTCCTGGCCTTGTCTCATTTTGCGTGTTGTGTGATATGTCTGTTTTCCAAACGCACGCTCATAACCCAGGAGCCCACAGGCTTCTCAATTTTTAGTCTGTCAGCTTTCTGCAGTGAGTTTAGAAGCCAAAAGTGCTCAGAGATGGAGTACCTTAAGGTTTTTCTGTGAGTTTCAGGAAATAATGAGAGGAGGATGAGTGCACACTCCAAACAGATGTCTCCCGGCCTGGGTGACCCCTTCCAGACCTCACCTCTGTGGGAACAGTGTGGCTGCTGTGAATCTTCCTTTCTTGATTCTGGCTAGGAGATGAACCTGTTAGAAACGACATCGTGACTCCAACTTTATATTTTGTGCCCTGTGCCATTTAGAGTGGTCCTAGATAAAGTCAGTGTCATCACTCATCACCTTCCCGTCTTTGTTGGTAAATGAGTTGTCTGGAATCCTTCCAGCTATACCTTAGGTAAAACTAGTTTGAACACCGTGTCCTTCAGTTGTGTTTCTATGAGCAGTTTCTGGTTGTGTCCCCAGTCACTGTTAGAGCTGATACAGTCTCATGACACATACCAGGAGTTTTATACCAGAACACTTGCATGAAATCTGTTATGTGAATTTCTCCTCTTTTTTTCTGTTGCACATAATTACTGTGTCCTGTAGTATGCTTAAAGTCAGAATTCCCTATGAATTAAGATGAACACATCTGAGCTTTGTAGACCTTCACCACAAGTAACTTGTTCCTCACAGAAGACTCTCATTCCTCTGCAAGATTCCAGGCATCCTCCACTCCCCAGAGGTCTCAGAGGCCTTTGACAACACTTCCAGAGGGAAGACTCCTTTCTCAGGGAGAGGAGCAGAGGAGGCACAGCGAGGGTCCGGCTGCAGAACGTTTTGCCAGGAGTGGCTGTGATTCCATGAGCAGAATATGAGCCATGTATTCCCACTCATTTTTTTGTGTTCTGAATATACCAAAAGCAGAGCATCTGGAGTCGCCGTAGAGGAGGGATGCAGCGTGAACCTAGACATCGATGGCTGCCTGTCTGGAGAATCCAACTTCATTAGTCTGTAATTATTTCTGTTAACCCTCTAGGACAGGACCCTTGCCAGTTTACTTCCGCAGACATGGGCAGTGATGTGTGGTGGCATCCAGTGGCAGGGACAGAGTTTTCAGGTACTGATGCTACACTCTTGGATCCTGGTGGCAGAGAAGGTGGCAGGTGCTGACACATTCTTCTCTGGGTTACATTGGTTCTCTTGTCTGGCATATGGATGTAGCTGTGACTTCTGTTCTGCAGGGCAGTCTGGATCCTGGGGACCTCCTCCGTTAACTGGACGATTCTGCATGCCCTACCCTGGAGACGCCCCGCCCCCATGGACTATTAGGCATGTCCACCTCCTGAACCTTAGTGGCCCTGAGGCCACCCAGAACCCCTCCACCTGCAACACTTGGTAAGATGATCTGAGCACTAGGAGTTGACTTGTAAAACACACTCACCTTATTTTTGTTGCTGTTAGGTCTTGGGCCAAGGTGCAGAGGAGGTACCACAGACCATTGTGATGCAAGGGGAATGTCTGCTGCCATTACCACATTCCTCAAGTTTCTCAGGATCTCATCTTTGTCATTTCCCCCTCACGGGTGGGTACAGCCGTCTCTTATGGAGAAGGAATGGGGCCGTATGCAGAAAAGCAGACATAGCGCTTCAGCAGAAATGCCCTGTACACAGTCCACGTGCCGGGATCTGTGAGGCATGAGGCACAACGTAACGTATGTCCATCTAGTTGTGCCGCCAGCCATCCGTAGTTGTTCGCTGAGTGATGAATACATCTGAATCAGGGCTTTTAGGAGTCTTCATCGAGTTATAAGGGATGGTTCTTCAAGTTCTTCTTGGGGATCACCAGAGGCATGTGGGACACCCCTGTGCATGTGATTTGGGATCTCACTGGGGCAAAGAGTTTAAGTTGTTCGAAGTATGAGGGGAGGGTTTTTTGTTTTTGGTCTCCAAACAGTCTACTCAAGTCAGAATAAACCTCCATCCATTCTAGGGCTCTTTGCAGGTCCAGGAGCAGGTGTCACACCCAAGAGTGACATCGACACTGGCTCTGCCAAAACTGCCGAGAAACACAAGGTAAATGCTGTGGCCATTTTCAGTTCTGTCTTTACGGACATCCACATCTTTCTGTACAAGACACTCTTGTTCACATGAGCACATGAGCACGTTATCTCGTGTCCTTGTTCACATGAGCACGTTATCTCGTGTCCTGTGTCACAGGTATCACTAAAACATGGAAACTTATACCAGACATCAAAGTGCATTTGTGTTAATTTTGTCTTTTAGAATTTCACCTCATTTTTCCAGAGGACACAATTACCCTGCAAAATGTACTGTACTTAAGCTGAGAAGTACCTCTGAATTAAAAGAAATTAGATGAACCCAACTAACATGTATAGGTTACCTGTTTCTCTAAGAGCATGCTCTCCCAGGTCCTCTACAGGCCCTCAGGATCCCCATCTCCCCATGTGTCTCTGTGCCCATGGATAGCACTTCCAGAGAGGAGACCCCATTGTCGGGACAGTAGTTTGGGCACAGGCAGGGGCTTAGAGGCAGAGCTTTGATCCACGAGGGCTATGATTCCATGTGTGGACACTGGCATTGTCATTCCTTCTTATTCTGTAGTTCTTCACATACACATAAGCAGCCTCGTTGGTGGAGGGGGATGAAGGGTGCAGGGTGATCCTGGACAGAGATGCCTTCCTATCTGGAATATGCTACTTTGCTAGTTTGGTATTCAATCTATAAATCTTGTATGAAAAGAGCCCTTGCTGTTTCTACGTTTCCAGACACGTGGAGACACTAGTTTACCCCAATCACATCCTCTTCCCACCCCAAAGCTGTAAGTGGAACCCAAAGTATGGGTAGAGATTTTGGCACTGATGCTGCCCTCTTGGAACCTGGTGGTGGGGAAGCTAGTAGGATATGAGCACTGCTGCTTTGGGTTTCTGCTTTTTGCTGGTGTTGGTGCTCTGTTCTGTCCTATGAACATACCTTTCATTTCTCTCCCGCAGGCTATTATGTATTCAAGAGGGCCTGGTCCTTTCCCAGGATCGCCTTGCAAGCTGTTCCCCATGGACCACCCTTCACCACCAGTCATGGGCTATAGGCCACGTCCCCCTCCACCACCAGCTCCTCCACCTCCTCTATTTGTTAAGATGACCTGAACCGAATGAGAGGCTGGTAAAGTATATTTATCTTCTTCACGATTGACTTTGTGGGAATGATGTAGAGATGGCTGTGAGTCTTGGCAATGCAACTACCAACTGCCTGAGGACACTGTAGCATATCTCAAGTTTCTCAGGACATACACACAATGGGCAGTGTCATTTCCCTGTAATACAGTGAGCTATACATTTCTCTTGTCAAATGAAAGAGGATTTTTTACACAAAAGCAGACGTATCAGCAGCACTGGTGCATATTTTGGAGACACAATGTTTTGGGTTCTGTAAAGAATGAGGCGCACCCCTAACTTTTAGAGCATCAGGTGTCCTGTGTGAAAGAGGGACATGCATTAAATGACGCAGACCTTGTGATCACCAACATGGAAACACCAGTGAGGATCCAGGGCAAAACCGGGGGAGCCTTGAATCATACAGGAATAGAAGGGAAGTTGAGCACAGTAAGCAGAGTTTGAGGAGGTGCAGAGGGGAGGGTGTTGGGGTTAGTGAGATGCAGTTGGAGGTCATTCCTGGCCACAGCCTGAGCAGGGAGTGTGAGGTCCACACAGAGCTGCTATGTGGGGTCGCTCTCAGTGCACAATGCAGTGTTCATCTCCAAAATGTCAGTGTGTTGCCAAAGTGCACGCAGGTAATCATTTAAAAAGATTGTCTCTCTGGGTATTTGTGGGGGAAAAAAAGCCCTGGAGATATGGGGAATTTAACTTGGTGTTATGAAAATGCTGTATGCCCAAGTTCCTATCCCTCAGTGAGACTAAAAGTGGAGACAGGATCTAGATCAGCTGAGTGCCTGCATTGGCCTTCAGCCTGAGTCAGACTCAGGCCCACTTAGTGGGTCAACCTACAATTCAGGGTTGGCCAGAAGCTGCCCCCGCTGGACCCCTGTCATCTCCTCAGACTTCTCTCACAATATCCTGAGGCTTTGCCTGTGTTCCTGCTGTCTCAGCCCTAATACCGGTTCTCAGTGGGACCTACACAGAGCCTCAGCTGTGTTTTCTGTGAAAACAGGGGTAATATTTGTTTTTAAGAACATTTTAAAAAGAAGACATTATATACATAAAGCATCTGCAAAATCTCTGGGAAGTGTCCACTCACCCTTCTCACAGTTTCAATTGAGATATCTCCACACAAAGATCCTCCAAAAAAGATGGTCACGGGAGTTCACTAAACTAAGACTGTTAACAACTCAGCCCAGGGATTGGGAATCACGGTTTTAAGCAATAAGGTAAGGTCCCTTGTTTTTCTATTAAAATTCGGGCCCTGCCAGACAAAGAAAGAAAAGATAATTATGAGCCTGTGTACATTCAGAGATCCAGATCTGAAGACAATCATTTTCCATTACATATAATCTCACAGATGCAGCCACACACTCAAGTGTTCATCTGAGGTCACAGCCACAGATAAACTACAGAAGACAGAATGCATGTAGGAAGACATAAGATCAGAGGGAAATACCCAAAATCTCTTTGCCTTATAGGACAACTCTTTTGAAATTTGAAGAGGACTGTGCACGGTGAGAGACTATGGTGTTGTGTTTGTATATACATTTTAAGAAGGTGTCAGATCTGCCTGAATGCTTTCCCTGCCCATCCCGTCCCCTCCACTTTGTCCTTCCTACTGTCCCCTAACCCACCTTTCATCGTTTTCTGTGTCGGCGTCTGCTTCTAGACCCATCTACTCTCACTCCCCGAGTGCACACAGTGGGGTTCCTGTCCACACAGGTAACAAACTGGCAGAAATAGAGGATAGAAGATCACCCTTTGTGCAGGGGAGCCCGAGGGAGTTTTCTGGGGTGATGGGACCTTCCTATATCTAGACTGATGGGGTGCTTATGCTCATTTATTTAGAAATATTCACTGACTCCCTGGTGCCTTGGGGTCAGATAGACAGGTATCTGTCCCTGGGAAATGGCGGAGTTCTAATGGTGGGGAAGGATGAGGGACCAGCAGTGACTGTGGGAGAGGAGTGAGGAGGCCACAATGGAGTCAGACCCTAACCCAGGATGCCAGGTCTCCACAGACAGCACCACGTGTAGGAGGGCTCTGAGGAGCAGAGATTTCTGGATCAGACCTGTGAACTACATAATCCTCCTGCAGTTTCCTCACTGAGGGATGGACAGGGTAGAGGCCAGCAGCTGGAGGACACCCTGATCATGGCTGGATTGGAGCAGGGGACCTGGGGGATTGAGTCAGAGAAAGGGACAGGCAGAAGGTAGCAACAGGGAGTTTGAGAGACAAAGGGAAGGGAAGAGAAGGGACCTTTCTCTGCTGACTTCACCTACATTTCTGTGTGACCAAAAGGAGACTCTTGTCTCCAAGGGTAGGGAAGAGGGCTGGCAAAAAGAGTGACATTCTCAGCTCAAGTGCCCAGGATATCTGCCTTGCTCTTGAGTACCTAACACAGGAAGCCCATGCTTTCTGTCATGGTTGGAACTGCAGCTCATACCATTTAGTGAAAATCAATCCAATTATGAATCCCTCAACATTAAAGTACTGAAAGAAAATTAAGTGAACAGACTGAAAGATACAGCACAGGATAAAGTCCAAAGGTACACTGACTGCAATACTTACAGGAATATAGTCTATCAGAAAAGAAGTTAGGTACCCTAGTGCAGTCATTCAGACACCTGGGCAATATCTGAAAACGTAAAAAAAAAAAAAAAAAAAAAAAGTAGTCCTTACTTCAAAAGCAACATTAGCACTAGACACAAAGGGATCATGATTTAAGGTTTAGAGAGAAACCATATGACTTCATGGTGCTGTACCCATGAGATCAAGTCTCATCAAATTATACCCTTTAACTTGAAGGCTATTTGTTATATGTAAATTATACTTCATTAAAGAGAGTTTCAAAACATAAAATACAGAAGCAAATGTGGGAAAGTTCCTTTCTAATCCTGAAGTGCGTGCGTGATGGGAGTGTGACCATATCTCAACAACCCGAAAGATGAAGACATTTAAAAAAATTAATATTAGAGTAAGAGGACCCTGAGCTCACCCTGTCCCATGTTTTCAACTACATAACATCCACATCCAAGTCCATAACCACAGAGCGATCCAAAGAGTGGCAGAACAAACTCCACAACTAAATAGATAGAAGCTGTACCTGAAAGGTTAGGAAGGTCAGAAAGGTGGAGGGTGGCTGCCTGCAGAGAGGGCAGAGAAAGTGAGCCCTCATACCAGGGAGCTCACACAGGGAAGACTAATCCCCAGAACCTTTGGCTTTAAAACCCAGGGGGGCTGAATTCCCTTGGGTTTGGATCCTGGAGCTTTGGAGGTCAGGTGACCCAGCACTGGGTGATCCAGAAGGCTGAATGGTAGCCTACAGGTCCCTGCCTGTGTAGAGAGGCAATGTAAACATGGCATTTTACACAGTGCCAAGGCAACAGGAGGCAGATCTGTTCATGCTGACTTCTGAGTGGTGGGGGTACTTTTCTAACAATGAGGGAGCTCACAGGGACCATCCCCCCCCCCCCACCCACCCAGATTAAGCACAGAGGCACTTACCAGGGAGTGGACCTACAAAGAAGCTTGCTACCCTATGTGCTAGCTGTGTGCCAGTCCCAAGAGTTCTCTGGGGGACTCACCCACGCCAAGCCTGCTGGCCTCAGGGCATACTGTTAAAACCACACGGGCACCTTATCTGGCCAGCTGCAGGCAAAGCTGCCACTGCACACTGTGCCCATCTGTACCGCACCCAGCTGTGCACCCCCAGCTACCCTCATCTGTCCCACCCCACCCCCACCCCCAGCCACTGACGCACTCTGTGCACAGCCTTGAGCCCCTGGTTGCCCTGGTGCATAGCTCCCAGCCACCAAAGGACAGCTATGATTTGTCAACAGAATCTTGGCAAGTCAGAAGGAAGTGACATGACATGTTCAAAGTGCTGAATGGAAAAATCAGCAGCCAAGAATATTCTATCCAGCAAGGCTATCATTCAGAATAGAAGGAGACAGAGTTTCCCAAACAAAAACTAAAGGAGTTTGTATCATTAAACCAGTCCTGCAAGAAATATTAAGAGGGACTGAGTGGAAAGAAGAGACCCAAAGTGACAGTAGAGAGGTAGGAAACACAAATCCAGTAAAAATGAATATTTCTGTAAAACATCAGTTGAGGAACTCACAAAAATGGATGTAAAATATAATTATATGTACCAAAAACATAGGGAGAAAATAATGAGTTCAGAGGTAAATGACCATCAATACAAACAGCTAAAAGCAAAGAAATTATGTAAAAACCTAATGGTCACCATACATCAAAAACCACTCATATGCAAAGAATAAGGAGAAAGAAATCAAATCACTAAAGTAAATCAACAAAACATGAAAGAGAAAGACAAGAAAGGGTTGAGAAAATCATTAGAAACCATAACAAAACAGGTAATAAAATGGCAATACATACATACAATAATTAATTTGAATGTAAATGGAATGAATGCTCCAATAAAAAGACATAGAGTGTGGGGCGCCTGGGTGGCGCAGTCGGTTGGGCGTCCGACTTCAGCCAGGTCACGATCTCGCGGTCCGTGAGTTCGAGCCCCGCGTCGGGCTCTGGGTTGATGGCTCAGAGCCTGGAGCCTGTTTCCGATTCTGTATCTCCTTCTCTCTCTCTCTGCCCCTCCCCTGTTCATGCTCTGTCTCTCTCTGTCCCAAAAATAAATAAAACGTTGAAAAAAAAAATTAAAAAAAAAAAGACATAGAGTGTAAAAATGGATGAAAAAACAAAACAGATTTATATGCTGTCTGCAAGTGACCCATTTTAGACCTCAAGACACCTACAGATTGAAAATGAGAGGATGTCAAGAAACATCACACAAATGAAGGTCAAAAGAAAGCCGGGGTAGCAATACATGTATCAGAGGGGAAAAAAAGAGGACTCAAAGAAAATCACAAATGAGAGGGGCACCTGGGTGGCTCAGTCGGTTGAGCCTCCGACTTGGGCTCAGGTCATAATCTCACACCCTGTGAGTTCAAGCCCCGCGTTGGGCTCTGTGCTGACAGCTCAGAGCCTGGAGCCTGTTTCAGATTCTGTTTCTCCTTCTCTCTCTGACCCTCCCCCATTCATGCTCTGTCTCTATCTCAAAAATAAATAAACGTTAAAAAAATTTAAAAAAAAGTAAAATCACAAATGAGAGAGGAGAAATCACAGCCAACACCTCAGAAATACAAAAAATCATAATATTATGAAAACTTGTAAGTCAAAAATTTGGACAATTTACAAGAAACAGATAAATTCCTAGAAACATATAAGTTACATAAACTGAAACAGAAAGAAATAGAAAACATAAACAATAGCCAGCAAACAAATTGAGTCAGTAATCAAAAAACTCTCAACAATCAAAAGTAGAGGAGCAGGTGACTTCACAGGTGAATTCCACCAAACAGTTAAAACATGGTTAAGACCTCATCTTAAGCTATTCCAAAATATAAAAAAGGATGGAAAACTTCCAAATTCATGCTATTAGGCCAGCATTACCCTGATACCAAAACCTGATAAAGAGTCCACTAGAAAAGAGAACTCCAGGCCAATACCCTTGATGAACATGGATGCAAAAATTCTCAAATACTACCAACCAAATTCAAAAATACCTTTAAAAAATCATTCACCACAATTAAGTGGCTTTGTTCCCAAGCTGCAAGGTGGTTCCATATTTGCAAATCAATCACTGTGATGCATTACATCACTGGGAGAAAGGATAAGAACCATATGATCAGGGCTCCTGAGTGGCTCATCCCTTGAAGCGTCCGACATTGGTTCAAGTCATGACCATATGGTTCACGATTCAAGCCCTGTGTTGGGCTCTCTGCTGACAGCTCAGAGCCTGGAGCCTGCTTCAAATTCTGTGTCTCCCTCTCTCTCTGGCCCTACCCCACTCACATTCTGTCTCTGTCTTTCAAAAATGAATAAATGTTTCAAAAAAAAATACGGTCATATCAATACATGCGGAAAAAAGCATTTGACAAAGTACAACATCCATTCATGATTATAACCCCCTAAAGTAGGTTTACAGGGAACATACAGCAATGTAATAAAAGTTATCTATGAAAACCCCGCAGTTAACATAGTCCTTAGCGGGGAAAATCTGAGAGCTTTTCCTATAAGGTCAGGAAGAAGACAAGGATGTTTACTCTCACCACATTTGATAAACATAGTACTGGAAGTCCAAGCCACAGCAATCACACAAAAAACAAATACAAATCTGGAAGAAGTGAAACTTTCACACTTTGCAGATTACATGACACTATATATAGAAAACCCTAAAGAGTCCACCGAATAACTGCTAGAACTGATAAATTCAGCAATATCACAGGATACACATTGTACAGAAATCTGTTGCATTTCTTGACAACAATCATGAAGCCGTAGAAAGAGAAATTAAGAAAAGAGTTCCATTTACAGTTGCACACCAAATAATAAGATATCTATGAGTGAACCTAACCAAAGTGGTGAGTGACCTATACTCTGAAAACTGTAAAACAGTGATGAAAGAAATTCAAGATGACACAAAGAAATGGAAGGACATTCCATACTCATGGATCAGAAGTACAAATGTAGTGAAATTGTCTATACTTCCCAAAGCAATTGACACAATTAATGCAATCTGCATCAAAATACCAACAGCAGTTTTCACAGAACTAGAACAGTCCTAAAATGTGTATGGAACCACAAAAGACCCCAATCTTCAGAGTAAACATTCTTTATGTGAAGTGATAATTATGGATGGCATTATGCCTCTGGATCTTCTGCTCCAAAACACATGAACTCTGGCCTAAGCATATGAACAAACGTTAGACATATCCCAACCAAGGATCATTCTGCAAAATACATTCTACAAACGTACCCTCAAAACTTTGCAGATTATGAAAAATATGGAAAATCTAAAAATGTTTGTGACCAGGTGGAGCCTAAGGAGACAGGATGACTAAATGTAATATGCCAGCTGGGATGAGTCTGGAACAGGAGAGGTTAAAACCAAAGAAATCTGACTAAACATATAAATTTTAGTTAATACTACCATATCTCTTTGGGATATTGATTATGATAATGTACCAACTCATATGACATCAATAGTCAGAAAACAGTCTGATGTATGTGGAGACTCAGTACTATCTTCCCAATTTTTTATTGGTAACTAGAAGCCCATCATGAATGAAAACATTAGTAATCATGGTTTTACTTTTCAATACATAATATTATATAACTAGTTCTAGTATTAGTTACTAGTGATGGCCATGTACCTATTCTTGTTGTTCTTACTACTGTTTAATTTAAATAATAGCATTCATGGTACAGAAAACTGAATGCATGATAAACACTTCATAGAAATACCTACTTCACATATCTTAAGATAATAACGTATGTATATACCACTGTATTATGTGGTATATAAATTAAGTGTTTTTCTGATCTTGAACGAACATGTCATTGAATGGCTTTCCATAAAGGTGGTTATCCTAGATAATGAATGATACTCAGATTTTACAGGATGTACTCACATCATGCCTGAACATTGTCAAAAATAAAAATATACACATGGCCAGATGAATCATTGTGACTGGCTCACTTATTGTAAAGAATCCTTGCTTTAATATTTTCACGCATATTTTTGGCAGGAATACAAGAGAATCATATATTTCCAAATCAAAGAGATATTCAAAGACTTGAATAATGATAGGGAGTTCAAGGGGTTTCAGAAGGAAGAGATGTGACCATGAGTGGGGAGTCACAGGCAAGCAGCTTTCTCTGGTCCATTCTGACATGTTTGCATGAGGATATGTGACTTGCCAAAGGGTAAGACCCAGAATTACAAGAGGGAAAGACAATGCTTTAGGAAGAAGTGACTTGGAAAGGGTGCTCCTGTGCCTAAGTGATGGCTCAGCAACCTGGCTGCGGGTCCCTGGGTCAAAGACTTCAAAAGACCAGCGGTAACCTAGACTAATGAAGATCTTAGTAACATAGATCAATGTATCTTAGAGCCACAAAGACTTAGAGCCACAGAGTTGATCTTCACCTATGATTGGGACATGGCCACAGTTTCACAGGACATGATCATTGGGCCGGCAGTAGATGGCTAAAATCTTATTTAGGGCTATACATTTAATAAAAAAATGTATGTGTAAAAATTTGGGTTTGGAATGTTAAGAAAAATCACAGGCCCAACGTTACTTATGTTAAGACCCCATGTCACTAAACCTAATTTCATTCCTGCAGGAATGTAACCTTTAACCAGTCAGCAATGAATTTCGTAGTCAGTGCTGGAAATTTAACTGATAGATCCCTGCCATTCCCCTCAGAGGCAGTCTTGCCTAAATAAGGTATTCCATGCCACTAAGTTTTTTTTAAAGTTTATTTATTTTTAGAGCGAGAGAAAGAGAGTACATGCAAGGGAGGGGCAGGACAAGAGGGAAAGAGAGAATCCCACAACCATGAGGTCATAATCTGATCCAGGATCAAGAGTCAGACACTTAACCAAGCCATCCAGGCACCCCGAGATTGTGAGGTTTTAAAGGTTAGCAGGCTTGCTGGGATACAGCCCCGAGGGCACTGGCCTACTCCTGAGGAGAAGGCAGCAAACAACTTGCAGGCAGATGGCATGGAAACAGTGATCTGTACAACGCCTGTTGCACACAGTGGGGAGATTATGTACTCATCGTGGAGAGCATCCCTGAGAAGCAGTGTTCACAGTGAGGGGACAAAGAGCTAGGACAGAGGAGCTGCGTGGTGCCATTTCCCTGCTCTGCCCCCGCTCCCCCTCCCCCCCTCCCCTCTGGCATAAACACAGAGCCATCTGCTGGAAACAAAGCAATTCCCACACTGGCTGCCCAAGGTGCTTACACCAACCCCAACTTCTTGTGCTCTGGAGAGACTGGCCTTCTAGGTCATTCAAGCTTGCCTCAGTCCCAATGGAGCTGGCCCATTCCCCAGAAGACCAGTGGAAGCCCATGACCACACCACCTCTCTTGACCAGACAGTTATGCAGGACTTCACTTCGAGTGGCAGTCATTTCAAGTCTCATTAACAAGCAGATCAGAGCAGACCTAGACAAGTCTCACCACATTCTGGCCAAGGACCATACACTGCCCATACAACTGGCCTGAAGGATAGTGTGGCCAGAACACAAAACAGTGCATGCAACACACACCAAAGACAATCCCTGATGTGCCAGGCCCTGGACACTAGATGATCTCCTCTTCATAAAGCAATTCATCTCACAGGCAGGTAACATAATGAGCTTTGGTAACACAGAGAAGACAAATACTCAGCTAAAATGCCAAGACAAGAGGAAGGCATCCCAAATGAAAGAACAAGATAAGGTCATGGCCAGAGAAATGAAAGGAACACTTCCAAACTCATTCTATGAGGCCAGTATGGCCCTGAGTCCAAACTGGACAAAGACCCCACTAAAAAGGAAAACTACAGATCAATTTCCCTGATGACCCTGGATGCAAAAATTCTCAACAAAGAGTAGCAAACCAGATCAAACAATACATAAAAAAGAATTATTCAGCACAATGAGGTGGAATTTATTCCTGGGATGCATAACTGATTCAATATCTGCAAATCAACTGATGTGATACATCACATTGATAAAAGAAAGGATAACAACCACAGGTTCCTCTCAATAGATACAGAAAAACGTTTGAAAAATGCATCACCATCCTTTCTTGATGAAAAAAAAAAACCTCATGAAAGGAGGGATAGGAGTATCATGCCTCAATTTGAGAATGTCCAGATATGAAACAGCTAATATCATCTTCCACAGCTAATATCTTCAATGGTGAAAAACTGAGAACTTTCCCCCTAAGGTCAGGAAAACGACAGGGATGTCCACTCTCAGCACTGTTATTCACCATTCTGTTGGCAGTCCTAGCCTCAGAAATCAGACAAAAAAAAAAGAAATACAAGGTGTCCAAGTTGGCAAGGAGGAGTCAAACTTTCCCTGCTCACAGACATGATACTCTCCGTGGAAAATCCAAAAGACTCCACCAAAAAACTTCTAGGACTGATACAGCAATTCAGGAAAGTCTCAGAATGTAAAATCAATATACAGAAATTGATTGCATTTTTATACACCAATAATGAATCAGAAGAAAGAGAAATCAAGGAATTGATCTCATTTAAACTGCACTGAAAACCATAAAATACCCAGGGATAGATCTAACGAAAGAGGTAAAAGATCAGTACACTTAAAACAATAGAGGGGTGCCTGGGTGGCTCGGTCGGTTAAGTGCTGACTTCGATTCAGGAAATGATCCTGCATTTGTGGGATGGAGTCCCACGATGGGCTCTGTGCTGACAGCTTGGAGTCTGGAGCCTGCCTTAGCGTCTGTGTCTCCCTCTCTCTCTCTGCCCCTCCCCTGCTCATGCACTCTTGCTTGCTCGCTCACTCTCTCTCTCAAAAATAAATCAACATTAAAAAAAATTAAAAGAACAAACCATACAACATCTATAAAAGAAGTTGAAGAAGACACAAAGAAATGAAAAAAAAAAACCCCATGCTCATGGATTAGAAGAACAAATATTGTTAAAATGTCAATACTACCCAAAGCAATGGACACATTCAATGCAATTCCTATCAAAATAACACCAGCATTCTTCACGGAGCTAGAACCAACAATCCTAAAATTTGTATGGAACCAGAAAAGACCTCAAAGAGCCAAAGTAATGTTGAAAAAGAAAAACAAAGATGGAGACATTACAATTCTGGACTTTATCCTGCATTAGAAAGCCTCAATAATCAAGACAGTATGATACGGCACAAAAACGGACACATAGATCAAAGGAACAGAATAGGGAATGCAGAAATGGATCCTCAAATATATGGCTGAGTAATCTTTGACAAAGCAGGAAAGAATATCCAAGGGAAAAAAAGTGTCTCTTCAGCAAATGGTACTGGGAAAACTGGACAGTGAGAAGTATGAACCTGGACTATGTTCTTAAACCACACACACACACGCACACACACACACACACACACGCCAAATGGATGAAAGATCTAAATGTAAGACAGGAAACCATATAAATCCTAGAGGAGAAAAAAGGCAACCTACCTCTTTGAACCTGACTGCAGCTTCTTCTTGCTTGTTATGTTACAGAAGCAAGGACAATAAAAACCAAAATGAACTATTGGGACCTCAAGATAAAAAGCTTCTGCACAGCAGAGGACACAATCAGCAAAACTAAAAGGCAACTGAACGGAATGGGAGAAGATATTTGCAGGTGACATATCAGATAATGGTTAGTATCCAAAATCTATAAAAAATTATCACACTCAACATCCAAAAACCAAATAATCCAGTGAAGAAATGGGCAAAAAACATGAAGAGACACTTTAAGAAAGATGGCATCCAGATTGGTCACACATGAAAAGATGCTCAACCTCACTCATCATAAGTGAAATACAAATCAAAACCATAATGACATATCCCCTCACACGTATCAAAATGGCTAAATTTAACATCTCAGGAAACGGCGGATGTTGGCAAGGATGCAGAGAAAGAGAACGCTTTTGCAATGCTGGTGGGAATGCAAAGTGGTGTAGCTACTCTGGAAAATAGTATGGAGATTCGTTACAAAAACCAAAAATAGAACTACACTAGGCCCCAGCAATTGCACAACTAGGTATTTATCCAAAGGATACACTAACTCTGACTGAAAATGACACATGCACTCCAATGTTTATAGTGGCATTATCAACAATAGCTAAATTATGCCAAGAGCCCAAATGACCACTGACAGTTGAATGGATAAAAAAGATGTGGTATATTCATGCAATGGAATATTACTTGGCGATCAAAAGGAGTAAAATCTTGCTATTTGCAACAAAGTGGATGGAACCAGACTTTATTATGCTAAGCCAAATATGTCAGATAAAGACACACATCCTATGATTTCTCTCATCTGTGGAATTTAATAACACTGATGAACATAGTGAAATGAAAGCAAAAGTAAGATACAAACAGAGAGGGAGTCAAACAATAAGAGACTGTTAAGTAGAGGGAAGAAGCTCAGGGTTCCTTGAGGATTACTGAATAGGGGTATGGGCTAAATGAGTGATGGGGATTGGGGAGGGCAATCGGGATGAGTATTGGATATATATTGTAATTGACGGATCACTAAACCCTAACCTGAAACTGTATTCCACTATAAGGTAACTAACTTGGGCTTCAATTTTAAAAAAGAAGAAATATTTTTAAAAAGTAAAGAATGTACTACAAGTCAAAAGAAAATAATATTTAAATCAGACTCTTGGAGTGGAAATGAAAGACCAAAAGGGTTACAGACAAGAAAGGATCAGAGAAAACATCAAGAAACAATGGCAAAAAAACTAGTAGAATGGCACTAAATATATGCCTATCAATATTTATTCTGAATGTAAATCGACTAAATGCTCCAATCAAAAGACATTGGATAGGGTGTCAGAATGGACCAAAAAAAAAAAAAAAAAAAAAAAAGAAAGGAAGAAAGAAAAAAGAAAACAAAAACAAACAAAAAAACAAGGCCTATCAAGATTCTACCTCCAAAGCCTTATTGGACTTAAGTCACCTGCAGATTTTGATTGAGGGAATGAAAAAACATTTTTCATGCCAGTAATGTCAAAAGAAAGTCAGTCGCAATACTTATATCAGGCAAAATAAACTTTAAAAACAAGAGTGTAGTTTGGTACCCTTTGGGTCAACACCTAGTAGTAAAATTGCCTGCACCAGATATTTATACCAGCATCGTCACCAGTAGCCAAATTATGGGTAAGTCCAAGTATCCATCAACTGATGAAGGTATAAAGAAGTTGTGGGGTGAGCGTGTGTGTGAATGTAAATTACTCCTGACCAGCACCCTCACTTGTGTACTCCACTCAGCCCTTCGTGGAGACAAATGCTCTTCTGTGGGGTCACAGGCTCTGCCTGGAGCCTCCTGGGACCTAACCCTAACGCTAACTGTAACCCTAACCATAACCCTCAACCTACACGTAACCCTATCTATGTCACTAAGTCACACATGTGTCCTCACTTCAGCTCTTCATGGAATTCACAACACTGGTGTTGCTTCGACCCTGGCGACTTCTCTGGATTGATCCCTAACCTTAGCTAAGGGTCTCTCCGCATGGAAACCCAATTCAAAAGTGTGACAATAGCACCCACACAGGTTCGAGAATTGGTAAAGAAATACTTGGCAGGGGACCTGGAACATCACCATGTCATTTGCAAAGTGTGACTGCAGCTGCACTAGAGGATTCTGAGGCCTAAACGAAAGGTGGCCCATATATTTGTCGGGTTTGGAACCCAAAGACTAATCTTGACCAGCACCCTACCATGTGTACTCCACTCAGCCCTTTGGGGAGACCACTGCTCAGAGGTGGGGTCAAGCCTGGAATCTCCTTGGACCTAACCTTAACCCTAACCATAACCCTAACGTATAACCCTCAACCTACACCTAACCCTATCTATCTCATTAAGTCTACACCAGACCCACGGCCGCGCATGTGTCCTCACTTCAGCCCTCCATGTAATTCACAACACTGGTGTCGCTTCAGCCCTGGCACTTCCCTGGACCGAACCCTAACCCAAGCTAGGGGTATCTGCCCATAGGGAACCAATTTCACGGTGTGACAACAAGAAGCACACGAGTGGAGAACCGATACAGAAAATCTGGGCTTGGAACATGGAACATCACCATGTCATTTCCAAACGCGACTGCAGCTGCACAAGAGGATTCCTGAGGACTACAAGAAGGCTTACCCATACATTTGTCTTGCTTTAGAACCCAAATACTAATCCTTACCAGAACCATCACTTGTGTACTCCACTCAGCCTTCGGGGAGACAACTGCACTGTTGTGAGTCAGTGCCTGGAGCCTCTGGGACCTAACCCTAACCCTAACTGTAACCCTAACCCTAACCCGCAATGTACACATAACTGTATCTCTAAACCAAACCCTATATATGACCTACACCCTCCCATGGGCCCTCAATTCAGACCTCGAAGGAGATCACGAAACCAGAGTCGGTGCAACCGTGGCAAGGTCCCTGGATAGAACCTTAAACCTAGTTAAGGCTCTGTCACCTTGGAGACCCATTCCAAAGTCTGACAATAGCATGCACACGGGTTGGAGAATAGGTGCAGAGATACCCGGCACAGAACCTGGAACATCACCATGTCATTCCAAACCGCGACTTCAGGTGCACGGTAGGATTCCTGAGGGCTAACTGAAGGGTGGCCCACACATTTGTCTGGGCTTGGAACCCAAACACTATTCCTGACCGACACCCTCCTTTTGTACTCCACTCAGCCCTTTTTGGAGACAACTGCTCGGCTGTGGGGTCAGTGTCTGGAGCCTTTTGGGACCTAACCCTAAACGTAACCATAACCCTAACCATAACCATAACCCTCAACGTACATGCAACCCTATCTATCTCACTAAATCTACACAACACCCACAGCCCCACATGTGCCCTCACTTCAGGCCTCCATGGAATTCACAACACTGGTGTCGCTTCGGCCCTGCTGACTTCCCTGGACTGAACCCTAACCCTAGATAAGGCTCTCTCCCAATTGGTATCCGATACAAAAGTCTGACAACAGCACACACACTCAGGTCCGAGAATTGGTGCAGATATACATGACATAGAATCTAGAACATCACCATGTCATTTCCAAAGCGCAACTGCAGCTGCAGGAGAGGATTCCTGAGGCCTAGCGGAAGAGTGGCCCATACATTTGTCTGGTCTTTGAACCCAAAGACTAATCCTGACCACCACCCTCAACCTACACGTAACCCTATCTATCTCACTAAGTCACGCATGTGCCCTCACTTCAGCCCTCTATGGAATTCACAAGACTGTTGTCACTTTGGCCCAGGAGACATCCCTGGACCAAATCCCAACCATAGCTAAGGCTCTCTCCCCATGGGGACCCAAACCAAAGTGTGACAACAGCACGCACATAGGGTCGAGAATTGGTGCAGAAATACTCGGCATGGAAGCTGGAACATCACCATGTCATTTCCAAAGCACGACTGTAGCTGCACGAGAGGAATCCTGAGGCCTATCCAAAGGGTGGCCCATATATTTGTCTGGCCTTGCAACCCAAAGTCTAAACTTCTCTGGCACCCTCCCTTGTGAACTACAGTGAGCCCTTTGGGGAGACAACTGCTCTGCTGTGGGGTCAGGGCGTGGAAGCTCCTGGGACCTAACCCTAACCATAACCCTAAACTATAACCTTCAATCTACACCTAACCTATCTATCTCACTAAGTCTATACCAGACCACAGCCGGGCATGTGCCCTCACTTCAGCCTTTCATGGAAATCAAAACCCTGGTGTTGCTTCGGCCCTGACAACTTCCCTGGAAGGAGTTCTAACCCTAGTTAAAGTTCTCTCCCCATGGGGGCCCAATTCTAAAGTCTGACAAAAGCACACACACAGGCTTGAGAATCGATGGAGAAATTCTCAGCATGGAACCTGGAACATCACCCTATCATTTCCAAAGCGTGACTGCAGCTGCACGAGAAGATTCCAGAGGACTATGCGAAGGGTGGCCCACACATTTATCTGGACTTGGAACCCAAAGACTACTCCAGAATGGGAACCTCCCTTGTGAACTCCACTCAGGCTTTCGTGGAGAAATCTGCTTTGCTGTGGGTTCAGTGCGTGCAGCCTCCTGGGACCTAACCCTAACCCTGACTGTAACCCTAACCATATCCCGAAACCTCCACCTAACCCTATCCCTAACCCTAACCCTAGACTTGACCTGCACCCTCGCATGGGCCCTCAATTCAGCCCACGAGGGAAATTATGAAACTAGAGTTGCTTTGGCCCTGGCAACAACCCTGGACTGATCTCTCACCCTAGCTAAGGTTCTCTCCCCCAAGAGGACCCAATTCTAAAGTCTGACAACAGCACACACACAGGTTGGAGACTCAGTGCAGAAATACTTGGCATGGAACCTGGAACATCACTATGTCATTTCCAAAGCGCGACTGCAGCTGCAGGAACGGATCCCAAGGCCTACTGGAAGGGTGACCCATACATTTGTCAGGGCTTGGAACCCAAAGACAAATCCTAACCAGCACCGTCCCTTGTGCCCTCAACTCAGTCTTTCGGGAAGACAATTGCAGTACTGTGTGTTCACCCCTGGAACGCCCTGGGGACAAACCCTAAACCTAACCCTAAATTTAACAAGAACCCTCAACAGAAACCTACCATATCTCGAACCCTAACCCTACACTTGAACCACACCTTCTCATGGGACCTCACTTTACCCCTAGAGGGAGATCACGGGACTGGAGTTGCTTCAGGCCAGGCAATGTCCTTGGACGGAACCATAAGGCTAGCTAGGGGTCTCTACTCATGTAGACCCAATAACAAAGTCTGACAACACCACGCACCTGGGATCCAGAAGTGGTGCATGATCACTCAGCATAGACCCTGGAATATCACCATGTCGTTTCCAAGGCCTGGCTGCAGCTGCCCGAAAGAATTACAGAGGCCTCCACGACCAGTGACAATACAGTTGTATGACCTTGGAAACCGAAGACTAATCTTAACCGGCAACCTCCCTTGTACCCTCAAGTTATCTCTTTGGGAAGACAACTGCACTGCTCTGGGATCAGCGACTGGTGACTCCTGGAACATAACTCTAACCCTAACCGTAACTCTAACCATAACCCTAACCCTAACCCTAAATCCTAACTCTAAACCAAACCATAACACTAACACTACCATAACCCAACTACAACACCAACCATAATCCTAAACCTAAACCCTACACCGTAACCCAGAACCCTGAATCCCAAATCATAATCCAAACCCTAAACGTAACCACAAACCTAAACCCTAAACAAATCCCAAACCTGAACCCCAAAAACCATAACCCCGAAAACCCTAAACCTAAAAGAAATATTGACCCCGAGCCTAACCCTAACTCCTAACCCCTAACCCCGAAAACATAACCCCTAAACCCAAACCCTACATCCCAAACTGTAAACCCTAAACCCTATCCCCTGACCCTGACACTGACCCTGACTGTGACCCTAACCCTGATGCTAAATCTGACCCTAACCCTAACCCGTAAGCCCTACCCTAACCCTGTCACCCCAACCCTAACCCCTAAACCCTAACCCTAATCTTCACCCTAATCCTAACCTTCTAACTCTAACCATCTAAACTAACCCTAACCCCTAATCGCTAACCCTAACCCCTAACCCTACACCCTAACCCTAACCCTAACCCCACAGACAGTCCTTCATCACCAGTCATGAGCTATGAACCACCCCTCCCCACCCACCTCCTCCGTTTGGTAAGATAACCTGAACTGGATGAGGGATTTGTAAAGCATATTCATCTTCTTCGTGAAACACTTTGTGGGAAAAATATAGAGATGGTTATTAGGGCTTAGCAATTCAACTGCAAAACTGCCTGAGGACTTTGTAACATATTCAAGTTTCTCAGGACGTATGTACAATGGACTGTGTCATTTCCCTGTAATGAGGTCAGCTTTAGGTTTCTCTTGTCAAAAAGAAAGAGGATTTTTACACAAAGACAGATGTATTGGGAGCACTGGTACATATTTTACAGACACAATGTTTTGAGTTCTGTGAAGGATGAGATGCACCCCTAAGTGTAGGTGCCTCAGGTGTCCTGTGTGAAATGGGGCACATACATTATATGACACAGACCTTGTGGTCACCATAATGGAAGCACCAGTGAAGGAGTGGGGGAAACTTGAATCACACAGGAATAGAAGGGAATTTGAGGACAGAAAGCAGAGTTTGAGGAGGTGCAGAGGGGAGGGTCCTGGGGTCAGTGAGATGCAGTTGCAGGCCATTCCCGACCACAGCCTCAGCAGGGAGCATGAGTTCAACATGGAGCTGTATGTGGGATCACTCTCAGTGCACAATGCAGGGTTCCTCTCCGAAATGTCATATTTGCCAAAGTGCACCTAGGTGATCATCTAAAAAGGTTGTTGTCTCCTGTGTTGTCTGAAGGTTCTGGATAATTATGGGTGAAAAAAATGCCCTGGATATATAGGAAATTTAACTTGGTCTTAAGGAAATGCTTGTTTGCCTAAGTTCATATCCCTCAGTGAGACTAAAAGTGAAGACAGGATCTAGATCAGCTGAGTGCCTGCATTGGCCTTCAGCCTGGGTCAACCTACAATTCAGGGCTGGCCAGATGCCACCCCTGCTGGACCCCTGACATCACCCTACTACAGCTTTGCATGTATCTCCTTAAACTTCTCTCACAATATCCCGAGGATTTGCCTGTGTTCCTGCTGTCTCAGCCAGAATACCAATTCTCAGTGGGACCTACACAGAGCCTGAGATGGGTTATCTGTGAAACAGGGATAATACTTGTTTCTAAGGACATAATGAAAAGAAGACATTGAATACAGAATGCAACTGCAAAATGTCTGGGAAATGTCCACTCACCCTTCTCACAGTTTCAATTAAGATATCTCCATACAAAAGATCATCAAAAAAAGATGGTCACAGAAGTTCATTAAACTAAGACGGTTAACACCTCAGCTCAGGGATTGGGGATCGCCACTTTAAAGAGTAAGACAAAGACACGCTTATTCTATTAAGATTCAGGCCCCACCAGACAAAGAAAGAAAAAGATAATTACGAGAATGTGTATATCAGAGTTCTACATCTGAGATCTGAAGACAATCCTATTCCATTACATATAGACTTGCAGATGCATCCACACACTAAAGTGTTCATCTGAGGACACAGATTAACTACCAAAGAGGGAATGCATGTAGGAAAACATAAGACCATAGGGAAATAACCCCAAATCTCGTAAATCTCACTGCCTTATACGGCAACTATTTTGAAATTTGAAGAGGACTCTGTGAGGTGACAGAGTATGGTGATTATATATCTTAAAAATGTGTCAGATCTGCCTGCATGCTGTCTCTGTCCACCCTGCGCTCTCCACTTTGTTTTTCTTAGTATTCCTTAATACTACTTTCACTGTTCTGTCTCTGTTTCAGTGTTTGCTTCTAGGAGGACCTACTCTCACCCCCCATCGAATGCACACAGTGCGGTTCCTATACACACAGGTAACAAACTAGCAGAAATTGCAGTGATGGAGGATAGCAGCAAGATCGCCCTTTTTGCAGAGGAGACCAAGAGAGTTTTCTGGGGTGATGGTAACTTCCTATATCTAGATGCATGGGGTGCTTGTGCTTATTTAGTTTAGAAATATTCACTGACTCCTGGTGCTTGGGGTCAGATAGACAGGTACCTGACCCTAGCATATGGCTGATTTCTAATGGTGGGTAAGGATCAGGGACCAATAGTGACTGTGGGAGATGAGTGAGGAGGCCACACATGGAGTCAGATCCTCCCCCAGGATGCCATGTCTCCACGGACAGAAACCTTGTGCAGGAGGGATCTGAGGAGCAAATATTTCTTGATCACCTGTGAGCTGCATAATCCTACCCCAGATTTCCCACTGAGTGATGGACAGGGCAGAGGCCAGCAGCTGGAGGACACCCTGATCATGGCTGGAGTGGAACAGAGGGCCTGGGAGATTGAGTCAGAGAAAGGGAAAGGCAGAAGGTAGCGACAAGGATTTTGAGAGATAAAGGGAAGACGAGGGAAGGGAATGTTTTCTACTGACTTCACCCACATTTCTGTGTGAACAAAAGGAGATTCTTGTCTTGCAGGGAAGGGAAGAAGGCTGGCAGAAAGACAGAGTGACATTCTCAGTTCAAGTGCTCAGGATATCTGCCTTGCTCTTGAATACATATCACAGGAAGCTGTGCATTCTGTCATAAGTGGAACTGCAGCTCATATCATTTAGTGAATATTAAAGCAATTATTAAGACCTTATCATTAAAGTAGTGCAACAAAAGTATGTGAACATACAGAGAGATACAATAGAAGCAAAAGTCCAAAGGTAGACCGACTGCAGTAGTTTTGGGAATATAGACTATCTGAAAAGGAGATATGCCAATGCAGGCTTTCAGACACCTGGGCAATATCTGAAAACGTGGGGGAAAAAGTAGTCCTTACTTCAAAAGCAACATTAGGATTAGACACAAAGGGATCGTGATGGAAGGTTTAGGGAGAAACCATATGATTTCATGGTGCTGTACCCATGGTCCTGTATCTTCAAGTCTCATCCAATTATACCCTTTACCTTGAGGCTATTTGCTATATGTAATCATACCTCATTAAAGAGAGTTTCATAAAATACTAGAAGCAAATGTGGGAAAGTTCCTTTCTAATCCTGAAGTGCATGGGTGATATGAGTCTTTCTGCTCATGTCTCAAAAATACAAAATAATAAGACATTAAAAAAGTTAATAATAGCAGAGTAAGAGGACCCTAAGCTCACCCTGTCCCATGTTTTCAACTGCATAACATCCACTTCCAAGTCCATGAACCAGAGAGTGATCCAAAGACTGGCAGAAGAAACTCCACACCTAAATAGAGAGAAGCTGCATCAGAAAGGTTACGAAGGTCAGAAAGGTGGAGGCTGGCTGCCTGCAGAATGGGCAGAGAAAGTGAGCCCTCACACCAGGGAGCTTACACAGTGAAGACTAATCTCCATAACATTTGTCATTAAAACCCAGAGGGGCTGAATTCCCTTGAGTTTAGATCCTGGAGTTTTGGAGGTCAGCTGACCCAGCACTGGGTGATCCAGGAGGATGAGTGATAGCCAGGTCCCTGCCTGTGTAGAGAGGCAATGTAAACATGGCATTTTACACAATGCCAAGGCAACAGGAGACAGATCTATTCATGCTGATTCCTGAGCGTGTTGGAGGACTTCTCTAACAATGAGGGAGCTCACAGGCACCATTCTTCTCCCTCAGCCTCCCAGAGTAAGCATAGAAGCACCCACCAGAGGGTGAGGCTGCACAGACACTTGCTACCTAACCCGTTAGTAGTGCGCCAGTCCCAAGGGTTCACTAGGTGACTCACCACACCAAGCCGGCTGGTCTCAGGGCAAACATTTTTCAAACCACTAGGGCACCCTGTCTGACAAGCTGCATGCATAGCTATCACAGCACGCTGTGTACATCTGCACCTCACCCAGCTGTACATATCCAGGCACCCTCATCTGTCTCAACCAGCCACATGTCCCCAGGCACAGATATGCTGTGTGCATATCCTCAAGCCCCTAGCTTCCACTGCTGGTCCACAGCCCCCAGGCACCAAAGGACATCGGGAAATCTGGCATAGGAATAGTAGCCCTGTGCAATTTTGCTAACACTCCTGCCCTGTTCCCAAGTTACCCAGCGGGCATACCAGCTGGCCTGCCTGGGTCCCACTAACACCACTGAGAGCAAGCACATCCCACAACAGGCACGCAATCAGTGCAGACACCTGCACTAAAAGGAAAAGTAACCCAGACACAGCAGCAGGCCATGAACAATACCCATACGACAGCCTCTGAAGTTCCAGGACCTATAAATGGAGACGTGAACTACTGAGGTCTCCAGGACCTCTTCTTCATAACGTTATTAGTTTCAAGATCAGAAGGCACAGCTGACTTTCTTAACACAGAGAAATAGAGCCAGAGAGACAGACAAAATGGACACACAGATGTTTATCCACAATGAAAGACCTAGTCAAAGCCACAGCCAGAGATAAGCCAAAGAGATATGAGTAACATACTTGATACAGAATTGAAAGCAATGATCATAAGGATACTCATTAGACTTACGCAATGAGTAGAGAGTGAGACCCCTGACTAGAGTTAAGAAATAATACAGTAGTCATTGAGGACACAATAAAGGAGAGACAAGCTTGCTGGAACGAACAGAGGGATGGAAGAAGCAGAGGAACAAAGCAGTGACGTCAAAGACTGAATAATGGAAATTAAGCACACTGAACCAAAGAGAGAGAACAGAATTCTCCAACGTGAGACGAGACTAACGGAACTCAGTGACTACAGCAAACCTAATAATATTCATATTGTAGGAGTCCCAGTAGAAAGAGAAAATGGGGCTGAAAATTTATTTGTAGAAACAATAGCTGAAAACTTCCCTAACTGGGGGAGGGAAACAAACATCTACATCCGGGAGACTAGAGAATTCACATCAAAATCAACAAAATCAGGCCAACACCCAGACATATTGTAAGCAAACTTGCAAATTACAGTGACAATAAAGAAAAACTCTTAAAAGCAGCAAGACAAAGAGACCTTCACTTAGAAGGGAAGACCCATAAGGCTAGCTACCCAATACCTGAACAGAAATTTGGCAAGTCAGAAGCGAGTGACATCACATATTCAAAGTACTGAATGGAAAAATCAGCAGCCAAGAATACTCTATCCAGCAAGTCTATCATTCAGAATGGAAGGAGACACAGATTTCCCAAACAAAAACTAAAGGTGTTTGTACTACTAAACCAGTCCTGCAAGAAATATTAAGAGGGACTCTTTGAGTGGAAAGGAGAGAACCAGAAGTGACAGTATAGAGGTAAATGACACAAATCAAGTCAAACATGAATATTTCTGTAAAAAATAGTTAAGGAACTCAGAGATATGGGTTTGAAATACAATAACATCTACCAAAAACCTAGGGAGGAGAAAATAATGGGTTCCAAGGTAAATGACCATCAGCTTAATACAAACTGCTAAATGCAGAAGAGGTTATATACATATCCCAGCAGTAACCATATATCAAAAACCAGTCACAAATATGCTAAGAATAAATATAAAGAAATTAAAATACATCACTAAAGAAAATAAGCAAAACATGAAAGACAGACAAGAAAGGATCGGAGAAAATCATTAGAAACCACAAGAAAACAGGTAATATAATGGCAATACATACATACATAGCGATCATTTCTTTGAAGGTAAATGCAATTAATGCTCCAATCTAGAGATGTAAGGTGTAAGAACGGATGAAAAAACAAAAGCTGGAGTAGCAATACTTGTATCAGAAAAAATACACCTAAAAAACAGTAAATAACAAGAGACAGAGGAGGATGTTATATAACAGTAAAGGGTACAATCCAACTGTAAATATATCCCACAATTAAGTGGGATTTATTCCCAAGCTGCAAGGGTGGTTCAATATTCGCAAATCAGTCAATGTGATACAATATATCAACAGGAGAAAGGATAAGAACCATATGATCAGGGCACCTGGGTGGCTCAATCCTTTAACAGTCCAACATCAGCTCAGGTCATGGCCCCATGATTCGTGAGTTCAAGTCCCACATCGGACTCTGTGCTGAAAGCTCAGAGCCAAGAGCCTCCATCGAATTCTGTGTCTCCCACTCTCTTTCTGCCCCTCCCCTACTCACATTCTGTCTCTCTCAAAATTAATAAACGTTAAGGGAAAGCACCATACGGTCATTTCAATACATGAAGAAAAAGCATTTGACATAGTACAACATCCATTCATGATTATAACCCCCTAAAGTAGGTTTACAGGAAACAAACATCAATGTAATAAATGTTTTCTATGAAAACCCCGCAGCTATAATCAACCTTAATGGAGAAAATCTGAGAGCTTTTCCTATAAGGTCAGGAAGAAGACAAGGATGTTTACTCTTACCACTTTTAATAAACAGCACTGGAAGTCCAAGTCACAGCCAGCAGATAAACGAAATGAAACAAAACAATGTAAAGTAAAATTAAAATAAAACATAATATAAAATAAAATAAAATACAAACAAATCCAAACGTGGAAGAAGTGAATCTTCCACACTTTGTAGATTACATGACACTATATATAGAAAACCCTAAAGAGTCCACCCAATAACTGCTAGAACTGATAAATGAATTCAGCAATGTCACAGGATACAACATCATTGTACAGAAATCTGTTGCAATTCTAGACAACAATAATGAAGCAGTAGGAGAAATTAAGAAAACAGTCCCATTTGAAGTTGTACATCAAATAATAACGTATCTATGAATAAATCTAACCAAAGTGGTGAGTGACCTATACTCTGAAAACTATAAAACAGTGATGAAAGAAATTCAAGTTGACACAAAAAAATGGAAGGATATTCCATACTCATGGATCGGAAGTACAAATTTCATGGAAATGTCTATACTTCCCAAAGCAACTGTCATAATTAATGCAATCGCCATCAAAATAGCAACAACATTTTTCATAGAACTAGGACAGTCCTAAAATTTGTACAGAACCACAAAAGACCCCAATCTTCAGAGTGAACAACCTTTATGTGAAGTGATAATTATGGATGGCACTATGTCTCTGGATCTTATGCTCCAAAACACAGTAACTCTTGCCTAAGCATATGAACAAAGTTAGACATATCCCAACCAAGGATCATTCTACAAAATACATTCTACAAACGTACCCTCAAAACTTAGCAGATTATGAAAAATATGGAAACATCTAAAAATCGTCATGGCCAAGTGGAGCCTAAGGAGACAGTATGAGGGTAATGTACCAGGTGGGATGATTCTGGGACAGAAGAGGTTAAAACCGAAGCATATGAATACAAATATAAACTTTAGTTAATACTACCATATCTCTTCGGGATATTGATTGTGATCATGTATCAACTCATAAGACATCAATAGTCAGAAAACAGTCTGATGTATGTGGAGACTCAATAATATCTTCCCAATTTTTCTGGTAACTAGAAACCCATCCCGAATGAAAAGATTATTAATAATCATGGTTTTACGTTTTCAACACATAATATTATATGACTAGTTCTAGTATTAGTTACTAGTGATGGCCATGCACCTATTCTTGTTGTTCTTACTATTGTTTAATTTAAATAATAGCATTCATGGTACAGAAAACTGAATGCATGATAAACACTTCATAGAAACATCTACTTTACATATTTTAAGATGATAACATATGCATATATCACTGTATTATGTGGTATGTAAATTAAGTGTTTTTCTGATCTTGAAAGAGCATGTCATTGAATGGCTTTCCATAAAGGTGGTTATCCTAGATAATGAATGATACTCAGATTTTACAGGATGTACTTCACATCATGCCTGAACATTGTAAAAAAAAAAAAAAACATGTACACACGGACAGATGGATCATTGTGACTAGCTCACTTATTGCAAAGAATCCTTGCTTTAATATTTCATGCATATTTTTACCAGGAATACAAGAGAATGAAATATTTCCAAATCAAAGAGATATTCAAAGGCTGGAAGAATGATAGGGTGTTCAAGGGGTTTCAGAAGGAAAAGATGTGACAATGAAGTGGCAGTCACAGGGAAGCATCTTTCTCTGGTCCACTTTGACAGGTTTCCATGAGGGGATGTCCATCACAACATGTGATCTGCAAAAGGGTAAGACCCAGAAGTACAAAAGACAAAGACAACGCTTTAGGAAGAGGTGACTTGGAAAGGGTGCTTCTGTGCCTAAGTGATGGCTCAGCAACCTGGCTGCGGGTCCCTGAGTCAAAGATTTCAGAAGGCCATCAGTAACCTAGACTCACAAAGATCTTAGTAACATATATCAATGTAACTTAGAGTCACAAAAATCTTAGAGCCACAGAGTTGATCTTCATCTACAATTAGGAGATGGTCACAGTTTTACAGGATATGATCATCGGGCTGGCAGTAGATGGCTAAAATATTATTTAGGGCTATATTTTTAATTAAAAAATTGATGTGTAAAAATATGGGTTTGGAATGTAAAGAAAACTCACAGGACCATCATGGAGTTACTTATGTTAAGGTCCCATATCACCAAACCTAATTTCATTTCTGCAGGAATGTAACCTTTAACCAGTAAGCAAAGAATTTCGTAGTCAGTGCTGGAAACTTAACTGATAGACCCATGCCATTCCCCTCAGGGAGGAAATCTTGCCTAAATAAGGTATTCCATGCCACTAAACTTGTTTTAAGTTTATTTATTTTGAGAGAGAGAGAGAAAGAGAGCACATGCAAGGGAGGGGCAGGAATAGAGGGAGAGAGAGAATCCCACGACCATGAGGTCATGATCTGAGCCAGGATCAAGAGTCAGACACTTAACCAAGCCATCCAGGCACCTCGAGAATGTGGAGTTTCAAAATTTAGCAGGCATGGCTGAGATACAGCCATGAGGGCACTGGACTACTCCTTGAGAGAAGGCAGCAAACTACTTACAGGCAGATGGTATGGAAACAGTGATCTGTACATTGCCTGGTGCACACAGTGGGGAGATTATACACTCATCATGAGAGCATCCCTGAGAGGCAGCATTCACAACGAGGGGACAAAGGAGCTAGGACAGAGGAGCTGGGTAACGCCATTTTCCTCCTCTTCCCCACAGCATAAACACAGAGCCATCTGCTGGAAACAAGGTCATCCCCACACTGGCTGCCTAAGCTGCTTACACCAACCCCACTTTCCTGTGCTCTGGAGAGACTGGCCTTCTAGGTCAATCAGGCTTGCCTCAGTCCCAATGGAGGTGTCCCTTCCCTAGAAGACCAGCAGAAGCCCATGACCACAGCACCTCTCTTGACCAGACAGTTCTGGAGGGCTTCACTTCGAGTGGCAGTCGTTTCAAGTCTCATTTAACAAGCAGATCAGAGCAGACCTAGATAAAACTCAGCACATTCTGGTCAAGGACCATACATTGCCCATACAGCTGGCCAGAAGGATAGTGCAGCCAGGGCACAAAACAGTGCATGAAACACACACCACAGACACTCCCTGCTGTGTCAGGTCCTGGACACTAGATGACCTCCTCTTGATAAAGCCATTCATCTCACAGGCAGGTAACACAATGAGGTTTGGTAACAGAGAGAAGACAAATACTCAGCTAAAATGCCAAGACAAGAGGAATACATCCCAAATGAAAGAACAAGATAAGGTCATGGCCAGAGAAATGGAAGGAACACTTCCAAACTCATCCTATGAGGCCAACTTGGCCTTGAGTCCAAACTGGACAAAGACCCCACTAAAAAGGAAAACTACAGACCAATCTCCCTGATGAACCTGGATGCAAAAATTCTCAACCAAAATTAGCAAACTGGGTCCAACAATACATACAAATAATTATTCACCACAATGAATTGGATTTATTCCTGGGATGCACAACCGATTCAGTATCTGCAAATAAACTGATCCGATACATCCCATTGATAAAAGAAACCACATGATCCTCTCAATAGATGCAGAAAAAGCATTTGACAAAATGCAGCATCCTTTCTTGATGAAAAAAAAAAAACACTCATGAAAGGAGGGATAGAAGGATCTTGTCTCAATATCAGTATGTCCAGATACAAATGTCCTACAGCTAAATATCATCTTCAATGAGGAAAAACAGAGCTTACCACCTAAGGTCAGGAACACGACTGGGATGTCCACTCTCAGCACTGTTATTCACCATTCTGTTGGAAGTCCTAGCCTCAGCAATCAGACAACAAAAAGAAATACAAGGTGTCCAAACTGGCAAGGAGGGGTCAAACTTTCCGTCTTCACAGACATGATACTTCTATGGAAAATCCAAAAGACTCCACTGAAAAACTGCTAGGACTGATACAGGAATTCAGGAAAGTCTCAGAATATAAAATCAATATATAGAAGTTGATTGCATTTCTATACACCAATAATGAATCAGCAGAGAGAAATCTAGGATTGATGTACTTTACAACTGCACTGAAAAACACAAAATACCCAGGGATAAACTTAACCAAAGAGGTAAAAGATCAGTACACTTAAAACAATAGAGGGGAGCCTGGGTTGCTCAGTCAGTTAAGCACTGACTTCAGCTTAGGTCATGATCCCTCACTTGTGGGTTCGAGTCCCACAATAGGCTCTGTGCTGACAGCTTGGAGCCTGGAGCCTGCTTCTGAGTCTGTGTCTCCCTCTCTCTCTCTCTCTCTGCCCCTCCCCTGCTCATGCGCTCTCTCTTTCTCTCTGTCGCACTGTCTCAAAAATAAACAAACATTAAAAAAATAAAGGAACAAACCATACAACGTCTATGAAAGAAATTGAAGAAACACAAAGAAATGGAAAAACATTCCATTCTCATGGATTAGAAGAACAAATATTGTTAAAATGTCAATACTACCCAAAGCAATCGACACATTCAATGCAATCCCTATCAAAATAACACCAGCATTCTTCACAGAGCTAGAACAAACAACCCTAAAATTTATAGGGAGCCAGAAAAGACCCCAAGCAGACAAAGTCATGTTGAAAAAGAAAACAAAGCTGGAGACATTACAATTCTGGACTTTATGCTGTATTAGAAAGCCGCAATCATCAAGAGAGTATGGTACAGGCACACAAACGGACACAGATCAATGGAACGGAATAGGGAACCCATAAATGGACCCTCAGACATATGGCCGAGTAATCTTTGACAATGCAGGAAAGAATATCCAATGGAAAAACAAAGTCTCTTCAGCAAATGGTACTGGGAAAACTGGACAGTGAGAAGAATGGACCTGGACTATGTTCTTAAACCACACACACACACACACACACACACACACACACACCTCAAAATGGGTGAAAGATCTAAATGTAAGAAAGGGACCAAAAAATCCTAGAGGAGAAAACAGGCAATCTACCTCCTTGATCCTGGCCACAGCAACTTCTTGCCTGTCATGTCTCTGAAGCAAAGGCAATAAAAACCAAAATGAACTTTTGGGACCTCAAGATAAAAAGCTTCTGCACAGCAGAGGACACAATCAGCAAAACTAAAAGGCAACTGAATGAAATGGGAGAAGATGTTTGCAGGTGACATCAGATAAAGGTTAGTATCCAAAATCTATAAAGAACTTATCACACTCAACACCCCAAAACCAAATAATCCAGTGAAGAAATGGGCAAAAGACATGAAGAGACACTTTAAGAACGATGACATCCAGATTGGTCACACAGGAAAAGATGTTCAATCTCACTCGTCATCACTGAAATACAAATCGAAACCACAATGAGATATCCCTTCACACCTATCAGAATGGCTAAAATTAACATCTCCGGAAACAACAGATGTTGGCAAGGATGCAGAGAAAGGGAACGCTTTTGCAATGCTGGTGGGAATGCAAAGTGGTGTAGCCACTCTGGTAAATAGTATGGAGATTTGTCACAAAAACTAAAAATAGAACTACATTAGGACCCAGCAATTACACTACTAGGTATTTATCCAAAAGATACACTAACACTGACTCAAAGTGGCACATTCACTCTAATGTTTATAGCAGCATTATCAACAATAGCTAAATTATGCAAAGAGCCCAAATGACCAATGAGAGATGAATAGATAAAGAAGATGAGGTATATTCATGCAATGGAATATTACTCGGAGATCAAAAAGAATGAATTCTTGGGGCGCCTGGGTGGCGCAGTCGGTTAAGCATCCGACTTCAGCCAGGTCAAGATCTCGCAGTCCGTGAGTTCGAGCCCCGCGTCAGGCTCTGGGCTGATGGCTCAGAGCCTGGAGCCTGTTTCCAATTCTGTGTCTCCCTCTCTCTCTGCCCCTCCCCCGTTCATGCTCTGTCTCTCTCTGTCCCAAAAATAAATAAACGTTGAAAAAAAAATTAAAAAAAAAAGAATGAATTCTTGCTGTTTGCAACAACATGGATGGAACCAGACTTTATTATGCTAAGGAAAATATGTCAGAGAAAGACACACATCATATGATTTCTCTCATCTGTGGAATTTAATACAACTGATGAACGTAGTGAAAGAAAAGCAAAAATAAGATACAGAGAGGGAATCAAACGATAAGAGACTCTTTTTTTTAAATTTTTTTTCAATATTTATTTTTGGGACAGAGAGAGACAGAGCATGAACGGGGGAGGGGCAGAGAGAGAGAGGGAGACACAGAATTGGAAACAGGCTCCAGGCTCTGAGCCATCAGCCCAGAGCCTGACGCGGGGCTCGAACTCACGGACCGTGAGATCGTGACCTGGCTGAAGTCGGACGCTTAACCGACTGCGCCACCCAGGCGCCCCGATAAGAGACTCTTAAATACAGAGAAGAAACTCAGGGTTCCAGGAAGTTAATGAATAGGGGTATGGGCTAAATGGGTGATGGGAATTGGGGAGGGCAATTGGGATGAGTACTGGATATATATTGTAATTGATGGATCACTAAATTCTGATCCTGAAACTGTATTCCACTATAAGGTAACTAACGTGGGCTTAAATTTAAAAAAGAAGAAATATTAAAAATAAGTAAAGGTATATACTACCACTCAAAGGAAAAGAATATTTAAATTGGGCTCTTTGAGTGGAAATGAAAGATTAAAAGGGTTACAGACAAGAAAGGATCAGAGAAAACATCAAGAAACAATGGCAAAACAACTAGTAGAATGGCACTAAATATATACCCATCAATAATCACTCTGAATGTACGTGGACTAAATGCTCCAATCAAAAGACATTGGATAGGGTGTCAGAATGGGCAAAACAAACAAACAAATAAAAACAAGACCTATCTAGATGCCGCCTACTATCTAGCTTCCCTAGTATCTAGTATCCCTAGTATCTAGGGAATGAAGAAACATTTATTATGCCAATAATGTCAAAAGAAAGCCAGTAGTAATACTTATATCAGGCAAAATAACCTTTAAAACCGAGGCTCTATTTTGGTACCCCTTGGGTAAATACCTAATAGTGACATTGCATGCACCCAGTATTTGTAGCAGCATTATCAACAGTAGCCAAACTATGGAGAAAATCCAAGTATTCATCAACTGATTAAGGTATAAAGAAGCTGTAGTGTGTGTGTATGTGTGTGTGTGTATACATATGTATACGCATATGTATGTTCATATATACATACATACATATATACAATGAAATATAACTCGGCTTCAAGAAGAATGAAATCTTGCCATTTGCAACGATGTGGATGGAGCTAGAATGTATTATGCTAAGTAAAATATGTCAATCAGAGAAAGACAAATATATGATTTCACTCACGTGGAATTGAAGAAACAAAACAGATGAAAACATGGGAAGGGGGCAGGAAAAGTGAAGAGTGGTAACAAACCACATGAGTCTCTTAATGTTAGAGAAAAAAATTGAAGGTTGATGGAGGGAGATGGGTCAGCACTGGGATAGATGGGGGACGAGTATTAAGGAGAGCACTTGTTTTGATGAGTACTGGGTGTTGTATGTAAGGGATGAATCCCGAATCCGAGAATGCACTATATGACAACTAGACTTAAATTAAAAATAAATAAATAAATAAAGCTATAACAAGAGATGAAGACAGACACTATCTCTTACTAAAGGGGACAGCTAAACAAGAATATCCAATATTGTAAATTTTGATGCACCCAACATGCGATCACCAAGTATATAAAACATTTAAAAACAACCATAAAGGAACTCATTTATAATAATATAACGATAGTAGAGGACTTTAACACCACTCACACCAATGGACAGAACCTGTAAACAGAAAATCAACAAAGAAACAATGGCTTTGAATGACACACTGGACCAGATGGGTTTAATAGATATGTTCAGAACACTCCATACTAAAATGGCAGAGTACACATGCTTTTCAGGCGCACATGGGACATTCTCCAGAATTGATCACATTCTAGGTCACAAATCAGGCCTCAACAGGTACCCAAAGACAGAGATCAGACTAAGCATCTTTCTGACCACAAAGCTAGGAAACTGGAAGTCGACAACAAAAAAGCAGGGGTGGGAGGTATAAGGTCACATATAAAAGGAGGTTAAATTACATGTCACTAAATGAATGGGTTAAACAGGAAATCAATGGGAAAATACACTGAAACCAATGAAAATGAAAATATACTGGTAAAAACCTTTGGAATGCGGCAAAAGCATTCTATGATGGAAGGACATAGCAATACAAGCCTACCTTAAAGAGCAGGAAAAATCTCAAACAGTCCTAACTTACAACCAAAGGAATGAGAGAAAGAACAGCAGAAGGGAGGAAATAATACGTGTTAGGGCAGAAATAAGGAATATAGAAACTAAAAAGACACTAGACCAAATCAATGAAACCAGGGGCTGGTTCTTTGAAAGCAGTAATTAACTTGAAAACCTCCTAGACAGACTTTTCACAAAGAAGAGAGAAAGGACTCAAATAAATAAAATCACAAATAAGAAAGGAGAAATAACAGTCAACACCACAAAACTGCAGTTAGAAGATAATATTATGAACAACTATATGCAACAAATTGGACACTCTGAGATATGGACAAATTCCTAGAAACAAACTACCAAAACTGAAACAGGAAGATACATATAATCTGAAAACAGAAAGAAATCAAATCAGTAATAAAAAATATCTCCCCCCAACACAAGAGTTCAGGGCCAGAGGGCTTCACTGATGAAGTCTACCATCCATTTAAGGAAGAGGTAATATGTATTCTCGAATTATTACAAAAAATAAAAAAGAAGGAAAACTTACAAATTCATCTTATGAGGCCATCGTTACCCTGACACCAAAACCAGATAAAGCCTCCACTAAAACCAAAAACTGCTGGGGTGCCCGTGCGGGTCAGTTGGTTTACTGTCCAACTCTTAATTTTGGATTAGGACATTATCTGGTGGTGTGTGCGTTCAAGTCCCACGTTGGGCCCTGCGTTGACAGTGTGCGGCATGGCCAGAAATCTCTCTCTCCCTGTCTCTCTGCCCCTTTCTCACTTTTATGTACTCTATCTAAGGAAAGAAATAAACATGTAAAAAAATGTTAAATAAATGTTAAATAAAACTGCAGACCAATAGCCTGATGACTATGTATGCAGAACTTCTCATTAAAATACCTTCAAATTAAAGTCAACAATACATTAATAGAATCATTTACAATAATCAAGTGGGATATATTCCTGGGCTGCAAGGGTTGTTCCACATTCACAGATCAATCAACATGATTCACCACAGTAATAGAAGAAAAGATAAGAACAATATGATGCTTTCAACAGATGCAGGAAAACTATTTGACAAAATGTCACATCCATTCATGATAAAAAACCTCAGCAAAGTACATTGAGACTCAACCTACCTGCACATAATAAAGGTCATCTATGAAAAACCCACAGCTCATCTCATCCTCAATGGGGAAAAATTGAAAGTTTTTCCTCCAAGGTCAGGGACAAGATAGGAATGACCCCTATTACCACTGTTATCCCACATAGTACGGGAAACCCTAACCACAGCACTAAGACAACAAAAAGAAATAAGAGGCATCCAAATCGGCAAGGAAGAAGTAGCACTTTCACTATTTGGAACTGACATGATAGGTTCTGTAAAAAACATGAAAGATTCCCTTAAAAATTGCTAGAATTGATATATGAATTCGACAAGTCACAACATACAGAAATCAAGGAACGTAGATGTATTGAATTTCTAACACAAATCATGAATTAACACAGAGAGAAAGTAAGGGATCAATCCCATTGACAGGCTCACAAATACCACAATAAACCAGGAATATACCTAACCAAAGAGGTGAAAGACCTGTACTCTAAAGGCTATGAAACACTGATGAAAGAAATGGAAGAGGACACAAAGAAATGGAAATACATTTCATGTTCATGGATGGGAAGCACAAAATACTGTTAAAATGTCTACACTCCTCAAAACAATCTACACATATAATGAAATCCCTATCACACTAACAAAAACATTTGTGACAGAACAAGAACAAATCATCTCAAAATTTGTATGGAATGACAAAAGTCCCCAAACAGCCAAAACAAACTTGAAGAAGAAAAGCAAAGCTGGAGACATCACAATTCCAGACTTTACGTTATATTACAAAGCTGTACTGATCAGAACATTATGTTACTGGCAAAACAACAACAACAACAAAAACACAGAGGCATAGACCAATAGAATGGAAACCCAGAAATGAACTCACACCTATATGGTCAATTAATTCTCAACAAAGCAGGAAAGAATATCCAAAGCAGGAAAGGATATCCATGTGTCTTGGGACACATGGGTGGCTCAGTCAACAAAGTGTGTGATTGTGAATTCAGCTCAGGTTAAGATCTCAGGGCAGTACAGAGCATGTGTGGGATTCTCTGTCTCCATTTCTCTCTGCCCCTCTTCTGCATGCTCTCTCTCTCTCTCAAAAATAAATATATAAACTTAAAAAAAGGCTCCTCAACATATGGTTTTGGAAAAACTGGACAGCAACCTGCAAAACAAAACAAAAACAACGGACCACTTTCTTACAACATACACAAAAATAAATCCAACATGGATAATGACCTATATGTGAAACCTGAAACCACAAAAATCCCAGAGGATATCTTATTTGACATTGCCTGTACAAACGTCTTTGTAGATATATCTCTAGAGGTAAGGGAAACACAAGCAAAAATAAAGAGACTTCATAAAAAGTAAAACCTTCAGTCACCAAGGAAATAATCAACAAAACTAAAACATCAACAGAATGATATTTGCAAACGACATCAGATAAAGGGTTAGTGTCCAAAATATATACAGTTATACAGCACCCAAAAAATGAGAAATCTGATTAAAAATGGGCAGAAGACACGAGTGGACATTTCCCGAAGGAAGACATATACATGGCCAAGAGACACATGAAAAAATGCTCAACAATACTGATCTTCAGGGAAATACAATTCAAAAGTACAATGAGATAACACATCACATCTGTCACAATGACGAAAATCAATGAAGGATGAAACAGCAGGTGTTGCCAAGGATGTGGGGGAAAGAATAACCCTCTTGCACTGTGGGTAAGAATGCAAACTGGTGCAGCCACTCTGGAAAACAGATTTCTCAAAACAAAACAAACAAAACAAAACAAAACAAAACAAAACAAAACAAAACAAAACAAAAACTGGAAATAGAAGTACCTTATGATCCAGCAATTTCACTACAAGGTATTTCCACAAAGAATACAAAATCTTCAAAGGGATACATGCACTGTGATGTTTACAGCAGCATGTTCTACAACAGCCAAATTACGGAAACTATCCAAGCATCCATCAAGTGATGAATAAATTGAGATGTGGTATATGGAATGTAATATTATTAGGCCGTAAAAACATGAAATCTTGTCATTTTCCATGAGCTGGATGGAGTGAGAGAATGTTATCTTGGGTGAAATAAGCCTTTCAGACAAAGACAAGTACCAGATGATTTCACTAACACATGGAAATAAAATAAAACAAAGCTGGGGGGAAGGAGACAGTGACAAACAGACTCTTAACTACGAAACAAACTGAGGGCTTCCAGAGCAAGGTGGGGAATGGGTGAAACAGCTGCTGGGGATTAAGAAGTGCACCTGGGATGAGCACCGGTGACGTGTGGAAGCGTTGCTCTATATTGTACACCTGAGACTAATACTACACTGTATCTTTACTCACTGCAATTTAAATTAAAGATAACGTACGTTAATGACAGGTACCTACCAGGTTTTCTGTAGTTTGCAATCACTTCACTAGGTTGGAAAAATGACCATCAAATTTTTTAAAAAGCATGTATGATGTGGGGGACAGTTTGTGCCCTTACCTAGGTCTCTGGTTCCAGCAGGACTCGGAAAGTGGGTTCCAGCTCATTCTTCTAGGAGTTCCCAAAACGAGCATTTCATGTATTCATGTCCTAAAGGAATGCAGCTCCCGTTCTTCTGAATTTCTGTCAGCGTTTCTTCCCAGAAACAAGCCTGAATCTGGAACAAACCATCGACTGCATCAAGGGGTGATGTCATGGGACCCTGCAATCCACGAAGCCTTTAGTAAAACACGTCTTGTTCAAATACTGTCCGGGAAGGGGAGGAATGAAACACGGGAACAGCCCAGAAAATGCAAGGGCCTGTGCAGCTCAGCAACCAGCTTGCCCAGGGAAGCCACCCAGCGCCCACTACTCAGCACTCAGTACAATAAGGCAAATTCTCTCTGGCGACTTAGGAGATGCCAAGTTGCTACAAAGCTCCCAAGGTCTCCCCTGGGGTGGGCGGCACAACCTGCTGGAAATGCAGCTCTGCTCTCTGTATTCAGGCAGCGGCAGAGGCCCTGAGTCCTCTGGGAACAATTAAAGCCCTTCCTGCTCTGAGGTGCCCTGGGTCAGGAAAGCCGATGGTGTGCCCTCTGCTGGCCATCACTGCCTGGGCAGAGGAACCGGCCTCTCCGGGTCTGTGGTGCTCGAGCTCTCTCTGCTGGCCATCATGGGCATTCTTGCAATGTGGAAGACCCTGGTCGCTCAGCTGAGACACTTAAGGTGCTCTGGGCAACTAAACCTGTTCTCCACAGTGGGAAAGGTTTTAATGACAGGGCCTGGGACACAAATAAATCTTTTCCTTCTCCTTTCTTGTGAGTGAAGAATGAAACCGAATTTATTAACGTAAGGACATCATTTGTAATGTTTTAAGCAATGTTCACATAAAAATAGAACACCAATTTACACTTGCTGAGCAAGAGGTAATTGTGTTTACCACCAAAATACTTAGGTTAGATAAAGAATGAACACCTTTGAGAGAGATACCAGCGTCAGCTATGGACTGAATGAGTCCTATGGATACAAGGGACAGCCAATGGAATGGAGTCAATCCTGTAATAATACTGTTGCATGCTTTCACAGGATAGCTACACTTGTGCTTAAGTACAAAATAATTTATAGACATATGAAATGACTACAATGTATGCCTAAAACTCATACAAAAAATGTGTGAACAATATTTCAATTAAAAATAGACAACCTTTACACTATCTTTAATTTCTCCTTCTTTGCCAATAAACTATCATTCCTGGGGCGCTTGGGTGGCTTAGTTGGTTAAGCGTCCGACTTTGATGCAAGTTGTGATCTTGCAGTCCATGACTTTGAGCCCGGCGTCAGGCTCTGTCCTGAGAGCTCAGAGTCTGGAGCCTGCCTCAGATTCAGTATCTCCCACTCTCTCCCCCCTCCCCAGCTCGGGCTCTCTCAAAAAAAAAAAGAAAAAAAGAAACATTAAAAATGAAAAATCATTCCTAATTTGGAATCTGTGAAATTCCATTTATACCAGATTCTCTAACATCACCATCTTGATGTGGAGAACTTATCTGAAAAGTCACTAATAATATCTTTGATAACACATATGTGACAAGGTCAGAATGAAACTTACAGGGAGCTACGAATCAGTTGTGAATTTACAGTATGTATCCTTGGCTAATATTTCCAGTGAAACGTGATTTAGGGACACGGATGGATGAAATAATGTCCACCAGTCATATAGGTAAATATCCTATAGGACCATTATGCCTTCAATTACTAATTGCCATCTCTTCAGAATTAAAAGAAAGCTGGGACAAGAAAATGTCTTTGAATTTGATGTAAGAGAAGACTAGAGTGTTTTAAAGTGTTCACCTACCTTCTGGAATCCTCAGATTTGTTGTGGACAGGAGGATAGCAACCCATGATTGGGATGCACACCGCTAGTCCCAGAGGGAGGATATGGACCTTATTTTCAATTTTTTAAATCAATATCAGCCATCCACCTCTGCCACGTAGACTTCAGGACCTGGGGGCAACATGATGCCTGATACCTGGGTTCAGAACTTGAGGAAGGCCAGCTGGTGGGGGAGAGGGGAAATCCAACAGGGCCTGGGGCAGTGAGGGAGATGGCCCCAGGACACCTCCCCACAGGGCAGGCTTGGAGTTTACCTGCCAAAGAGCAGCACAATCTCCCTCAAGACATCCCTCTCCATGACAGATCATGAGGCTGAGCCTCACAATTCCAGAAGAAATGAGGGATACCCATCTGTTCAATTCCAATGGCTTCTGCAGAGCTTGGACATAGGGATGTTGGAGTCTTGGGGTCATGGAACTCTGGTGCCCATGATACAAGCCCTTTCTGCCCCAGCACTCAGAGCTACCTCATACATCCCCTCTCCCCTGATGCATCTCACGCCGTCCACATACCTCCAGCAGGTGTCTACCTTCCTCTTTGTACTTCCTCTTTGTCACTGTTTCTCTCTAACCACATCTATGTTTCTTCCTTTCACTCTTTAGGGAGTGGTGTAACATGCGGTGCTAACCTTTATTCTTATACATGTGAATATTCAATTTTCCCAGCACCAGTTATTCAGGAGACTACTCTTCTCCACTGTGTATTTTTGACTCCCTTGTCAAATAGTAGTTGACTGTGCATTCATGGGTTTAGTTTGGGCTCTCAATTTCCATTCCATTGTCTTGTATGTGTGCTTATCCCAGTGATATAACTGACTTCTTTGTGTTAGAATGAAGCTTGAAATCAAGAAGTGTGATGCCTCCTATTTTGTCCTTTCTTGCATTGGCTACTTCGGGTCTTTTTGTGGTTCCAAATACATTTTAGGATATGTGTTTCTAATTGAATACAAATTGCATTGGAGTCTTGATAGAGATTTCACTGAATCTCTAGAGGGCATTGAGTAGTATGGACATTGTATCTATATTAATTCCTCTTACAGATGGACATGGGGTGGCTTTTCACTGACTTGTGTGTTCTGTTTCTTTCATACAAATTGAATTTCTTCCATTTCTGCACACAGGTTTTATAGTTTTCTGTAGAGATCTTTCACTTCCTTGGCTAAATTTATTCCAATAAATTTTATTGTTTTTGATGCTATTGTAAACGGGATTGTTTTCTTTCCTTCTTAGATATTTTGGTTAGTGTATAGGGATGCTACAGAATTTGATATGGTGACTTTCTCTTTTGGAAATTTACTGTATTTCTTCATTAGATATTAACAGGTTCTTTTACATTAAACTTTTTATTTCATTCCTTTACCTTATTTAAAACAAACATGTTATTTGGGAATAGCTGACACACTATGTTACATTAGTTTCAGATGAACAACATAGTGATTGGACAAGTGTATACATTCTGCTGGGCTAATCCAGGTGTAGCTATCATCTCTCACCATGCATCACTATTCTAGTACCACTCTCTATGTTCCCTATGCTATATCTTTTATCTGTGATTTATTCATTGCATAACCAGAAGCCTGCATCACCCAATCCCCTTCACATATCTAGGGCATCCTTGTCTTGGCCTTGATTTTAGTGGAAAAACTTTTCACAATTTCACTATTGAGTATGATATTAGCTGTGGGCTTCACATACATGGCCTTTCTTATGTTGAGATATGTTCCTTCTACACTGAATTTTAAAGAGATTTTTAGCACAAATTAATACCAAATTTTCTCAGAATTTTTTTTCTGTGTCAATTGACATCAACACATTTATTTTCTTTTTATTTTTTAAAATGTATTTAGTTTAATTTAAATTTATGTATGCAATTCTTTAGTATTTATTTTTTCAAGTTTTTGTTTAAATTCCAATTGGTTAACATACAGTGTATGTTAATTTCAGGTATAGAATGTAGTTATCCATCAGTTACATACAACACCCAGTGATCCTCACTGCTAGCGCCCTCCATAGCCCATCACCCATTTAACCCATGCCCCTGACCATCTCCCTTATAGTAACCCTCCATTTGCTATTTATAGTTAAGAGTCTGGTTTCTGGTTGATTTTTGTTTCACTCAATTATGTGAGGGGTCACATTTATTGATTTGAATTTCTGAAACATCCTGCCTTTACAGGGGAAAAACCATACATCACGGTCAATGATCCTTTTCGTGTGATCCTGAATTTGGTTTGCCTGTATATTACTGGGAATTATTCATCTATATTCATCATGGGGATACTGGCCTATAGATTTCTGTTCAGGTAGTATCCTTTTCTGGCTTCCTACCAGGGTAATTCCAGTCTCATGAAATGAGTTTGGTGGTGTTCATTCCTTTTGCATCAGTGAGAGGACTGCTGTTAGTTCTTCTACAAATGTTTGATTAAATTCACCAATGAATCCACCTGGTCCTGGGGTTTTCTTCCTTGGCAGAACTTCGATTACTGATTCTTTTTTTTTTTTTTTTTAATTTTTTTTTTCAACGTTTATTTATTTTTGGGACAGAGAGAGACAGAGCATGAACGGGGGAGGGGCAGAGAGAGAGGGAGACACAGAATCAGAAACAAGCTCCAGGCTCTGAGCCATCAGCCCAGAGCCCGACGCGGGGCTCGAACTCACAGACCGCGAGATCGTGACCTGGCTGAAGTCGGACGCTCAACCGACTGCGCCACCCAGGCGTCCCCGATTACTGATTCAATTTACTTACATTGGTGATCTTCTTGTATTGATACAGTCTTCCTTTAATGGGTCTGTGCAAACCGTCTATATCTTCCTGATACAATCTAGGTTGTGTGTTTCTAAGAACCTATCCATTTCTTCTAGGTAGGTAGTTTTCTGGCATCTAATTTAGCCATAGTAGCCACTTTGTCTGCTTTATGTTTCTTTGGTATAAGGCATAATGTCTTCTCTTTTATTTATAATTCTCTTGAATTTGGTCCTCTCTCTGTCTTAGCATAGTCTATGTATACTCCTGACAATTTTGTTTCACTCTTCTGAAAACCCACTGTTGGTCTTCTTCATATTTTCTATTTATTTCATGGTCTCAGTTTCATTGGTTTCCACTCTCATATGGATTAATTTCTCCCTTTTGAGAACATTGGGCATAGATTGTTGTTTTCTTCTAGTTCTTAGAAGTTAAAGGTAGGTTGTTCATTTGAGTCTCAAATCTATCCTCCACGCATGCAAATCCAGTGACTCATCAGAGAACCTTCAATAGGTCTTTTCCGTCCTATTTCTCATTCTCAGAACTCTGAGAAATAGAATCCGAAAATTTATTTGAAGACACAATAAATGAAAACTTCCCTAATGTGGGGAAGGAAACAGATTCAGAGCAGGAGGCATAAAGAACCCCCATTATATTCAAAAGAAGCAGATCCACACCAAGTCATATAGTAATTAAAACCCAAAATGTCGTGATAAAGAAAAAATTTTCACAGCAGGAAAACAAAAGTTGACAGTTACCTACAAGGGAAACCCCATAATGTTATCACTGGATGTATTTCAGAAGAAACTTTGAAACCGTAAGTGAGCAGCACGGTTTGGTAAAGGTGCCGAATGGAAAACATCTGCAGCCAAAGAGAGTCTATCCAGCAAACTATCATTCAGACGGAAGGAGAGATCAAGAGGTTCCCAAATAAATACTCAGTGAGTTCACAACCAACAAACCACCCCTGCAAGAAATGTTAAAGGGGACTCTTTAAGTGGAAAAGAAACACCTAAAGTGACAATATTAAAGTGTGAAACGCAAAAGCAATAAAAATGAGTATATCTGTAAAACATCAGCCAAAGTATTTGTGATGTGAAAGGTTTTGAAATATGACACTACATATCTACAACACGGGGAGGAGAGGAGTAAAGAACTGGTTCATACTTAAACAACTATCAACTTAGTATAGACTCCTATATGCAGAAGTGGTTAGGTACAAACCTAATAATACCCACAAATCAAACACCACTAATACATATGCAGAGTATAAAGACAAACAATTTCAACTGTGAAATTGTGAAGAAACCCAGCAAATCAAAAACAGAGAAAGAGAACAAAGGATCAGAAAAATTCAGAAATAACCAACATCAAGTAATAATAGGACAAGTACATGTCTATCAATTACTTTGAATAGAAACAGAATAAATGCTCAAATCAAAGGCACTGGGGGACAGATAGGGGCAACTGGATGGCTCAATCGCTTGAGATTTGGACTCTTGATTTCGGGTCAGGCTATGATCCCAGGATCATGGGATTGAGCCCCAACTGGGCTCTGCACTGAGCATGGAACTTGGTGAGGATTCATTCTCATTCTCATTCTCTTTCTCCCTCTCTCTCTCTTTGTCTCTCTCTTCCCTCATTCCCCCCACCCCACCCTCCCATGCCTGTGCTCTCTGTATTCATAATAAAAGGCACTGGGTGATAGAATGAGTAAATATATAGGACCCATCTATCTTCTACCTACAAGAGACAAATTATAGAACTAAAGTATCTTAAGAAATCTTCAGTAGCAATACCTTTATCAGACAAAATAGATTTAAAGAGAAATCTGTAACAAGAGACAAAGAAGGACACTATAATAATAAAAGATACAATCCACAAAAAGATAGAACAATCGTAAACATATATGCCCTCAACCTGAGAGCATCCAAATACACAAAATAGTCCAAAACTAAAGAATTGATAGTCATACAATCATAGTAGGGCACTTTAACACCCCAATGACATCAATGGAGAGATATTTCCATCAGAAAATCAGTAAGGAAGTAGAGACTTTGACTGATAGAGTAGACCAGATGGACTTAACCGATATATTTGAGACATTCCATCCTAAAACAGCACAATACACATTCTTTTCACGTGCGCATAGAGCATTCCCCACACTCGATAAAATATTAGGTCATAAAACAAGGCAAAACAAAATCAAACCGATCGACGCCATACCATGTGTCTTTTCAGACCACAATTCTATGAAAGTAGAAGTCTACAACAAGAAAAAAAAATCTGGAAAAGGCACAAAATCATGGAAGTTAAATAACATGCTACTAAAAAATCAATGGCTCACCAACAAATCAAAGAGAAAATTCAAAAAACATGGAAAGAAATGAAAATGAAAACACAACAATCCAAACTTATGTAAGCAGGAAAACTGGTTCTAACAGGGAAGTTTATAGCAATACAAGTCTGCCTCAGGAAACACACACACACACACACACACACACACACACACACACTCACACTGAAGTAAACTACATAAACTTATAAGTATAAAAGCCAGACAAAGGACAACAAACAAAACTCCCAAACAGCAGAATGAAGAAAATAATTAAACTCAGAAGAAATAAATGAGATAGAGATTAAAACGATGCACCCCATGCATCAAAAACGGATAAGTCAGTACATGAAATCCTATCATACCGAGAGAGGGCAGGGTGACGGTGTGAAACATTCCAGAGCCAAGCTTGAATGGGGCGAGGCAAAAACAACCTCCAGTGCAGAGAGACAGGGACGAAAAAAATGAACGCATACACTCCCGGAATGAGGGCTGTGTGCACACATGAACATCTCCCAGCTCCAAGTGGGAGTGCAAGCATGACCTACTTTATGTCATAGCCCTAAACCTAACAGTAACCAAAATCCCAACACCTAAATCTAACGGATAACACTAACTATAAACCTAATACTAAACCCAGCCTCTATCCCTAGGCCTAAACCCAACACTAACCCTACTGAACTGACAAAGTAAACATAACCCGAACTAACCCTAACCTTGACCCTAAACCTCTAACCGTAACTCTATAAATCTAAACATAAAGCCCTAACCCTAATGCTCTAAATCAACCTGCTAACCCTAAAATTATAAAACTTAAAACTAACCCTAACCCTAACCATAAAACTCTAACACTAATCCTAACGCTAATTGCTAATCGAATCTCCACACCCATAACCCGAACCCAAGTCCTAGACCTAGACCTCACCTTATCCCTAAACCTAACGCAAACCCTAACAATAATGCTATCAACTAACCCTAACCCCACCATCTAACCATTACCCTAACTCTCAAACCCAAACCATAACCCTAAACTTAAGGTTAACCCAAGCCCAAACCTAATGCTTAAACCTAACTCTAACTCCAAACCTAACCCTTAACCATAACACTAAACACTAACCATAACCCTAAACATAACCCTAATACATAAACCTAACTCTAACCCTAACACTAACCCCTAACACCAAACCCAATCCCAAATCCTAACCCAACGCACACGACACACAGGAATGGTGTCACATCCACACTGGTGAAGTCCATGGTCAGAACATTAACCCTAGTTAAGGATGTTTCTAGATGAAGACCCAATTCCTATTTCTGAGAACACCACAAACAAATGGCCCAAAGCAGTGCAGAATTACTCGACATGGAACATTGAACATCATCATGACATTTCCAATGCCCACATGGAGCAGCACAAGAGGGTTGATGAGGCCCAACTGAAGATGGGACACACATGAAGCTGGCCCTGGAACACAAAGTCTAAGCCTGAACAGCCCGTTCCAATGAGGCCCACACACAATCCTCTGGGGAGACCACTACCCTGCGGAGGTTCAGTGCTTGGAGCTTCCTGGGACCTAACCCTAACTTTAACTGTGACACTCACATACCGCTCAAACTAAACCTCACCCCAACTCTAAACCTAACCCTACACATGACCCGCACCCTCACATGGACCCTCATTCAGCCCTCCAGGATGATCACGGCACTGGTGTTGATTCGGCCCTGGCAACATCATGGAACGAATCTTAACCTTGGCAAAAGCTTTCTCCTAATAGGGACCCAAATCCTAAGTCTGAGGACATGATGGACATGGGGCCCAGAAGCAGAGGAGGATTACGCAGCATGGAACCTGGAACATCACCATGTCATTTCCAAAGACCAGAAGGAGCTCCACAGGGGACTTCTTGAGGTCTAACCGAGGAGTGGCACTGGCACCCAAAACTCAGCCTGACTGGGACCCTCCTTATACCCCTCTACTCAGCCCTGTGGGGTGACAATGGCCCTACTGGGGGTATAGTGCCAGGAGCTTCCTGTGACCAAGCCCTAATCTTAACAGTGACCCACAGTATACACGTGAACCTAAACCTCACCTCATCTTTAACAATCACCCTACACCTGACTCACAATGCAAGTGCCCTCATATCATCGATACAGGGAGATCACAGAACTGGTGTCACTTTGGCCCTGGAGATTTCCCTGGCCCAAACCCTATCTGTAGCTAAGGCTTTCTCCATATGGAGACCGAATTTCCACAGTCTGACAAGAGCAGGCACAATGGGTTGAGAAGTGGTGCAGGATAATTCTGTGTGAAGCGTGGAACATCACCATGTCATTTCCAAAGCAGGGCTTCAGATGCACAGGAGGATTCCTGAGGCCTACCGAAGAGTGCGGATATAGGTGTGGGACCGTGGAATGCAAAGACTAATGCTGACTGGTACCCTCCCTTCTGCACTCCAGTCAGCCCTTCCGGGAGACAACTGCACTGTTGTAGTTCAGGGTCTAGAAACTCCTGGGAACTAATCTCAACCATAAAGAGAACCGTAACCCTAACGCTACACCTAAACCTAACATGATCTCTACACTAACTCTAAACCAGACCCACCCACCCAAATGACCACATTTCAGCCCTCCATGGAATTCATGAGAATGGTATCGCTTCGGCCCTGGCGATGTCCCTGTACCGAACCCTAACCCTAGCTAAGGCTCTCTCCCCATGGGGACCCAATTCCAAAGCCTGACAACAGCACACACATGGGTTTCTGCAGAATCGGTGCAGAAATACTCAACATACCATGGAACATCACCATGTCATATCCAAAGCACGACTGCAGCTACAACAGAGGATTTATGAGTTCTACTCGAAGAGTGTTCCATACACTTGTCTGGACTTTGAACCCAAATACATCTCCTTACTAGAAACCTCCCTTGTGTACTCCACTCAGCCCTTCAGGGAGCCAACTTCGGGGAGACAGCTGTACAAGAGGAATCCTGAGCCCCACCAGAAGGGTGGCCCATATATTTGACTGGCCATGGAACCCAAAGACTAATCCTGACCGGCATCCACCTTTGTGTACTCCACTGAAACCTTTGGGGAGACAACTCCTCTATTGTGGGGTCAGTACCTGGAGCCTCCTGGGACATAACCCTGACCCTAACCATAACCCTAAACATAACCGTCACCCTACACCTGACCCTATCTATCACACTAACTCTAAACCAGACCCACAGCCGAGATGTGCCCTCACGTCACCCTCCATGGATTCACAACACTGGAGTCTCTTTTGCCCTGGCAATGTCCCTGGACTGAACCCTAACCCTAGGTAAGACTCTCTCCCCATGGGGACCCATTCCAAAGTCTGACAAGAGCACGCACACGGGTTCAAGAATCGGTGCAAAAATACTCGCCATGGAACGTGGATCATCAGAACATCATTTCCAAAGCGCTATGGCAGCTGCACTAGAGGACTTCTGAGGCCTAATCGAAGGGTGGCCCATATATTTGTCTGGCCTTGGAACCCAAAACCTAATCCTGACGGGCACCTTCCCTTGTGTACTCCACTCAGACCTTCGGGGAGACAATTGCTCTGCTGTGGGGTCAGTGTCTGGAGACTCCTGGGACCTAACCCTAACCCTAAACATAACCTTAAACATAACCCTCACCCTACACCTAACCCTATCTGTAACCCTAACCCTACACTTGACCCGCACCATCGCATGGGCCCTCACTTCAGCCCTCAAGGGAGTTAATGAGACTGGAGTCGCTTCAGCCCTGGCGATGTCCCTGGACCGAACCCTAACCCTAGCTAAGGCTCTCTCCCCATGGGGACCCAAAACCAAAGTCTGACAAAACCACGCACCTGGGGTCCAGAAGCGGTGCAGGATCACTCAGCATAGAACCTGGAAAAACACCATGTCCTTTCAGAGACCCGGCTGCAGCATCCCGGGAGGATTCCAGAGGCCTAACTGACCAGTGGCCCAAAGATTTGTGTGGCCTTGGAAGCCCAAGACTAATCCTGACTGGCACCCTACCATATGCCCTCACCTTATTCCTTCGGGAAGACAACTGCACCACTGTGGGTTCAGCGTCTGGAGCATCCTGGGTCCTAACACTAACCCTAAACCTAAGCCTAATCAGAACCTTCAAGCGAAACCTAATCCTATCTCAAAACTAACTCTACACTTGACCATCACCATCACATGGGCTCTCACTTCATTCCTGGAGGGACATCATGAGACTGGAGTCGCTTCAGACCTGGTGATGTCCAGGGACAGAACCTTAACCCTATCTAAAGCTCTCTCCCCATGGGGACCCAATACCAAAGTCTGACAACACCACATGTCTGGGCTCCAGAAGCGGTGCAGGATCTCTTGGGATAGAACCTGGAAGGTCCCCGTGTGCTTTCAAAGTCCTGGCTGCAGCTGCCCAATAGGATTCCTGAGGCCTACTACACCAGTGGCCCATAGAGTTGTCAGGCCTTGGAACCAAAAGACTAATCCTGACTAGCACCCTCCCTTGTACACTCATCCCAGCAGGGAGACAACTGCACTGCTGTGCGTTCAGCGCCTGGAGCCTCCTGGGACCTAATTCTAACCCTAACCCTAAACGTAATCCTAACCAGACCCTCAACAGAACCTAATCCTATCTCGAACTCTAACCCTACACTTGACCCGCATCATCGCTGGGCCCTCAATTCAGCCCGCGAGGGAGATCACGAACCTGGAGTCGCTTCGGCCCTGCCGACTTCCCTGGACCTAACCCTAACCTTGGTTAAGGCGCTAACCCCGTGGGGAACCAATTCCAAAGTCTGACAACAGCACACACACGGTTTCGAGAATCAGAGTAGAAATACTCTACACGGAATGTGGAATATCACTACGTCATTTCCAAGGCGCGACTGCAGCTGCACAAGAGGATTCCTGAGGCCTATCGGAAGTGTCTCCCATACATTTGTCTGGCCTTGGAACCCAAAGACTTATCCTGACTGACGCCCTCCCTTGGGGATACCACTCGGCCCCTTGGGTAGACAACATCACTGTTGTGGAATCAACACAACAGTTGTTGTTGGAGCCTCCTGGGACCTAACCATAACCATAACCGTAACCCAAACCATATCCCTCAACCTACACTTAACCCTATCTCTAACCCTAACCCTGTACTTCACCTGCCACTTCGCATGGACCCTCAAATAAGCCCTCTAGGAAGATTATGAAACTGGAGTCGCTTCAGCCCTGGTGACTTCCCAGGACCGAACTGTAACCCTAGCTAAGGCTTTCTTCCCATGTGTAATAAATTCCCAGTCTGACAACAGCACGCACACAGGATCAACAATCAATGCAGAAGTACTTGGCATGGAACATGGAAATTCACCATGTCATTTGCAAAGCGTGACTGCAGCTGCATGAGAGGATTCAGGAAGGGTGGCCAATACATTTTTCTGGCCTTGGAACCCAAAGACTAATGCTGACCGGCACCCTCTCTTGTGTAGTGCACTCAGCCCTTCAGGGAGACAACAGATCTACTGTGGGTTCAGTGCCTGGAGTCTCCTGGGACCTAACCCAAACCCTATCCATGACCCAAACCATAACCCTCACTCTACACCTAACCCTATATAGCACATTAACTCTACAGCGGACACCCAGCCACGCATTTTCCCTCACTTCACCTTCCATTGAATTAACAACACTGGTGTCGCTTCAGCCCTGGCAACTTCCCTGGACCGAATCCTAAACCTAGCTAAGGCTCTCTTCCCATGGGCTCCCAATTCCAAAATCTGACAATACCACGCAGACGGGTTTGAGAATCAGTGCAGAAATACTTGGTATGGAGCGTGTAACATCACCATGTCGTTTTCAAAGCGCGACTGCATCTGCACAAGAGGATTCCTGAGGCCTACCCGAAGGATGGCCCATACATGCATCTGGCCTTGAAGCCCAAAGACTAATCCTGACCAGTAACCTCCCTTGTGTCCTCCACTCAGCCCTTTGGGGAGACAAAGGCTCTGCTGTGCAGTCAGTGCCTGGAGCCTTCTGGGACCTAACAGTAACCCTAAATGTAACCCTAACCATAACACTCACCCTACACTTAACCCATTCTCTGACACTAATGATACACTTGACCCACACCCTCCCATGTGCCCTCGTTTCAGCCCTCGAGGGAGATCACAAAATTGGAGTCACTTGAGATGGGGCGATTTCCCTGGACCGAATCCTAACCCTAGCTAAGACTCTCTCACCATGGGGACCCAATTCCAAAGTCTGACAACAGGCCGCTCAAGCGTTCGATAATCGGGGCAAAATACTCGGCATGGAACGTGAAACTTCACTAAGTCATTTTCTAAGGGTGACTGCAGCTGCAAGAGAGGTTTACTGAAGCCTACCAGAAGGGTGGCCCATAAATTCATGTGGCCTGGAACCCAAGGCTAATCATGACCGGCAGCCTCCCTTGTGTCTTCCACTCAGCCCTCCAGGGAAACATCTACACTGCCTTGGGGTCAGTGTCTGGAGTCTCCTGAGACCTAAACCTAACAGTAACCCTAACCAGAACCCTCAGGCGAACCCAAACCCTATCTCGAACTCTAAACCTACACATGAAGTGCACTGTCACATGGGCCCTCACTTCAGCCTTCAAGGAAGGTCACGAGACTGGTCTCATCAACACTGGCGATGTCCCTGGATCAAACCCTAACCCTAGCTAAGGCTCTCTCCCCATGGGTTCCCAATACGAAAGTCTGACAACCCCACGTGCCTGGGGTCCTGAAGCGGTGTAGAATCACTCGGCATAGAACCTGGAACATCACTATGCTGTTTCCAAGCCCCAGCTGTAGCTGCCCCTGAGAATTCCTGAGACCTACCCGGCCAGTGGCCCATACAGTTGTCTGGCCTTTGAACCCAAAAATTAATCCTGACGAGCATGATCCACTGTGCCCTCCACACAGCCCTTCAGGGAGACAACTTGCACTGTGTGGGGTCAGCGCTTGGAGCCTCCTGGGAACTAACCCTAACCCTGACACTAGCCAGAACTCTCAACAGATCCCTAACCCTATCTCAATTCAAAGCCTACTCATGACCTGCACCTTCGCATGGGCCCTCACTTCAACCCTCCATGGAGATCACGACACTGGATTCGCATCAGCACTGGTGATGTCACTCGATAGAACCCTAAATTTAGCTAAGGTCTCTCACCATGGGGACCCATACCAAAGTTTGAAAACACCACGTGTCTCGGTGCATGAAATGGTGAAGAATCACTTGGCAAAAAACCTGGAACATCACCATGTCCTTTCAAAGGCCTGGCTGCAGCTGCCTAAGAGGATTCTTGAGACCTCCCTGAAGGATGGCCCATACATTTGTCTGGCCTTGGAACTCAAAGACTAATCCTGACTGGCATCCTCCCTTGTGTACCCCATTCAGCCCTTCGGGGAGACAATTGCTCTCATGTGGGATCATTGCCTGGAGTCTCCTGGGACATACCCTAACCCTAACTGTAATCCTAACCCTAACCCTCAACCTGCACCTAACACTCTCTATAACACTAACTCTACAGCAGGCCCACGGCTGTGCATGTGCCATCACCTCAGTCCTCCATGGAATTCATGATACTGGTGTCACTTCAGCCCTGTCGATGTCCTGGTCTGAACCCTAACCATAGCTATGGCTCTCTCCCCATGTGACCCAATTCCAAAGTCTGACTACAACACGCACACGGGTTCAAAAATAGGTGCAGAAACACTCAGCATGGAACCTAAAACATCACCATGTGATTTCCAAAGTGCAAGTGTGTCTACAAGAGAGTATTTCTGAGGCCTAGCCAAAGAACGTCCCATAGAGTTGTCTGGTCTTGGAACCCAAAGACTAATCCTGACTGGTACCCTCCCTTGTGTACTCCACTCAGCCCTTTGTGGAGACAAGTGCACTGTTGGGGTTTCAGTGCCTGTAGCATCCTGGGACCTAACCCTAACCCTAACCTTAACCCTAACCATAACCCTCAACCTACACCTAACCCTGTCTCATTAACAAGGACAACACCAGAATCAGAGGGCTCCCAGAAGATGAAGAGAGAGACAAAGGGGTAGAAGTATTAAGTCAGCAAATCATAGCGGATAATTTTTTTTTTTTACCTGGGAAAAGGCACAGACATTAAAGTCCAGGAAGCACAGAGGAATCTCATAAGATTCAACAAAAACCCACCAGTAAAAGTAATATCATATTCAAATTCACAAAATACTCAGGCAAGGAAAGAATCATGAATGCAGCAAGGGAAAAAAAGTCCTTAACCAACAAGGGAAGACAACAAAGATCAGGTTTGCAGCAGACCTACCCACAGAGGCTTGGCAGGCCAGAAAGGAGTGGCAAGATATACTCAGTGTGCTGAATCAGAAAACTATGAAGCCAAGAATTCCTTATCCAGCAAGTCTGTCATTCAAAATAGAAGGACAGATTAAAAGTTTCCCAGACAAATAAAACTTAAAGGAGTTCGTGACCACTAAACAAGTCCTCAAGGATTTTTCACGGGGACTCTCTGAGGGGAGAAAAGATGAAAAAAAAAAGAATAAAAAAACACCAAAAGTACCAAAGACTGGATAGCACAAAAAACACCACCACAAAATCCAACGCTACAAGACACATAATGGCAATAATCTCATATCTTTGAGTACTCACTCTAAACATCAATGGCATAGATGCTCCAATCAAAAGACACAGGGTAACAGAGTGGGGAAAAAAATAAGATCCATCTATATGCTGTTTACAAGAGACCCATATTAGACCTAAAGACACCTTCAGATTGAAAGTAAGGGGATGCAGAACCATCTATCATGCTAATGGTTGCCAAAGAAAGACGGAGTAGCCTTACTCATATCAGGCAATCTAGACTTCAAAATAAAGACTGTAACAAGAGATTAATAAGTGTGTTGTATCATAATTGAGGGGGTATATCCACCAAGAAGACTTAATAATTGTAAACATTTATGTTCCCAATGTGAGAGCACCCAAAGATATAAATCAATTAATCACAAATATAAAGAAGCTCATTGATAATAAAACCATAATAGTATGGGACTTCAACACCCCATTATGACAACAGAAAGATCATTTAAACATAAAATCAACAAACAATGGATTTGAGTGAGACACTGGACCGGATGGACTTAACAGTTGTATTCAGAACATTTCATCCTAAAGCAGCAAAATATACATTCTTCTCCAGGACACATGGAATGTCTGCAGAATAGATATCATACTGGAAAACAAATCAGCCCTCAACAAGTACAAAAAGTTCGAGATCATACCGTGCATATTATCAGACCACAATGCTATGAAACTCAAAATCAACCACTAGAAAAAATTTGGAAAGATAACAAATACGTGGAGACTAAATAACATACTACTAAAGAATGAATGGTGGAATGCAGGCTGGTGCAGCCACTCTGTAAACAGTATGGAGGTTCCTCAAAAAACTAAAAACAGAACTACCCTATGACCCAACAATTGTGCTGCTAGGCATTTATCCAAGGGATACAGGTGTGCTGTTTTGAAGGGACACATGCACCATCCCCATGATTATAGCAGGACTATCAACAATAGCCAAAGTATGGAAAGAGCCCAAATGTCCATCAATGGATGAATGGATAAAGAAGAAGTGGTATATGTGTGTGTGTGTGTGTATCACACACATACACACACACACACACACACACACACACACACACACAATGGCGTATTACTTGGCATTCCAAAAGACTGAAATCTTGCCATTTGCAACTACGTGAAAAGAACCGTAGTGTGTTAAGTGAAATTAGTCAGAGAAAGACAAAAATCATGACTTCACTCACATGAGACTTTAAGAGACAAAACATATGAACATAAGGGAAGGGAAACAAAAAGAAAATAAAAACAGTGAGGGGGACAAAACAGAATTGACTCATAACTATGTAGAACAGACAGAGGGTTACTGGACGGGATGTGGGAAGGAGTTGGGCTACATGGGTAAGGGACATTAAGGAATCTACTCATGAAATCATTGTTGCACTATATGCTAACTAATTTTGATGTAAATTTTAAAACATAAAAAATAAAATTAAAAAAAAAGGAATGAATGGGTGGACCAAGAAGTTAAAAAGAAAATTAAAAAGTACATGGAAGGCAATGAAATGGATAACACCACACCCCTAAACGTCTGTGATTCAGCAAAGGTAGTCATAAGAGGAAGTTTATAGCAATCCAGGCCTTCCAAAAGAGGTAAGAAAGTCTCATATACACAGCCAAACTTTATACCTTAAAGAGCTGGAAAAAGAACAACAAATAAAACCAAAACCAGCAGAAGACAAGAAATGATAAAGATTACAGCAAAAATCAATGCTATTGAAACTGAAAACGAAAACAAAAACACACAGAAACAACAACAACAACAAATACCCCCCCCACACACACACACAAAACAGTAGAACAGATCAATGAAACCAGAAGCTCGTTCTTTGAAATAATTAATAACATTGATAAACCACTAGCCAGTTGGATCAAAAAGAAAAAGGAAAGGACCCAAAGACATAAAATCACGAATGAAAGAGGAGAGGTCACAACCAACACAGCAGAAATACAAATAATAAGAGAATATTATCAGCAAATATATGCCAATAAAATGGGCAATCTGGAAGAAACAGACAAATTCTGAAAAGTATATAAACTAACAAAACTGAAACAGGAAGAAATAGAAAATTTGAACAGAAACATAACCAGTAAAGACATTGAATTAGTAATAAAAACTTTCGCAAGAAAAAGAACCCAGGGCCAGATGGCTTTCCAGGGGAATTCTACCAAACATTTAAGGAAGAGTTAACACCTATGCTCTTGAAGCGGTCCCAAAAAAAGAAATGGAAGGAAAACTTCCAAACATTTTCTCTGAACCCAGCATTACCTTGATTCCAAAACCAGAAAAAGACCCACTAAAAAGGAGAAGTATACACAAATTTTCATGATGAACATGGATACAAAAATCTTCCACAAGATATGAACCAACCAGATCCAACAATACATTTAAACGTTACTCACCATGACCAAGTGGGATTTATACCTGGAATGCAAATCAGGTTCAACATCCACAAAACAATCAGTGTGACTTATCACATCGATAAAAGAAAGGACAAGAACCACATGATCCTCTCAATAGATGCAGAGAAACCTTTGACAAAAGACAGCATCCTTTCTTGATAAAAACCCTCAAGAATGTAGGGATAGAAGGATCATACCTCAAGATCATAAAAGGCATATATGAAAGACCCGACACTAATATCATCCTCAAAGGGGCAAAACTGAGAGCTTTCCTCCTAAGGTCAGGAACAAGACAAGGATGTCCACTCTCGCCACTGGTATTCAACATAATATGGGAAGTCTTAGCCTCAGTAATCAGACAACACAAAGACATAAAAGGCATCCAAATCGTCCAGGAGGAGCTCAACCTTTCACTCTTCATAGATGGCATGAAACTCTATGTGGAAAACCCACCATAGTCCAACAAAAAACTGCTAGAAATAATACATGAATTCAGCAAAGCGGTAGGATATAAAATCAATGCATAGAAATGAGTTGCATTCCTATGCACCAACAATGAAGCAACAGAAAGAGAAATCAGGGAATAGATCCCATTTACAATTGCACCAAACCCCATAAAATACCTAGGAATAAATCTAACCAAATAGGTGAAAAATCTATACACTGAAAACTATAGAAATCTTATGAAAGAAATTAATGATGGGAAACACACAGAAAAGAAAAATATTGCATGCTCCTGGATAGGAAGAACAAATATTGTTAAAATGTCAATAGTACCCAGAACAATCTATATAGTCAACACAATACCTATCAAAATAACACCAGCATTCTTCACAGAGCTACAACAAAGAATCCTACAGTTTGTATGGAACCAGAAAAGACCCCGAATAGCCAAAGCCATCTTGAAAAAGAAAACCAAAGTAGGAGGCATCACAATCCTGGACTTCAAGCTGTATTACAAAGCAGTAATCACCAAGACAGTATGGTCCAGGCACAAGAACAGACACTCAGATCAATGGAAGAGAATACGAACACAGAAATGGACCCACAGACGTATGGCTAACTAATCTTTGACAAAAAGAAAGAATATCCAGTGGAATAAATACAGTCTCCTCAGCAAGAGTGCTGGGAAAACTGGACAGCAACAATCAGAAGAATGAGTCTGGACCACTTTCTCACACTCAAAATGGACGAAAGACACTCAAAATGGATGAAAGACCTAAATGTAACACAGGAAGCCATCAAAACCCTCGAGGAGAAAGCTGGCAGAAACCTCTTTGATGTTTGCTTCCACAACTTCTTAGTCAACAAGTCTCCAGAGGCAAGGGAAACAAAATAAAAAATGAACGATTAGGACCTCATCAAAATAAAAAGCTTCTGCACAGTGAAGGAAACAATCAGCAAAACTAAAAGGCAACCAACAGAATGGGAGAAGATATTTGCAAACGACATATGAGATAAAGGATTAGTATGCAAAATCTATAAAGAACATATCGAACTCAAACCCCCCCCCAAAAAAAACCAAGTAATCCAGTGAAGAAATGAGCAAAGACTTGAGCAAACACTTTCCAAGGATGACATCCAGATGGCCAAATGAAACATGAAAAAATGCTCAACATCACTCATCATCATGGAAATACAAATCAAAACCACAATGAGATAACACCTCACCCCTGTGAGAATGGCTAACACTAACAACTCAGGCAACAACAGATGTTGGCGAGGAAGCGGAGAAAGAGGAACTCTTGCACTGCTGGTGGGAATGCAAACTGGTACAGTCACTCTGGAAACCAGTAGGTAGGTTCCTCACAAAATGAAAAAGAGGACTACCCTACAACCCAGTAGTTTCACTACTAGGTATTTATCCAAATGATACAGATATGCTTTTTGAAGGAAAAAGTGAACTCCAAAGTTATAGCAGCACTATCAACAACAGCTAAAGTATGGAAAAAGCCCAACTATCCATCGATGGATGAATGGATAAAGAAGATGTGGTGTCCATACACACACACACACACACACACACACACACACACACACACACGTACATACACAATAGAGTACTACTTAGCATTCCAAAAGAATAAAATGTTGCCATTTAAACTTCATGGATGGAACTAGAGGGTATCATGCTAAGCGAATTCAGTCAGAGAAAGACAAATATTATAGGACTTCACTCATATGAGGACTTTAGATACAAAACAGAGGAATATAAGGGATGGGAAACAAAATAATATAAAATCATGGAGGGGAACAAAAACATTAAAAAACTCTTAAATGTGGAGAACAAACAGAGGGTTACTGGAGGGATTATGGGAGGGTTGATGTGCTAAATGGGTAAGGGGCATTAAATAATCTACTACTGAGATCATAGTTCCACATTATGCTAACTAACTTGGATGTAAATTTAAAAAATAAATTAACTAAAATAAAAAAAAAAACTAACCCAGTAAATAAAAGACATCCCAACAGAATATTGTTGAAAAGCAGAGTCAGTCATGAGTCCCCACTAAGGTTTGTACCTAAGTGGCTTTCTTCATTTCCCTAGTTTCTCATAAATACAGTCAATGTGCTCTGACACAAATCTGTTCTTGCCCTGCCTCAAGGTGAGCAGAAAGAACATATTCACCTTTGACTTGGCTTGTTAAAAAGAAAAGAGAAAAGAAAATTCATTTGAGATAAAGCAACTTTTACTCATGATGCAAAATCTGCTTGACTACTTTGGACATAATGTATTGCATTTGTTTATGGCTGACTTTGCCTAAATTAGTGAATCTTTTTAAATGACCAAATATTGCACATTTCACTTAGTTGCAAACACACAGACACACACACACAGACACACACACACAGACACAGACACACACACACACACACACACACACACACACACTCACACAAATAGCATGAAACAAAAGTGAATAGGATATAACATAAATGCAGTAAGGACATAAAAGATTAGTTTTCCTATAAAACGTAAAATAACTGCTTTGGGAACAGTTTTCCATTTGATAACTTCACAAGCAAATTTATATTGATTTCCAATTTATTAACCATTTTTAGAAATACTATGTTTAATGATAACTCTAAATACAAATGGGATTATTTTTCAGAAAGAGGGAAACATATTTTTCTCTTTAGTATATTAATTAAGCTGAAAACTGAAAGGATATCAGCTTTGTAAAAGACAATCCCAACAGACAACATTGTTGGTATCTTAACCATCATGTCAGTAAAAGTATAGTCAGTGAGGCTGTATCCTTGACTGAAAATCATGCACCATTTGTGGAGAGAACACCAGAAACTCTCCTCCATCATGGTGATTGTCATTCATGAGCTGTATTTTTTTTATGTGATGAAATGGCATGTTCAAAATATCTTTATCATGACTCCAGTCTCTGGCTTTTTAAAGCCAGGTCAGTTCTAAAATGGTCTTAATTCATTTGCCTCGGGTAACTTCTCTTAATCTTGAATACCCAAATAAAAGAGACCTCAAATTAATTTTTTGATTATTAAAGAAAACAGGTCTACCAAAACGACATATACCAAACCTTACTAGCTATAATAGTATGCTTATCTCTTCCAAGTTACTAAAAGATTACTGCTTGTATTCAGCTTAGTTGTCAACCTGGCATTTAATGGGAGCCTAGGGAAACAACAGTAATGTATGCTTGGAGTTTCAGGCTATTTCTTTGTTTCAATCAGCAGTCACTATAAATATGTTATGGTCTACAGATTTATTCTAGACCTATTTTCTATGTTTAAGTTTATATTTGAGAGAGATAGAAAGAGCATGAGTCAGGGAAGGGCAGAGAGAGGGAGACACAGAATCTCAATCAGGCTCCAGGCTCCCAGATGCCAGCACAGAGCCTAACATAGAGCTCAAAGTCATGAGCAGTGAGATCATGACCTGTGCCAAATTCAGATGCTTAACCAACTGAGCCACACAGATGCCCGTAGACCTATTTTAAATTTGCAAATTAATATCAGACTCCAAAAGTATTGACTATTATCTAAGCCTTTAGCTCATTCACAAGGTGCATTGACTTTGAACAAAATAAATTTTGATAAGATGCGCTAGTCTTCTATTTTTAGGAGCTACACAGACATAGAAGCAGAAAACCAACAGCTTCCTCATACACAACTTAAGAATCATCTCTACACCACTGATACCAATCTAAAACAACCATTATATGGCCACTTGATCAACATTCATAAAGTCATGGCAATGGTTTGGAAATGCCAAATGAAACCAGAGCTCAACACGTGTAAGGAGTCACACCATGACCCTTAGGATTTCCATCTACATGTCCAAATGACAACTATTAACAGCTGCTTTCCTGTCAACTTAATGATGGTACAACTTGCATGAATGCAAATATAACATACTTTTTAAATTTTTTTTTTCAACGTTTATTTATTTTTGGGACAGAGAGAGACAGAGCATGAACGGGGGAGGGGCAGAGAGGGAGGGAGACACAGAATCGGAAACAGGCTCCAGGCTCTGAGCCATCAGCCCAGAGCCTGACGCGGGGCTCGAACTCACGGACCGCGAGATCGTGACCTGGCTGAAGTCGGACGCTTAACCGACTGCGCCACCCAGGCGCCCCTTAACATACTTTTTAAAACAAAGCTCATTCTGAAATAGACAATCTATGCAGAAAAATCCTAAGTTTTATTTCAAACAATCAGCTGCACCCAAAGAAAGAACGATACTCTCTTAAGTATAAATAACTGACTTTCAAAATCTATGATGGGTTTTCACCAATACAGCTCAGTCATGTTACCAAGAACACATGGTAAACTCTTACAACAAAGGCAATGACCTTTTCCTCTATATTGTAGGAAAAAAATAACAGCTATTATCTTGACATTATGAATTCATTGTATAATTCAGACCTGTTACAAAGGAAACAAACTCTGTCAGTATTCTTACTGGCTAAATTTTGCAAAGGGAAGAATACGTTTATATAATCATTAAGGATAACAGAAATTGCAGCAGTAAAAAATCAAAGGATGTGAGAATGAAATTCAACCTGTGGGTATAATTACTCAGATACTAAACTTAATCCCATTTCCTGAATTGTTACACCAGCATTACATGTACCATTGCTTATATTATACCAGGCTGAAGTATGACTTTTCCGCGTTCATCTTGGGACATGTGGTAGATGAAAGAAAGTGGGCTTTGGAGCCCATGAGAACAAAGTTATCCAAAGGACAGCACTTACTAGTACTGTGATCTCAGAAACATGACCTACTCTCTTTTGAGCTTCAGATTGTTGATTTTAAAAATGAAAATAATCATACTTACCTCACCTGGAGGTTATGATGTCCGTGCTAAAGATGTAATTCCAGTGCCAGCCAGGAACTTGGAGTATAGAGGTAGAGGGAAGATGCAAGCCTATACAAATAAATAAATGGAGTTATAACTTGGGCTAAGGGCAAACTGGGATTAGCACTGTGTGAGCAAATAATGGGCACAAGGGCATAGAGAAAAAAAAAACCCATGTAGGTAGTGACTAGGTACAACAGACAGAAACCTGTTATGGAATGGATTTGCCCCCAAAATCCATACATTGAAGTCCTAACTACCCATGGGACTGTACTTGGATACCAGATCTTGAAAGGTAAAGTGGAGGTCGAATGAGCTCATTTGCAGGGAGGGACTCTAGTCTGATAAACAGTGTCCTATAGGAAGAGAGTGGGCAACTATACACACAGAAGGAAGACCACGTGAAGACAGTGGGAAGGAGGCCATCCACCAGTCATAGAGAGAGGACACCCACCCTGGCCACACCTTGATCTGAAGTGTGAGAAAATAAATATATCAATTTCTGTTGCTTAAGCCACCCAGTCTGTGGTACATTGTGATGGCGGACCCAGCAAAATAATACGAAATCCTAATATTTACTTGCTCAGCAAATGGGGTGTGAGCCTTTGAAGGGGTTAGGCACTGTTCGAGGGCCCTATGGAACCAGCCCTAAACAAAGCTAGTTTGGTCTTTGGACCCCATGGAGCCGACAATCTGACAGGGACTGCAGTAGGCAACATCCAGCAAGCAAGAAAGAAAAAACAGATGGTGCCAAGGGCCAGGAAGAAAAAGAATGCAGGGAGGGGATATTGGGTGTTCAGGTCAGAGAAGGAGCAGTTTTCAGTTTTAGACAGAGAGCTAGCAGAGACTCCACTGAGCAGGTGATGTCAGAGCAAGGTTATGACGTAAATGAGGGAGTCTGTCATGTTGTCACGTGGAAGTATATTCCCGACAGAGAGAGACAAAGGTGAGTGCAAAGACCTGAAGCAGGAGTATGTGCCTGACAAGCTCAGGGAACAGGCCAGTGTGGCAGCAGCCCAGTAAAAAGGGGGAGGGGAATAGAGAGGCCTACAGGGAGGTAGCAGAGTCTGGGGAGGGTAGCACCTGGGTGGTGCACAGCTGGAGTCAGGTGTCTGGAGACATGAACAGCTGTGGGAAGCGCATAAAGACTTAGAGGCCCCATCTGCTGGCATATACAAGCCTGAGACTGGCTGAGATCACCCCAGAGTAACGGCAAATGGAAAGCAGATGGGGGGCAGGAAGAAGATGAGGACCTACCAACACAGACACTGGTGAGCAGCGGCCCAGACGGTGGGAGGAGGAAGGAAGTAATTTTTAAAGAAAGTAGGTAATCAAGTGAGACTGTAAAATGGTGCCACGTAATCAATCTACATACTGAAGTTTGAGACTTCACTGTGACCTTCAGCAATGTGTGTCATCCATTAAAGAGATGAGAAGTAGGGACGAGTGGGAGAGGAAGCCCACTCAGACTCAGCTGACAGAGAAACAAGGGAAGTTCTGCAGGCACCGGCACGTGCACTGCTAGGCATAGGAAGACAAAGCAGGTGGTGCTAGATGGGAAGTGATTGCTCCCCGTTGGCCGGAAGAAACAGCTGCAGGTGCACAGGAAACAATAATGCTAGTATGTGCAACAAGAAATATTTGTACTTGCTTAAGCTCTATCAGAGCGGATAACCATGGATAGTTAACCATGAGATAAAAATAACCTAACTGTAAAGTCAATATCAAACCAATTGTTGACCCAACACAGATAGGTAATCAAGGAAAGATGAAATGAAGTAAAAGGAACTCAGTGAACAAAAACCCCACCTGCTTACCAGTAAAATCACCTCTAGCATTTCTAGTTTTAGAGGCCTCGCCTGCCTAGGGACATTCATGAAATGGCCATGGTATCCCGACCATGCAAAAGTAGCATAATCACTTGTTTCCTAAATAGTGACTCATTTGAATGGCCACACGAGGGTTTTACTGTCTCTTCCAATCGATGAAATGGACCTTCCCGTGAAGAGGTGGGAATAGGGCAAGAAGACAAGTAGATTGATGGAGCTGCTTTAAAATGTTTTTAGCTTCACTGTTTTTTGAGAGAGAGAGACAGACAGACGAACACATGAGGGGAAGGGGCAGACAGAGAGTGAGACACAGTATTTGAAGCAGGATCCATGTTCAGAGTCATCAGCACAGAGGTGAAGCCAGGGTTCGAAACCACAAACCGTGAGACTATGACCTGAACTGAAGTGGGACACTTAGTCCACTGAGCGGCCGAGGCAGTGCAAAATATGTCTGGCCTAAAAGGAACATCAAGGCTACACTGCCGATGAAGGGGTGCAGAAGGGGCACATGCATGATCCCCTCCCGTGCCAAGGTATGGGAAAGAACATGAGTGACACCCCTCCATCGCAGAGACAGTGGCGCAATGGTGACCCCCTCCCTTGATGTGGGAGGGCGCATGTGTTAACCCCCTCCTGTCCAAAGGGTGGGAACGCTAATGCTTGAAAACCTTTCATACCCAGGGTGGAGGAAGTACTACCTAAGCCTTACCCTACCCCTTATGTCAGTGCCAACCCTAACACTTACCTTAAGAGATGTGTGTTTATTCAGCTGTGAAAGTAAAAGCACCATTCGTGAAATATCACATTTAATAGTGACACCACTACTCTCTCTCTAAAAGGTGGCACTGTGCATGGGTGACCATCTCACACACCAACCAGGGGCAAAGCAGAATCCTGAACCACCTCTGGCGTCAAGTGGGGTGGGGCACATGTTTGAACGCCCTCCAATGCTGAGGGGGGTTATGTGCATGTGTGAACACCCTTCCCACCGAGGTGAGTGGGGCCAAGCATGAACACTGTCCCTTGCTGAGGGAGGGTTGTGTGCCTGTACAAATGGTCTGCCTCACAGAGCGGGGGTTGTGGGCATGCCCGAACCCCCTTCGGCAAGGAGGGGGGGGGCTTTGCACATACGTGAACACCATCCTGGCGAGGGGAGCGGGGAGCATACGTCAATGCCCTCCCTGGCAGCGTTTCTTCAGCTGTGTTTCTTCAGCTGTGAAAGTGAAAAGAACCATTCATGAAACATCACATTCAATAGTGACATCAGTACTTCCTCCCTGAGGGGTGGCGCTGTGCATGGGTGACTGACTCACATGCTGACAGGGGGCCAGGCAGAAGCCTGAACCACCTCCTGTGCTAAGTGGGGCAGGGCGCATGCACCAACGACCTCCCTGGCTGAGGTGGTGGTTCTGTGCATGCCTGAACACCCTTCATTGCCCAGGGGAAGGGGGCGCATGTGCAAATGCCTTCCCTCATTGAGGGTAGCTGTGTGCATGCGTGAACATACACCAGTAGGGGGGGCTGTGCGCATGCCTGTACAGTCTCCTGTGGTAGTGGGTAAGTAGCATGCATGCATGCCCTCCCTCACTGATGGGGATTGTGCTCATGTGGAAACGCCCTACCTCTTGGAGCAGGAGTTTTGTGCACGTGTGAACACTCTTCCGCCAGTAGGGAGAGCTGTGCACATGTGTGAATAGCACCCAGGGGTATGGGGCGGGGCCCACGTGCGAATGGCATCCCTCCCCTAGCCGGGGTTGTTCAGAAATGTGAACACATTTCGCCACAACGGGGGCTGTGCACATCTATGAACACCCTCCAGCGCTGAGGGGGTGAGGTGCATAGGCCAACACCCTCCCGTGCCAAAATGGGTATGGGGCACATGCTTGAACCATTCCCTTGTTGAGGGATGCATGGCACATATGTGAATGCCCTCCTTCATGGAGGGGTTGTTGTGCGCATGCATAAATACCAACCCTCACTGATTGGTGGCTGTGCTCATGCATGAACACCCTCCCAGGCAGAGGGGGGCGGGGCAGATGCGTGAATATTCTCCCATACTGACGTGTCACATCACATAGGTCTACACCTTCCCATGCCAGAGTGGGGGGATGGTGCACATAGGTGAATGCCCTTCCGCCAGGAGAGGGGGCCTTACACACTCGAGAACAAACTCCCGCACTAATGGGTCAGGGTGCGTGCACAAATGCCCTCCGTCACCAAGGAGGGTTGTGCGTGAGAACACCCGTCTACACGGACAGAGGGCTGTGCTCATCTGTGCCAAGGGGGGCAGGGAGTATTAGTGAAACACCTCTCGTGCAGAGAGGGGGAGCAAGCATGACCTAACCCTTACCCTAAAGCCTAAATGTAATGCTAACCTTAGCCCTTACCTTAAGTGATGCAAGCTTCTTCATCTGTGAAAGTGAAAAGAATCATTGATGAAAGGTCACATTTGATAGTGGCAACAGTACTCCCTCTCCGAGGGGTGGCACTGTTCATGGGTGACACCCTCCATCACCGAGGGGATGAGGAGCATGTGTGAACCACCTCTCATGCCAAGGGAGACAGGGCACATGTGTGAACACCCTCCCTCACATTGGGACGGGTGGTGCAAATGTGAGAATGCGTGAAAGCACTTTAAGCTGAAGAGTTTGGGGCGCATGTGTGAACACCCTCCCATGCTGAGGGGGCGGGACACATGCATGAATATTCTCCCACACTGAGAGGCGATGCTATTGCGTGAATACACTCTAGAGATGAGGGGTGGGTGTGGAAGCATGACCTAACCCTTACCCTAACCGTTAATGGTAATGCTAACCCGGACCCTCACCTTAAGAGTTGTCTGCTACTTCAGCTGTGAAATTGAAAATAACCATTCATGAAACGTCACATTTAATAGTGGCATCACTATTCCCTCATTGAAGGGTGGCACTCTGCATGGGTGACCTCCTCCCACACCAAGGTGGGGCTGTGCACATGCGTAAAAACCCTCCCTGCTGAGGTGAGCAAGACACATGCATGAACCATCTCTCATGCAGAGGTGGGGTGTTCCCATGAGTGAACACCCTCCCGACCCGACAGGTGGTCATGCACATATGTGAACAATCTGTCCCGAAGGGGGGATCTACGCATGTGTGAAAGCCCTCCCCAGCGGAAGTGGAGTGGAGCACCTGCTTCAATATTTTACCACTCTCAGGGGTTGGAGTGAAAGGGTGAACACTCTCCCTTGCTCAGGATAGTGGGGTAATGCGTGAAGTCTTCCCGTGCTGAGGGGGGAGAGCAAGCATGACCTAGCCCTTATCTTAACCCCTAACTGTAATGCTAACCCTACCCCTGACCTTAAGAGATGCATGCTTCTTCAGCTGTGAAAGTGAAAACAGCCGTCCATGAAACGTCAGATTTAATAGTGGCATCACTACTCCCTTGCTGACTAGTGGTGCTGTGCACAGGTGACCCCCTCCAGGGCCTGAGGGGGGAGGGCACATGCGTAAACCCCCTCCCACGCTGGGGGGCAGGTTCATGCACATACCTGAACACCTTCCCAAGACAAGGGGGCACTGTGCTCATGCGTGAACACCTCCTGAGCCAAGGAGGGCATGGTGCATGGACAAATGCCCTCCCTCGCCAAAGGTTGTGGTGTCCATGCATGAACACCCTCGCACACAAGATGGGTGCAGGCGCATACATAAACATCCCCCCCGCTGAAGGGGACTGGTTCCTATTGGTGAACACCCTCCCGAGATGAGGGGGGGCGTGGCACATGTGTGAACGCCCTCCCGCTCCAAGGGAGGGTGCAGGCATGGCCTATCCCTTACCCTAACCATGAACGGCAATCCTAACCATAACCTTTACCTTAAGAAATGCCTGCTTCTTCAGCTGTGAAAGTGAAAAGAGCCATTCATAAAACAACACATTAAATAGTGGCATCACTACTCCCTTGTGGAGGGGAGGCAGGCTGCATGCCTGAACACCCTTCCACAAGGAGGGTGGCGGGGGTGAGGTGTGACCTTCCTCCCTTGCCAAAACGGGGATGCAAGCATGACCTAACCCTTACCCTAATCCTCAGGGTAATCCAAACCCTAACCCTCATCATAAGAGATGCTGCTTCTTCAGCCATGAAAGTGAAAAGACCCATTCATGAAACGTCAGATTTAATAGTGCCAACACTACTCCCTTGCTGTCTTTTTCAATCGGTGAAATGGACCTTCCCGTGAAGAGGCAAGACCCTATGGAGCTTTAATTCACTGGCCTACAGAGACAACATCAATACAGTCAATAGGGACAACACATCTCCCCATGGGCCAACAATTTAGGTTGGGGTGACCTCAGAGAATATCCCCTCTGAGGGATTTAGATGTACACTTACCAGTCAAAAGTACAACCTTACTTATTGATCCAAAATACATGACCAACACCTTAGGTTCGATACATGTACCCTGCTAGAGTTTCCTTTTGGGGGTGGGTGGTTGTTGTCTCCACATTTGGTTCAGGGTTCTGAAACGGTGGTGGTGGGTGTTTTCTCTTCATCCATGAAGAGTTCCAAGGCGACCATTTGTGGGAGCCAAGTGGTAGTTGGTCTGCCGCTGAATCCCTGTGTGCTTCGGGTTCCCTGTTCGGCATCATAGCAGCGGCCTAGTGGAAACATAAGAGATGTCAGAAGACACTCAGGTAACCAAAGATGCGAATGAAGAACCTCCTGAAATACCATCAGAAGACTATGGGACACTGCTACCATCCACAGTTACAGTCCAGTTTCCGAGAGCATGTGGGATGCTCTAGAGGAATGCAGTGTTACAGTGGATGAGAGGTGTCCGGCTGGTAGAAGAAATGCTGCGCATCCCTGATGCTGGCTGGGGAAATGTCATATATGTTGTCAGCTATGCCAAAGATAACAAAAGAACAATGAACGAGACAGATACCTGCTTCTTCAGCAATGAAAGTGAAAAGAGCCATCCAGGAAATATCGGATTGAAAATGATTTTAGGTACATTAATTTTTGAAAGACACAAAGAACACAAGTGGGGCATGGGCAGAGAGAGAGAGAGACAGTATCTGAAGCAGGCTCCAGATTCAGAGCCATCAGCACAGAAGCTACCCAGGGCTCAAAACCAGAAACCGAGAGACCATGAACCAAGACGCAGTGGGACGTTTAACCCAGAGACATCCAGGTTAATTAAAACATCTGAATTAAAACATCTGAATTAAACATCTGAATTAAAAGGAACATCACTGCTACATCACGGATAAAGGGGAGCAGATGGGATACATTCGTGAAGCCATCCCACACCAAGGGGGATTGCACCATGCCCTAAACCTTGCTAACACCTAATATTAATCCTAACCATAAACCTTACCTTAAGAAATGACTACTTCTTCAGTTGTGAAAGTGAAAATAGATATTCATGATTTAATACTGGCATCAGTATCAGATTTAATACTGGTATCAGTAATCCCAATCTAAGGAGCGGTGAGGCTCATGGGTGACACAATCTCATGCAGAGGGTGTGGGGGTGGCTTGTGTAAACACAACCCATGCACCAAAAAGGATTGGGTGGTATGTGAAATCCTACCATACTGAGAGAGGGTGGGGTGACGGTGTGGAATACTCCAGAGCAAAGCTGGAATGGGGCGAGGGAAGAACAACCTGCAGTGCAGAAAGACTGGGGCGATAGCAAGAACACAATCCCTCGAACATGGAGGGCGGTGTCCACGCATGAACACCTTCCTGCTCAAAGTGGGGGTGCAAGCATGACCTACTTGCCCAAGTCCTAACCCTATCACTAAACAAAATACCACCACCTAAACCTAACACCTAACCCTAACCATAACCCTAATGCTAAATCCTGCCCCCACCCTTCCCCTAACCCTAGCCCTACCTCTAACCGTAAATGTAAACATAACCCGAACTAACCCTAACCTTACCCTAACCCTCTAACCCTAACCCTAAAACCCTCATCCTAACGCTCTAACTCTACCCGCTAAATCTAAAACTATAAACCTAAGGCCCTCTCCCATGGGGATCCATATCGAAAGACTGATAACAGTACACACACCGGGACCAGAAATGGTTCATGAACACTCAGCATGGAATGTGGACATCACCACATATTTCCAAAGCGCCGCTGCAGCTGCACAAGAGGATTCCTGAGGCCTAACCGATGGGTGGCCCATACAGTTGTCTGGCCTTGGAACCAAAAGAGTGCACACCACTCAGTCATTCGTGGAGGCAACTGCACTGCTTTGGGTTCAGCGCATGGAGCCTTGGGAACAAAGAAAACCCTAACCATACCCCTAACCATAACCCTCAACCTAATCGTAACCCTATTTCTAACCCTAACCCTAAACTTGAGCCGCACCCTCGCATGGGATCTCAGGTCAGCCCTTGAGGGATATCATGAGACTGGAGTTGCTTCGGCCCTGGAGACTTCCCTGTACCGAACCCTAACCCTGGCTACGGCTTCTTCCCCATGGGGACCCAATTCACAGTCTGACATCAGCACACACATGGAATTGAGAAGCGGTGCAGGAATACTTGGCGTGGAATGTGGAACATCATCATGTCATTTCAAAATCCTGGCTGCCACTGCACTCGAGGATTCAACAGACCTACCTGAAGAGTGCCCAATACAGTTGTCTGGCCTTGGAAACTGAAGACTAATCCTGACTGGCAGCCTCCGTTGTGCACTCCGCTCAGCCCTTCTGGGAGACGACTGCACTGCTGTGGGTTCAGCACCTGGAGACTCCTAGGACCTAACTCTAAACCTAACCGTAACCCTAACCATAACCCTCAACCTAAATCTAACAGTTTCTATCACACTAGACCCACCTATCTACACCAGACGTTATAGATTTGTCCGTTCTTGGAACCCAAAGACTAATTCTGACAAGCAGCCTCCATTGTGCATTGACTCAGCCCTTCGGGGAGACAATTGCACTGCTGTGGGTACAACACCTGGAGCCTTCTTTGACCTACCCTAACCCCAACCATAACCCTGACCATAACCCTCAATCTCATCTAACCATATATCTCACAATACCTCTACACCAGACCCACACCAGCGCATGTGCCCTCACTTCAGCCCTCGAAGGAGATCACAAGACTGGAGTCTTTTGGCCCTGGCCACATCCCTGCACTGAACCCTAACCCTAGCTAAAACTCACTCCCCATGGGTACCCAATTCCAATGTCTGACAACAGAATGCACATAGGGTCGAGAAGCAGTGCAGGATCACTTGGCGTGGAACGTGGAACATCACCATGTCATTTCCAAAGCCCGACTGCTGCTCCATAAGAGGATTCCTGAGGTCTCCCCCAAAGAGTGTCCAATACACTTGTCTAGCCTTGGAACCCAAAGACTAATCCTGACCGGCAGCCTCCGTTGTGCCTGAGAGCATTCCTGAGGCTTACCCGAAGAGTGCCAGAAACAGTTGTCTGGCCTGGCAACTGAAAGACTAATCCTGACCCGCAGCATCCATTGTGTACTCCAGTCAGCACTTCGGGGAGACCACTGCACTGCTGTGGGTTCAGCATCTGGAGCCTCCTGGGACCTAACCCCAACCCTAACCAGAACCCTGACCCTAACCCTCAACCTAAACCTAAACCTATCTCTCACACTAACTCTATACCAGACCCGTACCCTCACAAGTGTTCTCACTTCAGCCCTCCATGAAATTCATGAGGCTGGAGTCAGTCTGGCCTGGTGATGTCCCTGCACTGAACCCTAGCCCTAGCTAAGTCTCCCTCCTCATGGGAACCCAATTCCAATGACTGACAACAGCACGCTCATGGTGTAAATCACTCGGCTTGGACCCTGGAACATCACCATGTCATTTCCAAAGCTCAGAGGGAGCTGCACAAGGGCGCTGCTGAGGCCCAACTAAGGAGTGTCCTACACCCAAAGATGGCCTTGACACCCTAAGACTAAGAAGGAATGGCACCATCCTTTGCGCCCTCCATTCAACCCTCTAGAAGACCACTGCACTAGTTAGGTTTCTGCACTTAAGTGCCTCCTGAAACCTACCCCTAACCCTCACCATGACCCTCGCCATATTCCTCAACCTAAACCTCACCCCAATTCTAACACTAACCCTACACCTGACCTGCTACCGCACATGGCCCTCATTCATACTCAATGGAGATAAATGGATTGTTGTTGCTTCAGCCTTGCTTATGTCCCTGGATCTAACTGTAACCCTAGCTATTTCTCTATCCTGATGGGGATCCAATTCCTAATGCAGAGAATATCATGCACCTGGGGCCCAGAAGTGGTGCAGGATTACTCCACACGGAGTGTGGACCACCACCATGTCATGTCCAAATACCAGAGGGAGGTGCCAAAGTGCTTGCTGAGGCTCAAAAGTGGCCCACATGCAAGGCTGGCATTGGTAACCAAAGACTAAACCTGACCTCCCATGTGCCCTCCACTGAGCCCTCCCAGGAGACCACTGCACTGCATGGGGTTCATCACCTGGGGACTCCTTGGAGCTATCCCTCATCCTAATCATGACCCACTCCATACTCCTCAATGGGAACCTCACCCCAAGTCTAACGCTAACCCTACACGTGATCTGCATCTGTGCATGAGCCCTCATTCAGCCCTCCATGGAGATAAAGGGATTGTTGTTCCTTCAGCCTTGCTTATGTCCCGTCCCTGGATCAAACCCTTGCCCTAGCTATGGCTCATTCCTGATGGGGACCCAATTCCTAACTCGGAGAAAACCACATACATGGGGCCCAGATGCGGTGCAGGCTTACTTGGCATGGAGCGTGGAACATCACCATGCCATTTCCAAAGCCCTGAGGGACCTGCACAAGGGGGTTGCTGAGGACCAACCGAAGAGTGGCCCACACAAGAGGCTGGCCTTGGCACCCAAAGAATAAGCATGACCGGCACCCTCCCATGCACCCTCCTCTGGGTCCCCCAGGGAAACAACTGCACTGCTTTGGATTCAGCACCTTGGGCCTCCTGGAACCTAGCCCTAACCCCAACCGTGACGCTCCCCATACTACTCAACCTATACCTCACCCCAATGCTAATGCTAACCCTACACCTGACCCTCACCCGTGCATTGGCCCTCATACAGGCCCTTATGGAGATAGCGGGACCGGTGTCTCTTCAGCCCTGCTTATGTCCCTGGACAGAACCTCACCCTATCCGTGGTTCTCTCCCAATGGGTATCCAGGTCCTAATTCTGAAACACCATGCATATAGGTCAAAACCCCTGCAGTATTATTCAGTATGGAATTGGAACATGATCATTTCATTTCTACCGCTAGGATGGAGCTGCCCCAGGAGGTTACTGAGACCCAAATCAATAGTGGCACACACGGGAGGCCGGCCTTGAAACACACAGAATAAGTCTGAACTGAAGGCTCCCATGCAGCCACCACTCAGCCTTCCGTGGAGACCACTGCGATGCTAGGGGTTCACAGCCTGGAATTTCTTGGGCCCTAACCCTAACACTAACCGTGACCCTCACCATACCCTGAACCTCAAACTCATTCCTACACTAACGCTAACCCTACAACTGACCCTCACCTGCACACTGGCAACCATTCGTCACCCCATGTAGGTAAGTGGAATAGGGTAGCTGTGGCCCTCCTTATGGCCCTGGTCTGAAACCCAACTCTATCTAAAGCTCTCCCCAGGTGGTGACCTGATTCTTCAGTCTGAGGATACCTCCCTTCCAGAAGAAGAGGCGGATTCCTCAGCATGGAACGTGGAATATCACCATGTAATATCCAAAGCCTAGATGTTGCTTCAGAAGCAGTTCCTGAGGCTCAACCAAAGTGTGGCCCGCAAAGGAGGCTCACACTGGCTTTCAAAGACTAAGCGTGACCTACACCCTCCCATGTGCTCACCCCTGAACTCTCCAGAAAGACCAGCACTGCTGGTGCTTCAGCGTCTGGGGGACCTGGGACAAAACCTAACCATTATATTGACCAGAACCATACACATCATCCTCAACCTCACCCCAACTCTAAAGGTAACGCTACACCTGACCTGCACCCCTGCATGGGCTCTCATACAGCCCTCCATGTAGATAATGGGATTGGTGTCACCTCGCCCTGCTTATGTCCCTGGACCGAATCCTGACCCTAGCTATGGCTCCCCCCAATGGGGATACAGTTCCTAACTCTGAGAACACCATGCACATAGGGTCCAAACCCCTGCAGTATACTTCAGGATGGAATTGGAACATCATCATTTCATTTGCACTGCTGGGATGGAGCTGAGCAAAGAGGTTGCTGAGACCCAACTGAAGAGTGTCACACATAGGATGCTGCCCTGGCATGCAAAGAATTAGTCTGAACTATAGACTTACATGCAGCTTCCACTCAGCCCTCTGTGGAGACCACTGCACTGCTAGGTGTTCACTGCCTGGAACCTCCTGGGACCTAACCCTAACACTAAACTTGACCCTCACCATACACCTCAACCTAAACTTCACACCAACTCTAATGCTAACCCTACACATGACCCGCACCCAAGCATGGGCCCTATGGAGTCCTCCAGAACGATCACAGACTCATGTGGATTTGGCCCTATCTACATCCCTGGGCCGATACCTAACCCTAGTAATGACTCTCTCTCATTGAGGAACAAATTCCTAAGTCTCAGTCACCACGCATATGGGGCCCAGAAGCACTGCAGCGTTACTCGCATGGAACGTGGAACATCGACAGGTAATTTCCAAAGCCCAGAGGAAGCTGCACAAAGGGTTTGCTGAGGCCCATCCGAAGATTGCCCCACAACTGATGCTGGCTTCGGCACCCAAAGACTAAGCCTGAGGGCAACCTACCATTTGCCCTCCACTGATTCCTCCAGTGAGACCACTGGACTACTTGGGGTACAGCACCTCGTACCTCCTGGAATCTAACCCAAACCGTAAACGTGACCATCAACATACTCCTCAACCTCAACCTCACCCCAGCTCTAAGGCTTCACCTGACACCCTACACCAGACCCTCACCCGCGCATGGGCCCTCATTCAAACCTCCATGAAGGTAACGGGATTGCTGTTGCTTCGGCCTTGCTTACCTCCCTGGACCGAACCCTAACCCTAGTTGTGGCTGAATCCCGATGGGGATCCAATGCCTAACTCTGAGAGACCACACACATGGGGCCCAAAGCTTTGCAGGATTCCTCGGCATGCATCTTGGAGCATAATTGTGTCATTTCCATTACCCACAAGTAGCTGCACAAGGGGGTTCCTGAGGCCCAACTGAAGAGTGACTCACACGAGAGCTTGATTGGGCACTCAAAGACAAAGCCTGATCAGCACAATCCCATGTGGGATCCACTCAGCCCTTCTGGGAGACCACATCCTTCCTGGAGTTGTTGCACCTAGAGCCTCGTGAGACCTAACAATAACCATGACCTTCAAAGTACCCCTCAACCTAAACATCACCCCTATTCTAAACATAACCTACAACTGACCCATACCCTTGCAGGGAGCCTCACTTCAGCCCTCCAGAGAGATCACGGGACTGCTGTTGCTTTGGCCCTGCTTACGTCTCTGGACCAAACCCAAACTCCATTTTAGGCTGTCTCCACATGGTGACCCAATACTTCTGTGCAAACCACACACGTGGGGTTCAGAAAAGGAGCCGGATTCCTCGGCACGGAACGTGGAACATGACCAGGTAATTTCCAAAGCCCAGAGGGAGCTGCACAAGGGGGTGGCTGAGGCCCAACCAAAGTGTGGTCCATACCCGAGGCTGGCCCTAGCCCCTAAAGACTAAGCCTGGCCGGCACCCTCCAATGCCACCTCCCTCAGCCCTCCAGGGAGATCACTGCACTGCTTGGGTTTCAGCACCTAGGGCCTCCTGGACCCTAACTCTAACCATGACCCTTGCAGTACTCCTCAACCTAAACCTCACTCCAACTCTAACGCTAATCCTACACCAGACCCTCACGTGCGCATGGTCCCTCATCCAACACCCCATATAGATAACGTGAGTAGTGTTGCTTCAGCGCTGCTTATGGCCCTGAAGCAAACCCTAACTCAAACTAAGGCTCTCTCCTGATGGTGACCCAATTCTTTAGTCTGAGGATACCACACACATGGAGTCCAGAGGAGGAGGAGTATTACTCATCGTGGAATGTGGAATATCACCATGTAATATCCAAAGCCCAGATGTTGTTGCAGAAGTGGTTGCTGAGGCTCAACCAAAGAATGGCCCATGATGGAGGCTTGCCCTGGCAAACAAAGACTAAGAATGATGGACAACCTGCAATATGCCCTCTACTGAGCCCTCTGGGAAGCTCAATGCATTGCTGTTGGTTTATCACTTGGAGCCACCTAGGACTTAACCCCAAACCCAATAATGAACATAACTATACACACCAACCTCACCATGAACATAACTATGAACAGAACTATAATAATGAACATAACATACACACTATATACACCAACCTCACCAACTCTAACCGTAACCCTACATCTGACCTGCACCTGTGCATGTGCCCTATTCAGCCCTCCATGTAGCTCAAGGGACTGGTGTGGCTTCAGCCGTGCTTATGTCGCTGGAACATACCCTAACCCTAGCGATGGCTCTCTCCCAATGGGTATCCAGTTCCTAATTCTGAGAATACTACGCCCATAGGGCCCAGACCCCTGAAGTATTATTCGGTATGGAATTGGAACATCATCATGTCAATTCCACTGCCGGCATGGAGTTGCACAGGGAGGGTGCTGAGGCCCAACTGAAGAGTGGCACACACGGGAGGCTGGCTCTGGCATGGAAAGACGAAGCCTGAACTAGAGGCTTTCATGCAGTCTCCATTCAACCCTATGTGGAGACCACTGCACTGCTAGGGGTTCAATGCCTAGAACCTCCTGGGACCTAAACCTAACAGTAACCTTGACCCTCACCATACCCCTCAACCTAAAGTTCACACCAACTCTTACCATAATCCTAAACCTTACACGCATTAGTGCATGGGCCCTCACTTCAGCCTTCCAGGGCTATCACAGGTCTCCTGTCCATTCAGCCCTATCTAAGTCCCTGGCCCAAACCCAAACACTAGCTAAGACTCTCTCTCTCTCTCGATGAGGACAAAATTCCTTTATCTGATATGACCACACACATGTGGGGCCAGAAGTGGTGCAGCATTACTCTCCATGGAAAGTGTCCTGAAGGGCACAGATGCTCCCAGTACCTGAAGGCGTGCCCCATGCCTGAAGCCGCTCCTAATACCTGAAGGCGTGCCCCACGCCTGAAGCCGCTCCTAATACCTGAAGGCGCTCCCCATGCCTGAAGACAATCTCCTTGCCTGAAGGCAAGCCCCTTGCCTGAAGCCGCTCCCTGTGCCTGAAGGCATGCCCATGGCCTGAAGGCTTGCCCCATGCCTAAAGACAAGCCCCTTACCTGAAGGCAAGCCAGTTGCCTGAAGCCATGCCCCAAGCATGAAGCCATGCCCCATGCCTGAAGGCAGGTCCAATGTCTGCAGGCTCGCCCCTTGCCTGAAGGCTCGCCCCGTGCCTGAAGGGTCACCCCTGCCTGAAGGCTTGCCCTATGCCTGAAGGCTCGCCCCTTGCCTGAAGGGCTAGGAATGCTCAGTGCCTGAGGGCATACCCTGTGACTGAAGTCAGTCACTCCCAATGTCTGAAACCATGCCCAGTGAATGAAGTCACTCCCAGAGTTACTCCCAGGGACTGAAGTCAAAGTCACTCCCAGTGACTGAAGACAAAGTCACTCCCAGTGAGGAAAGTCATCCCAAAGTCACTCCCAGTGATGGAAGTCTCTCCCGAAGTCACTCCCAGTGATGAAAGTCACTCCCGAAGTGACTTCCAGTGATGGAAGTCACTCCAGATGTCACTCCCAGTGACAGAAGTCATGCCCGAAGTCACTCCCAGTGAGAGAAGTCCCTCTCAAAGTCACTCCCAGTGACTGAAGTCACTCCTGAAGTCACTCCTGAAGTCACTCCCAGTGACTGAAGTCAAAGTCATTCCCAGTGAATGATGTCATAGTCACTCCCAGAGACTGAAGTCAAAGTCACTCTTAGTGTCTGCAGTTACTCCCAGTGAATGGAGTCTCCACTCACAGGGACTGCAGTCATCACTCCCAGTGCCTGAAATTGGCACTCCCAGTGCCTGAAGACACTCCAGGGGAAGGACAGAGTGAGAGGGAGACACAGAATCCCAAGTAGGCTCCAGGCTCTGTGCTCTCACCACAGAGCCTCCTGGGGAAGGACAGAGAGGGAGACATAGCATCCCAAGAAGCCCCTCCAGGCGCTGTACTCCCAGCACAGAAACCCCAGGCTCTGTTCTCACAGAACAGAGCCTCCAATGCCTGAAGGCACTCCCCTTGTCTGAAGGCACTCCCTTTGCCTGAAAGGCACTAGCACTCACTAAAGGCATACCCCATGCCTGAAGGCATGCCCTGAGTCTGACTGAGCTCCCTGTGCAGGATGGGGCATTCCGTGCCTAAAAGGCACAGGCACTCCCCTTGCCTGAATGGCTCAGGACCTCCTCTTGCCTGAAGCTGTGCCCCATGCCTGAAACCATGCACCATGCCTGAAGCCACTCTCTATGCCTGATGGTTCGCCCCATGCCTGACTGAGTGCCCCATGCCTGAAGAGCACAGATGCTCCTCTTGCCTGAAGGCGCGCCCCTTGCATGAAGCTGCTCCCTGTGCCTGAAGACAAGCCCCATGGCTGAAGGTGCACTCCTTACCTGAAGATGCTCCCTGTGCCTGAAGCCACACCCTGTTCCTGAAGGCACGACCCATGCCTGATAGAGCTCCACATGTCTGTAGGCAAGGCCACTGCCAGAAAGCAAGCCCCTTGACTGAAGCAGCGCCCCATGCATAATGCCGCGCCCAGGGCCTGAAGGCACACCCTGTGCCTGAAGGCGTGTTCCATGCCTGAAGGGACTCCCCTTGAATGAAGGGCACAGACACTCCCTGAAGGTGCATACCATGCCTGACAGCGCACCCCTTGCCAGAGGGCGCCCCGTGCCTGAAGAGCACAGACTGCCCCCCCACCCCGTGCCTGAAGTCGGGCCCTGTGCATGAAGCCGCTCACTGTACCTGAAGGTGCTCCCAGTGCCTGAAGACATGCCCCATGGTTGAAGGTGCGCCACGTGCCTAAAGATGCTCCCTGTGCCTGAAGCTGCTCCCTGTTCCTGAAGACATGCCTCTTCCCTGAAACAGCTCCACGTGCCTGTACTCAAGCCCCTTGCCTGAAGGCAAACCCCATGCCTGAAGCCTTGCCCCATGCATGAAGCCCCGCCCAGTGCCTGAAGGCATGCCCCTTGCCTGAAGGTACGCCCCATGCCTGAAGGCTTGCCCCATGGCTGAATTCTCACCCTGTGCCTGAAGGCTAGCCCCCTGCCTGAAGGGCACAGGCATGCCCAGTGCCTGAGGGCATGCCCAGTGACTGAAATCAGTCACCCCCAATGACTGAAGTCACTCCCAGTGACGGAAGTCCCTTGCGAAGTCACACACAGTGAAGGAAGTCCCTCTAGAAGTCACTCCCACTGACAGAAGTCACTCCCGAAGTCACTCCCAGTGACTGAAGTCACTCCTGACGTCACTCCCGGTGACTGATGTCACAGTCACTCCCAGTGACTGAAGTCAAAGTCACACTCAGTGTCTGCAGTTACTCCTAATGACTGCAGTCGTCACTCCCAGTGTCTGTAGGCGTCAATCCCAGTGCGTGAAGTCTTCATTGCCAGTCCCTGAAATAAGCACTCCCATTGCCTGAAGGAACTGCAGGGGAAGGACAGAGAGAGCGAGACACAGAATTCCAAGCAGCCTCCAGGCTCCGTGCTCGAAGCATGGAGCCTCCAGGTTCCAGTGTTCTTGCCTTGGAGCCATCAGGCGCCGGTGCTTACGGCACTGGAGCCTCCTGGCTCCAGTGGCATCCAGGCTCCAGTGCTCTCAGCAAAGAGCCTCCAGGCCCCAGTGCTGGCATCACAGAGCCTCCAGTTCCTGAAGCCACTCACCATGCCTGAAGGCACTCCCCGTGCCTGAATGCACTCCCGTTCCTGAAGGCACTCCCTTTGCCTGAAAGGGACAGGCACTCTCTGAGGGAGCACCCCATGGGTGACAACGCACCGCTTGCCTGAGTGCACCCTTTGCCTGATGGCGAGAACAGTGCTTGATGGCGCACCCTGTGCCTGAAGCCGCTCACTGTACCTGAAGGGGCTCCCAGTGCCTGAACACAAGCCCATAGTTGAAGGTGCGCCCCGTGCCTGAAAACGCTCCCTGTGCCTGTGTCGCTCCCTGATCCTGAAGGCATGCCTCTTGCCTGAAACAGCTCCAGGTGCCTGTACTCAAGCCCCTTACTTGAAGGGAAGGCCTTGCCTGAAGGAAAGCCCCGTGCCTGAAGCCTTGCCCCATACATGAAGCCCCGCCTAGTGCTGGAAGGCACGCCCCTTGCCTGAAGGCACGCCCCATGCCTGAATTCTCACTCTGTGCCTGAAGGCTAGCCACCTGCCTCAAGGGCACAGGCATGTCCAGTTCCTGAGGGCATGCCCAGTGAGTGAAGTCAGTCACCCCCAATGACTGAAGTCACTCCCAGTGACAGAAGTCCCTCATGAAGTCACACACAGTAACGGAAGTCCCTCTCGAAGTCACTCCCACTCTTGGAACACTCCCGAAGTCACTCCCAGTGACTGAAGTCAAAGTCACTCCCAGTGACTGATGTCATAGTCACTCCCAGTGACTGAAGTCAAAGACACACTAAGTGTCTGCAGTTACTCTTAGTGACTTCAGTCGTCACTCCCAGTGACTGAGGTCATCATTCCCAGTGCCTGAAGAAACTGGAGGGGAAAGAGAGAGAGAGAGAGGAGACACAGAATTCCAAGCACCCTCCAGGCTCTTTGGTCTCAGCACAGAAACTCCTGGGGAAGGAGAGAGACAGAAGGAGAAAAAGAATCCCATGCAGGCTCCAGGTCTCTGCTCAAACCAGAGAACCTCCCGGGGAAAGACAGAGAGAGATGGGGACGCAAAATCCCAAGCAGCCCCTCCAGGATTCAGTGCCCACGGCACTCGGGCACTGGATGCCTTAGGGACCGCAGCACTGGAACGACCATTGCCCAAATGCCCGCAGCACTCCAGCCTCCAGTGAACTCAATGCACATGGCACTGCAGCCTTCAGTGAACCCTGTGCCTGTGGCATTGCAGCCTGCAGTGAACTCAGTGCCTGTTGCACTGCAGCATGCAGTGAAGCCAGTGCCAGCGGCACTGAAGCCTCCAGTGAACCCAGTGTCTGCGGCACTGCAGCCTCCAGGGAACCCAGTGTTCACAGCACTGCACCCTCCAGTGAACCAAGTGCCCGCTGCACAGAGGCCTCCAGTGAATGAGAGACCATGGCACTGCAGTCTCCAGTAAACCCAGTGCCTGCAGCACTGCAGCCTCCATTGAACCCAGTACCCACGACACTGCAGCCTCCAGTGAACCCAGTGCCCGCGGCACTGCAGCCTCCAGTGACCCCAGTGCCCGCGGTACTGCACCCTCCAGTGACCCCAGTGCCCATGGCACTGCAGCCTCCAGTGAACCCAGTGCCCATGGCACTTCAGCCTCCAGTGAACACGGTGCTCCTGGCACTGAAGCCTCCAGTGAACCCAGTGTCCACGGCATTGCAGCATCCAGTGAACCCAGTGACCAGTGCATTGCAGCCTCCAGTGAACGCAGTGTCCGCGGCACTGCAGCCTGCAGTGAACCCATTGCCCACATTACTGCAGCCTTGAGGGAACCCAGTGTTCACGGCACTGTACCCTCCAGTGAACCAAGTGCCCACTGCACAGAGGCCTCCAGTGAACAAGAGACCACGGCACTGCAGTCTCCAGTAAACCCAGTGCCCACAGCACTGCAGCCTCCATTGAACCCAGTACCCACAACACTGCAGCCTCCAGTGAACCCAGGGCCCGCAGCACCACACCCTCCAGTGAACCCAGTGCCCGCGCACAGCATCCTCCAGTGATCCCAGTGACTGGTGCACTGGAGCCTCCAGTGAAGCCACTGCCCAGATCACTGCAGCATCCAGTGAACCCAGTGCCTGTGGCACTGCAGCCTACAGTGAACCCAGTGCCCACGGCACTGCATCCTGCAGTGAACCCAGTGCCCGTGGCACTGCAGCCTGCAGTGAAGCCAGGGCCCCCGGCACTGCAGCCTGCACTGAACCCAGTGCCTGCAGCACTGCATCCTCCATTGAACCCAGTTCATGCGGCACTGCACCCTCCAGTGAACCCAGTACCTGCAGCAATGTATCCTCCTGTGAACCCAGTTCCCGCAGCACTGCAGCCTTCAGTGAACCCAGTGCCCGCGAAACTAGGCTTCCAGTGAACTCAGCCCCCATGGCACTTCAGCCTGCAGTGAAACCGGTGCCCGTGGCACTGCAGCCTCAGATGAGCCCACCTCCCGCGGCACTGCAGCCTCCATTGAACCCAGTACCCACGACACTGCAGCCTCCAGTGAACCCAGTGCCTGCGGTACTGCAGCCTCCAATGAGCCCAGTGCCCATGGCACTGCAGCCTCAAGGGAACCCTGTGCCAGCGGCAAAGCACCCTCTATTGAGCCCAGTTCCCATGGCACTAGAGCCTCCAGTGAACCCAGTGCCTGGGGCACTGCACACTCCATTGAATCCAGTGAACGCAGTGTCCGCGGCACTGCAGCCTGCAGTGAACCCATTGCCCACATTACTGCAGCCTTGAGGGAACCCAGTGTTCACGGCACTGCACCCTCCAGTGAACCAAGTGCCTGCTGCACAGAGGCCTCCAGTGAACAAGAGACTGCGACACTGCAGTCTCCAGTAAACCCAGTGCCCACAGCACTGCAGCCTCCATTGAACCCAGTACCCATGACACTGCAGCCTCCAGTGAACCCAGTGCACGCCGCACTGCACCCTCCAGTGAACCCAGTACCTGCAGCAATGTATCCTCCTGTGAACCCAGTTCCCGCGGCACTGCAGCCTTCAGTGAACCCAGTGCCCACGAAACTAGGCTTCCAGTGAACTCAGCCCCCGCAGCACTTCAGCCTGCAGTGAAACCAGTGCCTGTGGCACTGCAGCATGCAGTGAAGCCAGTGCCAGCGGCACTGAAGCCTCCAGTGAACCCAGTGTCTGCGGCACTGCAGCCTCCAGGGAACCCAGTGTTCACAGCACTGCACCCTCCAGTGAACCAAGTGCCCGCTGCACAGAGGCCCGTGCCTGTGGCATTGCAGCCTCCAGGGAGCCCATTGCCTGTGGCACTGCAGCCACCAGTGAGCCCAGTGCCTGCGTTACTGCATCCTCCGGCGAGCCCAGTGCCCGTGGAACAGCAGCCTCCGGAGAGCACAGTGACGGTGGCACTCTAGCCTCCAGTGAACCCATTGCCCATGGCACTGCAGCCTCCAGTGAGTCCAGTGCACATGGCACTGGAGCCCCCAGTGTGCCCAGTGCCTGAGGCAATGCAGCCTCCAGTGAGCCCACTTCCCATGGCACTGCAGCTGCCAGTGAGCTCAGTGCCCGTGGCATTGCAGCCTCCTTTGAGCCCAGGGTCCGCAGCAGTCCAGCATACAGGGAGCCCAATGCCCGCGGGAGTGCAGCATCCAGTGAGAACAGTGCACACGGCACTGCAGCCTCCAGTGAACCCAGTGCCTGCGGCACTGCACACTCCATTGAATCCAGTGCCCGTGGCACTGCAGCCTCCAGGGAGTCCATTGCCTGCGGCACCGCAGCCACCGGTGAGCCCAGTGCCCGCGTTACTGCATCCTCCGACGAGCCCAGTGCCCACGGAATGGCAGCCTCCTGAGAGCGCAGTGACCATGGCACTCTAGTCTCCAGTGAACCCATTGCCCGTGGCACTGTAGCCTCCAGTGAGTCCAGTGCACGTGGCACTGGAGCCTCCAGTGTGCCCAGTGCCCACGGCACTGCAGCCTCCAGGGAACCCTGTGCCAGCGGCACTGCAGCCTCCAGTGAGCCCAGTTCCCATGGCACTGGAGCCTCCAGGGAGCCCATTGCCTGCAGAACTGCAGCCACCAGTGAGCCAAGTGCAGGCCGCACTGCAGCCTTCAGTGAGCCCAGTCCCCGTGGCACGGCAGCCTCCAGCGAGCCCGGTGCCCGCGATACTGCATCCTCCAGTGAGGCAAGTGTCTGTGGCACAGCAGCTTCCTGAGAGCGCAGTGACTGTGGCACTCTAGCCTCCAGTGAACCCAGTGCCCATGGCACTGCAGCCTCCAGGGAGTCCAGTGCACGAAGCACTAGAGGCTACAGTGTGCCTAGTGCCCACGGCAATGCAGCCTCCAGTGAGTCCACTTCCCATAACACTGCAGCCTCCAGTGAACCCAGTGCCCGCGGCACTGCAGCCTCCAGTGACCCCAGTGCCCGCGGTACTGCACCCTCCAGTGACCCCAGTGCCCATGGCACTGCAGCCTCCAGTGAACCCAGTGCCCATGGCACTTCAGCCTCCAGTGAACACGGTGCTCCTGGCACTGAAGCCTCCAGTGAACCCAGTGTCCACGGCATTGCAGCATCCAGTGAACCCAGTGACCAGTGCATTGCAGCCTCCAGTGAACGCAGTGTCCGCGGCACTGCAGCCTGCAGTGAACCCATTGCCCACATTACTGCAGCCTTGAGGGAACCCAGTGTTCACGGCACTGTACCCTCCAGTGAACCAAGTGCCCACTGCACAGAGGCCTCCAGTGAACAAGAGACCACGGCACTGCAGTCTCCAGTAAACCCAGTGCCCACAGCACTGCAGCCTCCATTGAACCCAGTACCCACAACACTGCAGCCTCCAGTGAACCCAGGGCCCGCAGCACCACACCCTCCAGTGAACCCAGTGCCCGCGCACAGCATCCTCCAGTGATCCCAGTGACTGGTGCACTGGAGCCTCCAGTGAAGCCACTGCCCAGATCACTGCAGCATCCAGTGAACCCAGTGCCTGTGGCACTGCAGCCTACAGTGAACCCAGTGCCCACGGCACTGCATCCTGCAGTGAACCCAGTGCCCGTGGCACTGCAGCCTGCAGTGAAGCCAGGGCCCCCGGCACTGCAGCCTGCACTGAACCCAGTGCCTGCAGCACTGCATCCTCCATTGAACCCAGTTCATGCGGCACTGCACCCTCCAGTGAACCCAGTACCTGCAGCAATGTATCCTCCTGTGAACCCAGTTCCCGCAGCACTGCAGCCTTCAGTGAACCCAGTGCCCGCGAAACTAGGCTTCCAGTGAACTCAGCCCCCATGGCACTTCAGCCTGCAGTGAAACCGGTGCCCGTGGCACTGCAGCCTCAGATGAGCCCACCTCCCGCGGCACTGCAGCCTCCATTGAACCCAGTACCCACGACACTGCAGCCTCCAGTGAACCCAGTGCCTGCGGTACTGCAGCCTCCAATGAGCCCAGTGCCCATGGCACTGCAGCCTCAAGGGAACCCTGTGCCAGCGGCAAAGCACCCTCTATTGAGCCCAGTTCCCATGGCACTAGAGCCTCCAGTGAACCCAGTGCCTGGGGCACTGCACACTCCATTGAATCCAGTGAACGCAGTGTCCGCGGCACTGCAGCCTGCAGTGAACCCATTGCCCACATTACTGCAGCCTTGAGGGAACCCAGTGTTCACGGCACTGCACCCTCCAGTGAACCAAGTGCCTGCTGCACAGAGGCCTCCAGTGAACAAGAGACTGCGACACTGCAGTCTCCAGTAAACCCAGTGCCCACAGCACTGCAGCCTCCATTGAACCCAGTACCCATGACACTGCAGCCTCCAGTGAACCCAGTGCACGCCGCACTGCACCCTCCAGTGAACCCAGTACCTGCAGCAATGTATCCTCCTGTGAACCCAGTTCCCGCGGCACTGCAGCCTTCAGTGAACCCAGTGCCCACGAAACTAGGCTTCCAGTGAACTCAGCCCCCGCAGCACTTCAGCCTGCAGTGAAACCAGTGCCTGTGGCACTGCAGCATGCAGTGAAGCCAGTGCCAGCGGCACTGAAGCCTCCAGTGAACCCAGTGTCTGCGGCACTGCAGCCTCCAGGGAACCCAGTGTTCACAGCACTGCACCCTCCAGTGAACCAAGTGCCCGCTGCACAGAGGCCCGTGCCTGTGGCATTGCAGCCTCCAGGGAGCCCATTGCCTGTGGCACTGCAGCCACCAGTGAGCCCAGTGCCTGCGTTACTGCATCCTCCGGCGAGCCCAGTGCCCGTGGAACAGCAGCCTCCGGAGAGCACAGTGACGGTGGCACTCTAGCCTCCAGTGAACCCATTGCCCATGGCACTGCAGCCTCCAGTGAGTCCAGTGCACATGGCACTGGAGCCCCCAGTGTGCCCAGTGCCTGAGGCAATGCAGCCTCCAGTGAGCCCACTTCCCATGGCACTGCAGCTGCCAGTGAGCTCAGTGCCCGTGGCATTGCAGCCTCCTTTGAGCCCAGGGTCCGCAGCAGTCCAGCATACAGGGAGCCCAATGCCCGCGGGAGTGCAGCATCCAGTGAGAACAGTGCACACGGCACTGCAGCCTCCAGTGAACCCAGTGCCTGCGGCACTGCACACTCCATTGAATCCAGTGCCCGTGGCACTGCAGCCTCCAGGGAGTCCATTGCCTGCGGCACCGCAGCCACCGGTGAGCCCAGTGCCCGCGTTACTGCATCCTCCGACGAGCCCAGTGCCCACGGAATGGCAGCCTCCTGAGAGCGCAGTGACCATGGCACTCTAGTCTCCAGTGAACCCATTGCCCGTGGCACTGTAGCCTCCAGTGAGTCCAGTGCACGTGGCACTGGAGCCTCCAGTGTGCCCAGTGCCCACGGCACTGCAGCCTCCAGGGAACCCTGTGCCAGCGGCACTGCAGCCTCCAGTGAGCCCAGTTCCCATGGCACTGGAGCCTCCAGGGAGCCCATTGCCTGCAGAACTGCAGCCACCAGTGAGCCAAGTGCAGGCCGCACTGCAGCCTTCAGTGAGCCCAGTCCCCGTGGCACGGCAGCCTCCAGCGAGCCCGGTGCCCGCGATACTGCATCCTCCAGTGAGGCAAGTGTCTGTGGCACAGCAGCTTCCTGAGAGCGCAGTGACTGTGGCACTCTAGCCTCCAGTGAACCCAGTGCCCATGGCACTGCAGCCTCCAGGGAGTCCAGTGCACGAAGCACTAGAGGCTACAGTGTGCCTAGTGCCCACGGCAATGCAGCCTCCAGTGAGTCCACTTCCCATAACACTGCAGCCACCAGTGAACCCAGTGCCCATGGTACTGCAGCCTCCAGTGTCCCCAGTGCCCACGGCATTGCAGCCTACTGTGAGCCCAGGGCCCGTGGCAGTCCAGCATACAGTGACCGACTGCACGCGGCAGTGCAGTATCCAGTGAGTCCAGTGCCCACGGCACTGCAGCCTCGAGTGAGGCCAGGGCACGTGGCACGGCAGCCTCAATTGAACCCAGTGCCCGAGGCAATGGAGCCATGAGTGAGCCAAGGGCCCATGGAACTACAGTGTCCAGGGAGCCCAGTGCCCGTGGCAATGGAGCTTCCAGTGAGCCCAATTCCCGGGGTACCGGAGCATCCAGTGAGCCCAGAGTCCGCGGCACTGGAGCTTCCAGCGAGCCCGTGACCGCTGCCCTGCAGCCTTCAGTGAACCCATTTCCAGGGGCAATGCAGCCTCCAGTTAGCCGAATGCCCGTGGCACTGCAACCTCCAGTGAACCCAGTGCCCGCGGCACAGCAGCCTCCAGTGAACCCACTGCCTATTGCACTGCAGCCTCCAGTGAACCCAGTGCTCGTGGCACTGCAGGCTCCAGTGAACCCAGTGCCCAAGGCACTGCAGCCTCAGCGAACCAAGTGCCTGCAGCACTGCAGCCTCAAGTGAACCCAGTGCTTGTGGCACTGCAGTCTCCAGTGAACCCAGTTCCCGCTGCACTGCAGCCTGCAGTGAAACCAGGCTGGCAGCACTGCAGCCTCCAGTGAACCCACGGCCCAATGCACTGCACCCTCAGTAAACCCAGTGCCCGTGGCACTGCAACCTCCACTGAACCAAGTGCCCATGGCACTGCACCCCAGTGAACCCTGTGCCTACAGCACTGCAGCCTCCAGTGAACTCAGTGTCCGTGGCACTGCAGCCTCTAGTGAACGCACTGTCGGCAGCACTGCAGCCTCCAGTGAACACACTGCAGGCAGCATTGCAGCCTCCAGTGAACCCAGTGCTCACGGCACTGCACCCTCTAATGAACCCAGTGCCTGCGGCACTTCATCTTCCAGTGAAACCAGTGCCCACGGCATTGGAGCCTCCAGTAAACCCAGTGCCCGAGGCAATGCATCCTCCCGTGAACCTAGTTCCTGCGGCACTGCAGTCTCCAGTGAACACAGTGCCCACGGCACTGGAGCCTCCAGTGAACACAGTGCCTGAGGCACAGCATCCTCCAGTGAACCCAGTGCCCGTGGCACTTGCCACCAGTGAACCCACTTAACGAGGCACTACAGCCTCCTGTGAACCCACTTCCAGAGTCACAGCAGCCTCCAGTGATCTTACCGCCCAAAGCACTGCTGCCTCCAGTGAACCCATTGTCCGAAGCACTGCTATCTCCAGTGAACCCAGTGCCCACGGCACTGCAGTCTCTATGGACCCAGAGCCCGCTGTAGTGCATCATCCAGTGAACCCAGGGCCTGTGGTACTGCATCCTCCAGTGGACACAGTGCCCAAGACACTGGAGCCTCCAGTTAAACTAGTGCCCACAGCACCGTATCCTCCAATGAACGCAGGGCCCGCAGCTTTGGAGCCTCAAGTGAAGAGTGCCCGCGGCACTGCATTCTCCAGTGAACCCAGAGCCTGGGGCACTGGAGTCTCCAGTGAACACAGTGCCCGCAGCACTGCATTCTGCAGTGAACCCACTGCCGGCGGCACTGCATCCTCCAGTGACCCCAGTGCCCGTGGCACTGCAGCCTCCAGTGAACCCAGTGCCCGTGGCGCCGCATCCTCCAGTGAACGCAGGGCCACAGCACTGGATTCTCCAGTGAACCCATTGCCAGTGGCACTGGAGCATCTAGTGAACCCAGTGCCCGTGGCACTGAATCCTCCAGTGAACCCAGTGCCCGTGGAACTTCATCCTCCAGTAAAACCAGTGCCCATGGCAATGGAGCCTCCAGTGAACGCAGTGCCTGAGGCAATGCAACCCACTGTGAATCCAGTGCCCACAGCACTGCAGCCTCCAGTGAACCCAGTGCCCATGGCACTGCAGCCTCTATGGACCCAGAGCCCGCTGTACTGCATCATCCAGTGAACCCAAGGCCTGTGGTACTGCATCCTCCAGTGGACACAGTGCCCAAGGCACTGGAGCCTCCAGTTAAACTAGTGCCCACAGCACCGTATCCTCCAATGAACGCAGGGCCCGCAGCTTTGGAGCCTCAAGTGAAGAGTGCCCGCGGCACTGCATTCTCCAGTGAACCCAGAGCCTGGGGCACTGGAGTCTCCAGTGAACACAGTGCCCGCAGCACTGCATTCTGCAGTGAACCCACTGTCGGCAGCACTGCATCCTCCAATGACCCCAGTGCGCACGGCACTGCAGCCTCCAGTGAACCCAGTGCCCGTGGCGCTGCATCCTCCAGTGAATGCAGGGCCACAGCACTGGATTCTCCAGTGAACCCATTGCCAGTGGCACTGGAGCATCTAGTGAACCCAGTGCCCGTGGCACTGAATCCTCCAGTGAACGCAGTCCCCGAGGCAATGCAACCCACCGTGAATCCAGTGCCCGCAGCACTGCAGCCTCCAGTGAACCCAGTGCACGAGGCACTGCAGACTCCTGTGAACCCAGTGCCCATGGCACTGCATCATCCAGTGAACCCAGTGCCTGGGGCAATGCCACCTCCAGTGAACGCACTGCCCGAGGCACTGCAGCCTCCAGTGAACCCACTGCCAGTGTCACTGCAGCCTCCAGTGAACTTACCACCTGAAACACTGCTGACTCCTGTGAACACATTGTCCGAGGCACTGCTGCCTTCAGTGAACCCACAGCCTGCGGCACTGCAGCCTCAAGCGAACCCAGTGTCCGCAGCACTGCAGGCTCCAGTAAAGCCAGTGCCCAATGCACTGCATCCTCCAGTGATCCCAGTGCCCGCAGCACCGCAGCATCCAGTTATCTCATTGACCAGTGCTCTGCAGACTGCAGTGAACCCAGTGCCCACAGTACTGCACCCTACAGTGAACCCAGTTCCCACTGCACTTCAGCCTCCATTGAACCCACTGCTTGCAGCCCTGCAGCTTCCAGTAAAGGCAACACCCGCTGCACTGCAACCTCCAGTGAATGCAGTGCCTGCGGCATTTCACCCTCCAGTGAACCCAGTGCCCACAGCACTGCAGCCTCCAGTGAACACAGTGCCCGCAGGAATGCATCCTGCAGTGAACCCAGTGCCCGCAGCACTGCATTCTCCAGTGAACGCAGCATCCGCGGCACTGCAGCCTCCAGTGAACATAGCCCGCAGTACTGCATCCTCCAGTGAACACAGTGCCCGCGGCACTGGAGCCTCCAATGAACACAGTGCCTGCGGAATGGCATCCTGCAGTGCACCTAGTTCCTGCGGCATGGCAGCCTCCAGTGAACCCCGTGCCTGCGGCACTTCAGCCTCCAAGAAGCCAGTGCCCGCCGCACTGCATCCTCCAGTGAACCCAGTGCCCGTGGCACTGCTTCGTCCAGTGAACACAGTGCCCATTGCACTGCAGCATCCAGTGAACACAATGTGCAAAGCACTGCATCCCCAGGGAACCCAGTGCCCGTAGTTTGCAGCCTCCAGTGAACCCAGTGGCAGTGGTACTGCAGCCTCCAGTGCCCCATGACCGCGGCACTGCAGCCTCCAGTACTCCAGTGCTCACGGCACAGAGCCTCTAGGCTCTTTGCTTGCGGCACAGACCCTCAAGTTCCTGACGCCACTCACCATGTCTGAAGGCACTCCCTGTGCCTGAAGGCACTCCCTTGGCCTGAATGGCATAGGCACTCTCTGAGGGTGCACCACTGCCAGAGGGCATTCTCTGTGTCTCCTTGAGTGCCCTGTGCATGATGGGGCGTCCTTTGTTGAAAGGCACATGTGCTCCCCTGGCCCAAATGGCACAGGACCTCACCGTGCCTGAAGCTGCGCCCCATGCCTGAAGAAGCTCCCATTGCCTGAAGGCAAGCCCCATGCCTGAAGTCTTGTGCAATGCCTGAATGGCACAGGCATGCCCAGTGCCTGAGGGCATGCCCAGTGAATGAAATCTGTCACCCCCAATGACTGAAGTCATGCCCAGTGAATGAAGTCACTCCCAGTATCACTCCCAGTGACTGAAGTCAAAGTCACTCCCAGTGAAGGAAGATACTCCCAAAGTCACTCCAAGTGATGGAGGCCTCTCGCGAAGTCACTCCCAGTGGCAGAAGTCACTTGCTATGTCACTCCCAGTGAGGGAAGTCTCTCCCAAAGTCACTCCCCGAGACGGAAGCCACTCCTGATATCACTCCCAGTGACAGAAGTCCCTCACGAAGCCACACCCAGTGACGGAAGTCCCTCTCGAAGTCCCACCCAATGACGGAAGTCACTCCTGAAGTCACTCCCAGGGACTGAAGTCACTCCTGATATCACTCCCAGGGACTGAAGTCAAAGCCACTCCCAGTGACTGATTTCATAGTCAGTCCCAGTGAGTAAAGTCAAAGTCACACTCAGTGTCTGTAGTTACTTCCAGTGACTGCAGTCATCACTCCCAGTGCCTGAAGTTATTGCAGGGAAAGGACAGAGAGGGCGAGACACAGAATTCCAAGCAGCCTCCAGACACTGTGGTCTCAGCACAGAAACTCCCGGAGAAGGACAGAGACAAGGGAGACATAGAATTCCATGCAGCCTCCAGGCTCTGTGCTCTCAACACAGAGCCTCCTGGGGAAGGACAGAGAGGGAGGCACAGAATCCCAAGCAGCCCCTCCAGGCTCTGTGCTCGCAGCATCAAGCCTCCAGGCCCCAGTGCTCGCAGCACCAAGCCTCCAGGCCCCAGTACTCGCAGCACAGAGCCCCCAGGCCTTGGAGCTTGCAGCATGAAGCCTCCAGGCCCCGGGACTCGCAGCATCGAGATTCCAGGCCCCATTGCTCACAGCACCGAGCCTCCAAGCCCCGGTGCTCGCAGCACCGAGCCTCCAGGCCCCAATGCTCGCAGCACTGAGACTCCAGGCCCCAGTGCTCGCAGCACAGAGCCTCCAGTTCCTGAAGCCACTCAACTTGCCTGAATGCACGCCCCGTTCCTGAAGGCACTCCCTTTGCCTGAAAGGCACAGGCACTCCCTGAGGGTGTACCCCATGGGTGACGGCGCACCCCTTGCCTGAGTTCACCCTGTGCCTGATGGCGAGCCCAGTGCCTCTTGGCGCACCCTGTGCCCGAAGAGCACAGAGGCTCCCCGTGCCTGAAGTCGCACCCTGTGCATGAAGAAGCTCACTGTACCTGAAGGTGCTCCCAGTGCCTGAAGACAAGCCCCATGGTTGAAGGTGTGCCCCGTGCCTGAAAATGCTCCCTGCACCTGAAGCCACGCCCTGTTCCTGAAGGCATGCCTCTTGGCTGAAACAGCTCCAGGTGCCTGTACGCAAGCCCCGTGCCTGAAGGCAAGCCCCGTGCCTAAAGCCTTGCCCCATGCATGGAGCCCCGCCCAGTGCCTGAAGGCACATCCCATGCCTGAATTCTCACCCTGTGCCTGAAGGCTAGCCCCCTGCCTGAAGGGCACAGGCATGCCCAGTGCCTGAGGTCATGCCCAGTGACTGAAGTCACGCACCCCCAATGACTGAAGTCACTCCCACTGACGGAAGTCACTCTCGAAGCAACTCCCAGTGACTGAAGTCAATCCTGACGTCACTCCCACTGACTGAAGTCAAGTTACTCCCAGTGACTGATGTCATAGTCACTCCCAGTGACTGAAGTCAAAGTCACACTCAGTGTCTGCAGTGACTCCGAGTGACTGCAGTCATCAATCTCAGTGCCTGATGTTGGCACTCCAGGAAAACAAGGCCTGCAGCACTGCATCATCCAGTGAACCCAGTGCCCGTGGCACTGGTGCCTCAAGTGAACCGAGGGCCCGCAGCACTGCAGCCGCCAGTGAAACCAGTGCCCGTGTCAGTGCATCCTCCAGTGAACACAGTGCCTGCGGCACGGCATCATCCAGTGAACCCAGTGCCCGCAGCATTGGAGCCTCCAGTGAACCCAGTGACTGCGACACAGCAGCTTCCAGTGAAACCAGTGACCGCGACACAGCCTCCTCCAGTGAACGTAGTGCCCGTGGCACTGGAGCCTCCAGTGAAAACAGTGCCCATGGCACTACATCCTCCAGTGAACCCAGTGCCCATGGCACTGGAGCCTCCAGTGAAACAGTACACGCGGCACTGCTATGTCAATGAACCCAGTGTCCGCATCAATGTATCCTCCAGTGGACCCAGTGACCGATGCACTGGGGCCTCCAGTGAACCCAGTGCACACGGCACTGCATCCTCCAGTGAAACCAGTGCCCACGGCACCGGAGCCTCCAGTTAACCCAGTGCCCTTTGCACTGCAGCGTACAGTGAACCCAGTGCCCACCGTACCGGAGCCTCTATTGAACACAGTGCCCATGGCACTTGAGCCTTCAGTGAACACAGTGCCCGCGTCACTGCAGCCTCAAGTGAACCCAGTGCCTGCATCACTGCAACCTCCAGTGAACCCAATGCCCGTGGCACTGCATCCTCCAGTGAACCCAGTGCCCGCGGCACTGAAGCCTCCAGTGAACAAGTGCCTGCGGCTCTGCAGCCTCCGGTGAACCCAGTGCCCACGGCACTGGAGCCTCCAGTGAACACAGTGTCCGCTGCACTGCACCCTCCAGTGAATCGAGTGCCCGCTGCACTGCACAATGCAGTGAACCCAGTTCCAGCTTCTATGCAGCCTCCAATGAACCCAGTGCCTGCAACACTGAACCATGAAGTGAACCCAGTTCCCGCTTCTATGCAGCCTCCAGTGAACCCAGTTCCCTCTGCACTGTACCCTCCAGTGAACCCACTGTCCACGGCACTGCAGCTTCCAGTGAGGCAGTGCCTGCTGCACTGCACCCTCCTGTGAACGCAGTGCCTGGTGCACTTCATCCCCAGTGAACCCAGTGCTCACAGCACTACAGCCTCCATTGAACAAAGTGGCAAGGCAATGCAACCTGCAGTGAACCCAGAGCCTGCGGTCTCTGCATACTCCAGGGAACCCAGTTCCCGCTGCACTTCACCCTCCAGTGAAACCAGTGCCCGTGGGACTGCATCCTCCAGTGAGCCCAGTATCCGTGGCACTGCAGCCTGCTGTGAACCCACTGCCCGCGGAACTGCAGCCTCCAGTGAACCCACTGTCCGCGACACTGCACCCTCCGGTGAACCAAGAGCCCGTGGCACTGCACCCTCCAGTGACCCCAGTGCCCGCGGCACTGAAGTCTGCAGTGAACCCAGTGCCGGCGGCACTGCAGCCTCAAATGACCCCAGTGTCCGTGTCACTGCAGCCTCCAGTGAAGTCAGTGCCCGACGTACTGCTTCCTCCAGTGACCCCAGTTCCAGCAGCACTGCAGCTTCCAGTTATCTCAGTGACCAGTGCACTGCAGCCTGCAGTGAACCCAGTGCCCATGGCACTGCACCATCCAGTGAAGCCAGTTCCCACTGCACTGCAGCCTCCAGTGAACCCACTGCCCGCGGCACTGCACCCTCCAGTGAAGGCAGTGCCTGTCCCACTGCACTCTCCCATGAACCCAGTGCCCGTGTAACTGCAGTCTTCAGTGATCCCAGAGCCCGAGGCGCTGTAGCCTGCAGTGAACCCAGTGCCGTGACACTGCAACCTCCAGTGAACCCAGTGCCCGCAGCTCTGCAGCCTCCAGTGAACCATGACCCTGCAGCACTGAACCCTCCAGTGAACCCAGGGCCCATGGCACTGCAGCCTCCAGTGAAGCCAGTCCCCGCAGCACTGCATCCTGCAGTGAACCCAGTGCCTGCGGCACTACATCATCCAGTTAGCCCAGTGTCTGTGCCACTGCAGCCTCCAGTGAACACAGTGCAGTTGGAATAGCAGTTTGCAGTGAACCCTGTGCTCGCTGCCTGCAGCCTGCAGTGAACCCCATGCCCGTAGCACTGAAGCATGCAGTGAACCCAGTGCCCACAGCACTGCAGCCTCCAGTGAACACACTGCCTGCGACACTGCACCCTCCAGTGAACCCAGTGCCCGTGGCACTGCACCCTCCAGTGAACCCAGTGCCCGCGGCCCTGCAGCCTGCAGTGAACCCACTGCCTGTGACACTGCAGCCTCCAGTGAAACCAGTGCCCGTGGCACTGCCCCCTTCAGTGAACCCAGTGCCCGTGCACTGCACCATGCGGTGAACCCAGTTCCGACTGCACTGCAGCTTCCAGGGATCGCAGTGCCAACCTAGATAAGACTCACCACATTCTAGCCAAGGACCCTACCTTTCCCATACAACTGACCTGAAGGATAGTGCAGCCAGAACACAAAACAGTGCATGCAACCCACACCACAGACACTCCGTGATGTGCCAGGCCCTGGACATTGGATGACCTCCTCTTCATAAAACCATTCAACTCACAGGCAGGCACCACAATGAGCTTGGTAACACAGAGATGGCAAATACTCAACCAAAATTCCAAGACAAGAAGAAGGCATCCCAAATGAAAGAACAAGATAAGGTCATGGGCAGAAAAATGGAGGGAACACTTCCAAACTCATTCTATGACGCCAGCATGGCCTTGAGTCCAAACTGGGCAAAGTCCCCACTATAAAGGAAAACTACAGACCAATTTCCCTGATGACCATGGATGCAAAAAATCTCAACAAAAAGTGGCAAACTGGATCCAACAATACAGTAAAAGAATTATTCGGCACAATGAAGTGGATTTTATTCCTGGGATGCACAACCGATTCAATATCTGCAAATCAACTGATGTGATATATCATGTTGATAAAAGAAAGGATAACAACCACATGATCCTCTCAATAGATGCAGAATAAACATTTGACAAAATGCAGCAGCATCCTTTCTTGCTGGAAAAAAAAAAAACAACCTCATGAAGGAGGGCTCAATATGAGAATGTCCAGATATGAAAGTCCCACAGCTAATAACATCTTCAATGGGGAAAAACTGAGAGCTTTCCCCCTAAGGTCAGGAACATGACAGGGATGTCCATTCTCCACACTGTTATTCACCATTCTGTTGAAAGTCCTAGCCTTAGCAATCAGACAACAAAAGAATTACAAGGTGTCCAAGTTGGCCAGGAGGGGTCAAAATTTCCCTCCTCGCAGATATGATACTCTCCGTGGGAAATCCAAACGACTCCACCAAAAAACTTCTAGGACTGATACAGGAATTCAGGAAAGTCTCAGAATATAAAATCAATATACAGAAGTTGATTGCATTTCTATACCCCAATAATGAATCAACAGAAAGAAAATTAAGGAATCGATCTCATTTACAACTGCATTGAAATGCATAAAATACCCAGGGATAAATCTAACCAAAGAGGTAAAAGATCAGTACATTCAAACAATAGAGGGGTGCCTGGGTGGCTCAGTCGGTTAAGTGCCGTCTTCGGTTCAGGACATGATCCCGCGTTTGTGGGTTTGAGTCCTGTGACGGGCTCTGTGCTGACAGCTTGGAGCTTGGTCCTGCTTCAGATTCTGTGTCTCCCTCTCTCTGCCTTTCCCCTGCTCACTGGCTCTTGCTCACTCGCTCACTCTCTTAAAAATAAATAAACATTAAAAAATTAAAAGAACAAACCATACAACATCTATGAAAGAACTTGAAGAAGACACAAAGAAATGGAAAAACATCCCATCTCATGGATTAGAAGAACAAATATTGTTAAAATATCAATACTACCCAAAACAATGGACAAATTCAATGTAATTCCTATCAAAATAACATCAGCATTCTTCCAGACCTAGAACAAACAATCCTAAAATTTGTATGGAACCAGAAAAGACCCCAAAGAGCCATAGTAATGTTGAAAAAGAAAAAAACAAACCTGGAGACATTACAATTCTGGACTTTATGGCACATCAGAAAGCAGCAATCATCAAGACAGTATGGGACGGGAACAAAAACAGACACATAGATCAAAGGAACAGAATAGGGAATCCAGAAATGGACCCTCAAAATTATGGCTGACTAAGCTTTGACAAAACAGGAAAGAATATCCAACGGAAAAAAAGAGTCTCTTCAGCACATGGTACTGGGAAAAATGGACATTGAGAAGAAGAACCTGGACTATGTTCTTAAACCTCTGGGTCTCTCTCTGTCTCTCTCTCTCTCTCTCTGACTCTCTCTCTCTCTCTCACACACACACACCTCAAAATGGATGAACGATCTAAGTGTAAGACAGGAGACCATCAAAATCCTAGAGGAGAAAAAAGGCAACCGACCTCTTTGATCCTGACTGCAGCACCATCTTTCTTGTCAAGTCTCCAGAAACAAGGGAAATAAAAACAAAAATGAACTATTGAGAACTCAAGAACTGCACAGCAGAGGACACAATTAACAAAACTAAAAGAAACTGAATGGAATGGGAGAAGATATTTGCAGGTGACATATCAGATAAAGGGTTACTATCCAAAATCTATAAAGAACATATCACACTCAACACCCAAAAACCAAATAACCCAGTGAAGAAATGGGCAAAAGACATGAAGAGACACTTTAACAAAGATCACATCCGGATTGGTCATACCATGAAAAGATGCTCAACCTCAATCGTCATAAGTGAAATACAAATCAAAACCACAATGAGATATCCCCTCACACCTATAACAATGGCTAAAATTAACATCTCAGGAAATGACAGATGTTGGCAAGAATTCAGAGAAAGGGAACGCTTTTGCAATGCTGGTGGGAATGCAAAGTGGTGTAGCCATTCTGGAAAATAGTATGGAGATTCGTTACAAGAAACAATAAGAGAACTACAGTACGACCCAGCAATTACACTAATAGGCATTTATCCAAATGATACACTAACGCTGACTCGAAGAGGCACATGCACTCCAATGTTTATAGCAGCATTATCAACTATAGCTGAATTGTGCAAAGAGCCCAAATGACCATTGAGAGATGAATGGATAATGAAGATGTGGTATAGTCATACAGCGGAATATTACTCGGCAATCAAAAAGAGTGGAATCTTGTTATTTGCAACAAGGTGGATGGAACCAGACTTTATTATGCTAACCACAATATCTCAGAGAAAGACACACATCATATGATTTCTCTCATCTGTGGAATTTAATACACTGATGAACATAGTGAAAGGAAAGCAAAAATAAGATACAGAGAGGGAGTCAAATGATAAGAAACTGTTAAATAGAGGGAAGAAGCTCAGGACTCCAGCAAGTTTCTGAAAAGGGGTATGGGCTAAATAGGTGATGGGCACTCGGGGGGGCACTTGGAATGAGTACTGGATATATTTTGTAATTGATGGATCACTAAATTCTAATCCTGAAACTGTATTCCACTATAAGGTAACTAACTTGGGCTTAAATTTTAACGAAGAAGAAATATAAAAATAAGTAAAGAAATGTACTACCAGACAAAAGAAAAGAATATTTAAATCAGACTCTTGGAGTGGAAATGAAAGAGCAAAAGTGTTACAGACAAGAAAGGATCAGAGAAAACATCAAGAAACAATGGCAAAACAACTAGTAGAATGTCACTAAATATATACCTATCAATAATTACTCTGAATGTAAATCGACTACATGCTCCAATCAAAAGACAAGGATAGGGTGTCAGAATGGACAGAAAAAAAAAAGAAACAAAAACAAAACAAAACAAAAAAAACAAGGCCTATCTAGATGCTGCCTACAAAGCGTTATTTGGACATATGTCACCAGCAGATTTATTTTTTTTATTTTTTTATTTTATTTATTTATTTTTTTTATTTAAAAAAAAATTTTTTTTCAACGTTTATTTATTTTTGGGACAGAGAGAGACAGAGCATGAACGGGGAAGGGGCAGAGAGAGAGGGAGACACAGAATCGGAAACAGGCTCCAGGCTCTGAGCCATCAGCCCAGAGCCCGACGCGGGGCTCGAACTCCCGGACCGCGAGATCGTGACCTGGCTGAAGTCGGACGCTTAACCGACTGCGCCACCCAGGCGCCCCTCACCAGCAGATTTAAAAGGAGGGAATGAAAAAACGTTTATCATGACAATAATGTAAAAGAAAGCCAGTAGCAATACTTATATTAGGCAAAATAAACTTCAAAACCGAGAGTGTAGTTTGGTACCCTTTGGGTCAATACCTAGTAGTAAAATGCATACACCCAATATTTATAGCAGCATTATCAACAGTAGCCATACTATGGAGAAAGCCCAAGTATCCATCAACTGATGAAGGTATAAAGAACTTGTGGTGTGTGTGTGTGTGTGTGTGTGTGTGTGTGTGTGTGCATGTATACGCATATGTACTCACTTGTATGCTCATACATACATACATATATACATACATATATACAATGAAATGTAACTTAGCTTCAAAAAGAATGAAATCCTGCCACTTGCCGCGATGTGGATAGACCTAGAATGTATTATGCTAAGTGAAATATGCCAATCAGTGAAAGACACATATGATTTCACTCATGTGGAATTGAAGAAACAAAACAGATGAAAACATGGTAAGGGGGCAGGAAAAGAGAAGAGTGGTAACAAACCACATGAGTCTCTTAACCGTAGAGAAAAAAAGTGAGGGTTGATAGAGGGAGATGTGTCGGCGCTGGGCTAGATGGAGGACGAGTATTAAGGAGAGCACTTGTTGTCATGAGTACTGGGTGGTGTATGTAAGGGATGAATCACTGGATTCTATTCCTGAAACAGAGAATGCACTATATGTCAACTAAGACTTATATTAAAAAAATAAATAAAGCTGTAACAAGAGATGAAGATAGACACTATCTCATACTAAAGGGGACAACCAAACAAAAAGATCTAATGATTGTAAATTTTGATGCACCCCATATGCAATCATCAATATAAAAGAAATTAACAAAACCATAAAGGAATTTATAATAATATAACGATAATAGAGGACTTTAACACATCAGTCACATCAATGGACAGAACCTGTAAACAGAAAATCAACAAGGAAACAATGGCTTTGAATGACACACTGGACCAGATGCGTTCAACAGATATATTCAGAACACTCCATACTAAAATGGCAGAGTACACATTCTTTTCAAGTGCACATGGGGCATTCTCCAGAAATGATCACATTCTAGGTCATAAATCAGGCCTCAACATGTACCCAAAGACAGAGATCAGACCAAGCATCTTTTCTGACCACAAAGCTAGGAAACTTGAAGTTAACCACACTCATACACACACACACACACACACACACACACACACACACACACACACACACAGGGGGAAAGGCCACAAATAAAGGGAAGTTAAATAACATGCTACAAAATGAATGGGTCAAACAGGAAATCAATGAGAAAATACACTGAAACTAATGAAAATGAAACTACACTGGTAAAAACTTTTGGAATGCGGAAAAAGCAATCTAAGATGGAAGTATATAGCAATATAAGCCTACCTTAAAGAGCAAGAAAAATCTCAAACCCTCCTAACTTACAATTAAAGGAATGAGAAGAAAAGCAGAAGGAAGGAAATAATAGAGATTAAGGCAGAAATAAGGGATATACAAATCAAAAAGACACTAGACCAAATCAATGAAACCAGGGGCTGGTTCCTTGAAAACAGTAATCAACATGAAAACCTCCTAGGCAGACTTTTCACAAAGAAGAGAGAAAGGACTCAAATAAATAAAATCACAAATAAGAAAGGAGAAAAAACAGTCAACACTACCAAAATACAGTTAGAAGATAATATTATGAAAAACTATATGCAACAAATTGGACACTCTGAGAAAAATGGACAAATTCCTAGAAACACAAAAGTTACCAAAACTGAAACAGGAAGATACATAAAATCTGAAAACAGAAAGAAATAAAATCAGTAAGAAAAAAAAAAATCTCCCTCCAACACAAGAGTTCAGGGCCAGAGGGCTTCACTGATGAATTCTATCAACCATTTAAGGAAGAGGTAATATGTATTCTCCTCGAATTATTACAAAAAATAAAAAAGAAGGAAAACTTCCAAATTCATCTCATGAGGCCATCATTACCCTGATACCAAAACCAGATAAAGCCTCCACTAAAACCGAAAACTGCTGGGGTGCCTGTGTGGCTCTGTCGGTTTACTGCCCAACTCTTAATTTTGGATTAGGACATTATCTTGTGGTGCATGGGTTCAAGTCCCACATTGGACCGTGCATTGACAGTGTGGAGCATGGCCAGGATTCTCTCTTTCCCTGTCTCTCTGCCCCTCCCTCACTTTTATGTACTCTTTCTAAGGAAAGAAATAAACATTTTAAAAAATGTTTTAAAAAATGTAAAATAAAACTGCAGACCAATAGCCTGAGAGTATGTATGCACAAATTCTCATTAAAATACCTTCAAATTAAAGTCAACAATACATTAATAGAACCATTTACCATAATCAAGTGGGATATATTCCCGGGCTGCAAGGGTGGTTCCACATTCACAGATCAATCAACATGATGCACCACAGTAATAGAAGAAAGGATAAGAACAATATGATGCTTTTCGCAGATGCAGGAAAACCATTTGACAAAATGTCACATCCATTCATGATAAAAACCCTCAGCAAAGTAGATTTGTACTAAACCTACCTACACATATAAAGGTCATCTAGGAAAAATCCACAGCTCAGCTCATCCTCAATGGGGAAAAATTGAAAGTGTTTCCTCCAAGGTCAGGGACAAGACAAGGATGACCCCTGTCACCACTATTATTCCACATAGTACAGGAAGTCCTAGCCACAGCAATCAGACAAATAAAGAAATGAGGCATCCAGATTGGCAAGGAAGAAGTAGAACTTTCGCTATTTGGAACAGACATGATGCTCTCTATAAACAACATGAAAGACTCCAATGAAAATTGCTAGGATTGATATATGAATTCGACAAATCACAATATACAGAAATCAATGTACATAAATCTATTGCATTTCTATAGACGAGTGATGAATTAACAGAAAGAGAAAGTAAGGGATCAATCCCGTTGACAGTTGCACCAAATACCCCAAGATACCTAGAATGAACCTAACCAAAGAGGTGAAAGACCTGTACTCTAAAGGCTGTGAAACACTGATGAAAGAAATGGAAGAGGACACAAAGAAAAGGAAATATATTTCACCCTCATGGATGGGAAGCATAAAATACTGTTAAAATGTCTACACTCCTTAAAACAATCTACATATGTAATGAAATCCCTATCACACTAACAAAAACATTTGTCACAGAACTACAACAAATAATCCCAAGATTTGTATGGAACGACAAAGACTCCAAACAGCAAAACAAAATTGAAGAAGAAAACTAAAGCTGGAGGCATCACAATTCCAGACTTCAGGTTATATTAAAAAGCTGTACTGAGCAGAACAGTATGGTCCTGGCAAACAACAACAACAACAACGACGACAACAACAACAACTACTACACACAAACGCAGAGATCAATAGAATGGAAACACAGAAGTGAACTCAAACCTATATGGTCAATTAATTCTCAACAAAGCAGGAAAGTATATCCAATGGGAAAAAAAAGATAGTCTTGGGACACATGGGTGGCTGCAAAACATGTGATTTTGGATTCAGCTCAGGTCATGATCTCAGGGCAGTGCAGAGCATGTGTGGGATTCTCAATCCCCATTTCTTTCTGCCCCTCTTCTGCATTCTCTCTGTCTCTCAAAAATAAATACACAAACTTAAAAAAAAATCTCCTCAACATATGGTTTTGGAAAAACTAGACAGCAACCTGCAAAACAAAACAAGACCAACAACGGACCATCTTACAACATACACAAAAATAAATCCAACATGGATAAAGACCTATGTGTGAAACCTGAAACCATAAAAATCCCAGAGGACAATTAACACAGGCAGTATCTTATTTGACATTGGCTGTACAAACATCTTTGCAGATATATCTCCTGAGTTAAGGGAAACACAACCAAAAATAATGGGACTTCCTAAAAATAAAAAGCTTCTGTCACAAAGGAAATAATCAACAAAACTAAAACACCTACAGAATAATATTTGTAAACGACATCTGATAAAGGTTTACTGTCCAAAATATATAAAGTCATACAGCACCCAAAAAAGGAGAAATCGGGGCGCCTGGGTGGCGCAGTCGGTTAAGCGTCCGACTTCAGCCAGGTCACAATCTTGCGGTCCGTGAGTTCGAGCCCCGCGTCAGGCTCTGGGTTGATGGCTCAGAGCCTGGAGCCTGTGTCCGATTCTGTGTCTCCCTCTCTCTCTGCCCCTCCCCCATTCATGCTCTGTCTCTCTCTGTCCCAAAAATAAATAAACGTTGAAAAAAAATTAAAAAAAAAAAAGGAGAAATCCGATTAAAAATGGGCAGAAGACACAAATGGACATTTTCCCAAGGAAGACATACACATGGCCAAGAAACATATGAAAAGATGCTCAACAATACTGATCTTCAGGAAAATACAATTCAAAAGTACAATGAGATAACACATCACATCTGTCAGAATGACTGAAATCAATGAATGATGAAACAGCAGGTGTTGCCAAGGATGTGAGGAAAGAGAATCCCTCTTGCACTGTGGGTAGGAATGCAAACTGGTGCAGCCACACTGGAAAACTTCATGGAGATTCATCAAAAAAAAAAAAAATGGAAATGGAACTACCTTAAGATCCAGCAGTTTCACTACGGGTATTTACACAAAGAATACAAAAATAATTCCTAAAAGGGATACATGCACCATGATGTTTACAGCAGCATTTTCTACAACAGCCAAATTACGGAAACTTCCCAAGCATCCATCAAGTGATGAATAAGTTGAGATGTAGTATATGGAATGTAATATTATTTAGCCATAAAAACATGAAATCTTGTCATTTGCCACGAGGTGGAGGAGTGACAGTATGTTATGCTGGGTGAGAAAGAGCCTGTCAGAGAAAGACAAATACCAGATGATTTCACTAACACATAGAAATAAAACAAAACAAAGGGGGTGGGTGAAGGACACAGTGACAAACAGACTCTTAACTAGGAAACAAACTGAGGGCTTCCACAGTGAGGTGAGGGAATGGGTGAAACAGCTGCTGGGGATTAAGAAGTGCACCTGGGATGAGCTCCGGGTGACGTGTGGAAGGGGTTGCTCTATATTGGACACCTGAAACTAATATTACACTGTGTCTTCACTCACTGGAATTTAAATTAAAAGATAACATAAGGTTAATGACACCTACCTACCAGGTTTTCTGTAGTTTTCAATCACTTCACTAGGTTGGAAAAATAACCATGAAATTTTTAAAAAAGCATGTATGATGTGGGGCAGTTTGTGCCCTTACCTCGGTCTCTGGTTCCAGCAGAACTCAGAAACTGGGTCCCAGCTCATTTTTCTAGAAGGTCGTGAGAGGAGCATTTCATGTATTCATGTCCTAACGGAATGCAGCTCGTGTTCTTCTGAACTTCTGTCAGGGTTTCTTCCCGGAAACAAACCTGAATCTGGAACAAACCATCGACCGCATCGATGAGGTGATGTCGTAGGACCCCGCAATCCACGAGTTCTTTAGTAAAATATGTCTTGCTCAAATACTGTCCTGGAAGTGGAGGAATGAAACACGGAAACAGCCCAGAAAATGCAAGTGCCTGTGCAGCTCAGCAACCAGCTTGCCCAGGGAAGCCACCCAGCGCCCCCTCCTCAGCACTCAGTACAACAAGGCAGATACTCTGTGGGACTCAGGAGATGCCAAGTTGCTGCAAAGCTCCCCAGGTCTCCCCTGGGGTGGGCGGCAGAACGCGCTGGAAAGGCAGCTCTGCTCTCTGTCCTGAGGCAGCAGCAGAGGCCCTGTGTTACTCTGTGGGACTCAGGAGATGGCCAAGTTGCTGCAAATCTCCCCAGGTCTCCCCTGGGGTGGGCGGCAGAACGCGCTGGGAAGGCAGCTCTGCTCTCTGTCCTGACGCAGCAGCAGAGGCCCTGCGTTCTCTGGAATAAATAGAAGCCCTTCCTGCTCTGAGGTGCCCTGGGTCAGAAAAGCCGATGGTGAGCCCTCTGCTGGCCATCACTGCCTCGGCAGAGGAACCAGCGCCTCCGGGTCTGTGGTGCTCGAGCTCTCTCTGCTGGCCACCATGGGATTTCCTGCAATGTTGAAGACCCTGGTGGCTCAGCTGAGGGACCGAAGGTGCTCTGGGCAACTAAGCCTGTTCTCTACACTGGGAAGGATCTTAGTGACAGGGCCTAGGGCACAAAGAAATCTTTTTCTTCTCCTTTCTTGTGAGAGAAGAATGAAACCAAATTTATTAACGTAATGACATCATTTGTAATGCTTTAAGCAATGTTCCCAGAAAAATAGACTGCCAATTTACACATGCTGAACAAGAGGTAATTGTGTTTACCACCTAAGTGTTTAGGTTAGATAAAGAATGGACACCTTTGAGAGAGAGATACCGGCTTCCAGCTATGGAATGAATGCGTCCTAGGGATACAAGGGACAGCCAATGGAAGAGAGTCTATCCTGTAATAATACTGTTGCATGCTTTCACATGATAGCTACACTTGTGCTGAAGTACAACATAATTTATAGACAAATGGAAGGACTACAATGTATGCCTAAAACTAATACAACAAATGTGTGAAGAATATTTCAATTAAAAGTCGACATCCTTTATGCTATCTTTAATTTCTCTTTCTTTGCCAATAAACTATCATTCCTGGGCGCTTGGGTGGCTTACTTGGCTAAGCGTCCGACTTCCACTCAGGTCATGATCTTGCAGTCCATCAGTTTGAGCCCCGCGTCAGGCTCTGTCCTGACACCTCAGAGCCTGGAGCCTGCCTCAGATTCAGTATCTCCCACTCTCTCCCCCATCCCCAGCTCGGGTTCTCTCATAAAAGGAAAAAAAAGAAGAGACATTAAAAATGAAAAATCATTCCTAATTTAGAATCTATGAAATTCCTTTTATACCAGATTCTCTAACATGACCATCTTGATGTTTAGAGCTTATCTGAAAAGTGACTAATAATATCTGGTGACACATATGTGACAAGGTCAGCATGCAACTTACAGGGAGCTACACACCTGTTATGAATTTACGACATGTATCCGTGGCTTATATTTCCAATGAAATGTGCTTTAGGGATACGGATGGATGAAATAATGTCTATCAGTCATGTAGGTCAATTTCCTACAGGATCATCATGCCTTCAATTAGTAATTGCCATCTCTTCAAAATGAAAAGAAAGCTGGGAAAAGGAATTGTCTTTGAAGGATGTAAGAGAAGACTATGGTGTTTTAAAGGGTTCACCTACCTTCTGGAATCCTCAGAGTGGTTGTGGACAGGAGGATAGCAACGCATGATTTAGATGCACACCGCTCGTTCCAGAGGGAGAATATGGACCTTATTGTCAAATATATATATATATTTTTTATCAACAGTCCACCTCTGCCAGGTCCAGAGTGCAGAACCTGGGGGCAACACAATGCCTCATGCCTGGGTTCAGAACATGAGGAACGGCAACTGGTGGGGGGAGGGGGGAAATCCAGCAGGGCCTGGGGTCAGTGAGGGAGATGACCCAGGGACACCTCCCCACAGGGCGGGCTCTGGAGTTTAACTGCCAAAGAGCAGCACAATCTCCCTGAAGACATCCTTCTCCATGAGAGAACATAACGCTGAGCCCCACAATTCCAGGAGAAATGATGGATACCCATCTTTTCAATTGCAATGGCCACTGCAGAGCTTGGCCCCAGGGATGTTGGAGTCTTAGAGTCATGAAACTATGATGCCCATGATACCAACCCTTTCTGCCCCAGCACTCAGAGCCACTTCACACATCCCCTCTCCTCTGGCCCATCTCACCCGTTCACATACCTGGACCAGGGCTCCACTTTTCTCCTTGTACTTCCTCTTTGTCTCTGTTTCTCTCTAACCACACCTCTCTGTGTTTCTTTCTTTCACTCTCTCGGTCTTGCCCAATTCCCCTATCACTCATCCAGTTTATCTCTCCTTTCCTGTCTCTTTGTCCACCTCTCCCAAGGCTTCAGGCTATCTGCTCTGTGCATGCAGTCCTGTCAAGGACCACAGGGAACTTCTCTCTCTCTCTCTCTCTCTCTCTCTCTCATCATGTTTTGTCCCAGGCCTGATCAAAATGGAGGAGAATCCCCCATACAGCAGCTGCTCATATTGACATTTGCTAAAGCAATGCTGGCAGCATGTGGACAGCCAGACATTTACCGTTGGTGGCCCAGCCATGACCCAAAAGCTGCTGGAGGGCTGGCTGCTTCCCTAAGCTGGAAGGAAAAAGGGGCTCACAGGGTTCAGGGTCCCTAATGTAGATTGGATTGGCTGATGTAGAAGGAGCCGTATGCTTACACCCAACTCTCCTGGATGATGTTGAAGGAACCTACCTCAGACTATGGACTTCTGCCCTCCCCATGCTTCAATATGGCATCAGGGGGAGCTTTATGGGACACCATGTGACTCGCCACAAAAATTGCGCCATTTGCCCCTTTGGAGGCCACCTGTATTGGTGATATTGGTGGCAGCTGGTAAGGTGCACGAGGGCACAAGAGCTGAATTAATGCAGGGCCTCCTTACTGGTAACCTGAATCCATTCCTCATCACCAGAGAAGACGCTGGAGGGGCTGCATGGGATTCTGGGTCTCCCATTCCTCGGACCTTCCCCGGGAGTTCCTGAGCTGAGACCAAACGGTCTGGAGGCTGTTTGGGACACTGTGACTCCTTTCTCTCAGGTACAGGGAGCGGCTTCAGCTCCCTGATGGGGAGTGCCGTCAACCATGGTAAGTGACTCAGAACCTGGAGGCCCGGGGCTCACGGTGGCTGCTTGGGATTCTGTGTCTCGCATCCCTCGGACCTATCCCGGGAGTTTCTGAGCTGAGACCACAGGGCCTAGAGGCTTTTTGGGATTCTAGCTGGTGTCTCGCTTGGGATTTTGTGCTCGCTGCACAGCCCCTGGAGGGGCGGCTTGGGATTCTGTGTCTCCCATCGCTTGGACCTTCCCCAGGAGTTTCAGAGCTGAGATCCCAGGGTCTGGAGGCTGTTTGGTATTCTGTGACTCCTTTCTCTCAGGTACAGGGAGTAGCTTCAGCCATAGTAAGCCATGGTAAGTGACTCAGGTCCTGGAGGCCCGGGGCTCGCAGCGGCTGCTTGGGATTGTGTGTCTCGCATCACTCGGCCCTATCCCGGGAGTTTCTGAGCTGAGACCACAGGGTTTGTTGGCATATTGTGATTCTAGCTTGTGTCTCGCTTGGGATTTTGTGCTCGCTGCACAGCCCCTGGAGGGGCTGCTTGGGATTCTGTGTCTCCCATTTCTCGGAACATTCCTGGGAGATTCTGAGCTGAGACCCCAGGGTCTGGAGGCTGTATGGGAATCTGTGACCCCTTTCTCTCAGGTACAGGGAGCGGCTTCAGCCATGGTGAGCCACGGTAAGTGACTCAGGGCTTGGAGGCCCTGGGGCGCACAGGGGTACTACCCATTCTGTGTCTCACATACCACGGACCTATCTGGGGAGATTCTGAGTGAGACCCCAGGGTCTGGAGGCTTTTTCGGATTCGAGCTTGTGTCTCGCTCGTGATTTTGTGTTCGTTGCACAGCCCTGGAGGGGCTGCTTGGGATTCTGTGTGTTCCATCACTTGGACCTTCCCCAGGAGTTTCTGAGCAGAGAACCCAGGGTCTGGAGGCTGTTTGGAATACTGTGACCCCTTTCTCTCAGGTAGAGGGAGCGGCTTCAGCCATGGTAGGCATGCTAAGTGACTCAGGGTCTGGAGGCTGGGGCTCGCAGCAGCTGCTTGGGATTGTGTGTCTCGCATCCCTCAGACCTATCCGGGAGTTTGAGCTGAGACCACAGGGTTTTGTGATTCTAGCTTGTGTTTCCCTTGGGATTATGTGCTCGCTGCATATCCACTGGAGGGGCTACTTGGGATTCTGTGTCCCTACGATTTCTCAGACCATCTGCGGGAGATTCTTAGCTGAGACCCCAGGTTCTTGAGGCTATATGGGATTCTGTGACCCCTTTCTCTCAGGTACAGGGAGCGGCTTCAGCCATGGTGAGCCATGGAAAGTGACTCAGGGCCTGGAGGCCCGGGGCACATAGCCTCGGGCGAGGAGGCCCGGAGCATGCAGCCCCGTGCCTGGAGGCCCCGGGGGCGCAGGGGCACTACCCATTATGTGTCTCCAATCCCTACGAATTTCCCCGGAGTATCTGAGTAGAGAACCCAGGGTACGGGGGCTGTGTGGGATTCTGTGACCACTTTCTCTCAGGTACAGGGTGAGGCTTCAGCCATGATGAGCCATGGTAAATGACTGAGGGCGTGGAGGCCCGGGGCGAGCAGCCTTTGGCCTGGAGGTCCGGGGCGAGCAGGCCCGGGCGAGGAGGCCCGGGGCCAGCAGCCACGGGCGAGAAGGCCCGGGGCGAGCAGACCCAGGCCTGTAGGTTCGGGGCAAGCAGCCAGGGCGAGGGGGAATGGGGCAAGCAGCCCCGGGCCTCCCGGGCGAGCAGCCCCTGGCGAGGAGGCCCGGGGCGAGCAGCCCCTGGCGAGGAGGCCCGGGGAGAGCAGCGCCGGGCCGGGAGGTCCGGGGCGAGCAGCACCGGGACTGGAGGCCTGGGGCGAGCGGGGCACATCCCATTCTGTGTCTCCAATCCCTCGGAACTTTCCGGCGAGTTTCTGAGCTGAGACCCCAGTGTCTGGAGGCTGTTTTGTGTTCTGTGACCCCTTCCTCTCAGGTACAGGGAACGGCTTAAGCCATGGTGAGCCATGGTAATGGCTCAGGGCCTGGGGGCTGGGGCTACTAGCAGGTGTTGGGATTCTGGGTCTCGCATCCCTCGGTCCTAACTTGGGAGTTTTGGAGCTGAGAGGAAGCGTTTGTTGGCTGTTTAGGATTCAGGTTATGTCTCCTTGGGATTTTGTGCTGGCTGCATAGCCCCTGGAGGGGCTGCTTGGGATTCTGTGTCTCCCACTTCTCCCACCTTCCCCGTAAGTTTCTCAGCTGAGACCCCATGATCTGGAGGCTGTGTGGGATATTCTGACCCGTTACTCTCAGGTACGGGGAGAGGATTCAGGCATGATGAGCCATGGTAAGAGACAGCCCTGGGCGAGCAGCCCCGGGCGAGGAGGCCCGGGGCGAGCAGCCCCGGGCGAGGAGGCCCGGCGAGAGCAGCCCCGGGCCTGGCGGCCCGGCGAGAGCAGCCCCGGGCCTGGCGGCCCGGCGAGAGCAGCCCCGGGCCTGGCGGCCCGGCGAGAGCAGCCCCGGGCCTGGCGGCCCGGCGAGAGCAGCCCCGGGCCTGGCGGCCCGGCGAGAGCAGCCCCGGGCCTGGCGGCCCGGCGAGAGCAGCCCCGGGCCTGGCGGCCCGGCGAGAGCAGCCCCGGGCCTGGCGGCCCGGCGAGAGCAGCCCCGGGCCTGGCGGCCCGGCGAGAGCAGCCCCGGGCCTGGCGGCCCGGCGAGAGCAGCCCCGGGCCTGGCGGCCCGGCGAGAGCAGCCCCGGGCCTGGCGGCCCGGCGAGAGCAGCCCCGGGCCTGGCGGCCCGGCGAGAGCAGCCCCGGGCCTGGCGGCCCGGCGAGAGCAGCCCCGGGCCTGGCGGCCCGGCGAGAGCAGCCCCGGGCCTGGCGGCCCGGCGAGAGCAGGGCACTTCCCATTCTGTGTTTCCCATCCCTCGGACATTCTGGGCAGTTTTTGAGCTGAGACCCCAGTGTCTGAAGGCTGTTTCGGGTTCTGTGACGACTTTCTCTCAGGTGCAGGGAGCGGCTTCAGTTATGGTGAGCCCTGGTAATGACTCAGGGCCTGGAGGCCGGGGCTCGTAGCAGGTGTTTGGGATTCTGGGTCTCGCATCCCTCGGTCCTGACCCGGGAGTTTCGGAGTTGAGAGAAAGGGTTGTTGGCTGTTTAGGATTCAGGTTATGTCTCCTTGGGATTTTGTGCTGGCTGCATAGCCCCTGGAGGGGCTGCTTGGGATTCTGTGTCTCCCACTTCTCCCACCTTCCCCTTAAGTTTCTCAGCTGAGACCCCATGGTCTGGAACCTGTGTGGGATACTCTGACCTGTTTCTCTCAGATACAGGGAGAGGCTTCACGCATGATGAGCCATGGTAAGAGACAGCCCAGGGCGAGGAGGCCCGTGGCGAGCAGCCCCGGGGGAGGAAGCGCAGGGCGAGCAGCCCTGGGTGAGCAGCCCCGGGCGAGAAGGCCAGGGGCGAGAAGGCCAGGGGCGAGAAGGCCAGGGGCGAGGAGGCCCGGGCCGAGGAGCCCCGGGCGAGGAGGCCCGGGGCGAGCAGCCCCGGGCGAGGAGGCCAGGGGCGAGCAGCCTTTGGCCTGTAGGTTTGGGGCAAGCATCCCCGGGTGAGGAGGCCCGGGACGAGCACCCCCAGGCCTGGAGGCCCGGGGCGAGGAGCCCCGGGCGAGGAGGCCCGCGGCGAGCAGCCCCAGGCCTGGAGGCCTGGGGCGAGTGGGGCTCTTCCCATTTTGTGTCTCCAATCCCTCAGAACTTTCTGGGAGTTTCTGAGCTGAGACCCCAGTGTTTGGAGGCTTTTCGGATTCTGTGACCCCTTTCTCTCAGGTATAGGGAGCGGCTTCAGCCATGGTGAGCTATGGTAATGACTCAGGCCTGGAGGCCGGGGCTCGTAGCAGGTGTTTGGGATTCTGGGTCTCGCATCCCTCGGTCTAACCCGGAGTTTCGGAGCTGAGAGGAAGGGTTTGTTGCTTTTCAGCATTCAGGCATATGTCTCCTTGGGATTTTGTGCTCGCTGCATAACCCCTGGAGGGGCTGCTTGGGATTCTGTGTCTCCCACTTCTCCCACCTTCCCTGTAAGTTTCTGAGCTGAGACACCATGGTCTTGAGGCTGTGTGGGATACTCTGACGCGTTTCTCTCAGGTAAAGGGAGAGGCTTCAGCCCTGATGAGCCATGGTAAGAGGCAGCCCCTGGTGAAGAGGCCAGGGGCGAAACAGCCCCGGGCGAGCAGGCCGGGGGCGAGCAGCCCCGGGCGAGGAGGCCGGGGGCGAGCAGCCCCGGGCGAGGAGGCCGGGGGCGAGCAGCCCCGGGCGAGGAGGCCGGGGGCGAGCAGCCCCGGGCGAGGAGGGCCGGGGGCGAGCAGCCCCGGGCGAGGAGGCCGGGGGCGAGCAGCCCCGGGCGAGGAGGCCGGGGGCGAGCAGCCCCGGGCGAGGAGGCCCGGGGCCAGCAGCCCCGGGCGAGGAGGCCCGGGGCCAGCAGCCCCTGGCGAGGAGGCCCGGGGCCAGCAGCCCCTGGCGAGGAGGCCCGGGGAGAGCAGCCCCGGGCGAGGAGGCCCGGGGAGAGCAGCCCGGGCGAGGAGGCCCGGGGAGAGCAGCCCCGGGCCTGGAGGCCCGTGCCTGGAGGCGGGGGCGAGCAGCCCCGGGCCTGGAGGCCCGGGCCTGGAGGCCCGGGGTGAGCAGCCCCGACCTGGAGGCCCGGGCCTGGAAGCCCTGGGTGAGCAGCCCCAAGCCTGGAGGCCCGGGCCTGGAGGGCCGGGGGGAGCTGGGCAGTTCCCATTCTGTGTCTCCAATCCCTCGGACCTTTCCGGGGAGTTTCTGAGCTGAGACCCCAGTGTCTGGAGGCAGTGTCGGGTTCTGTGACCCCTTTCTCTCTGGTACAGGGTGACCGCCTTCTCTCAGGCTCCAGCCATGGTGAGCCATCGTAATGACTCAGGGCCTGGAGGCCGGGGCTGGTAGCAGGTGTTTGGGATTCTGGGTCTCGCATTCCTCGGGCCTAACCCAGGAGTTTCGGAGCTGAGAGGAAGGGTTTGTTGGCTTTTCAGGATTCAGGTTATGTCTCCTTGGATTTTGTGGCCACTGCATAGCCCCTGGAGGGGCTGCTTGGGATTCTGTGTCTCCCACTTCTCCATCTTTCCCCGTAAGTTTCTGAGCTGAGAGCCCATGGTCTGGAGGCTGTGTGGGAAACACTGACCCGTTTCTGTCGGGTACAGGGAGAGGCTTCAGCCCTGATAAGCCATGGTAAGATACAGTCCCGGGCGTGGAGGCCCAGGGTGAGCAGGAACACGACCCATTTTGTGCATCCTATCCCTCCGAACTTCCCCGGGAGTTTCTGAGGAGGGAACCCAGAGCCTGGCGGGTGTTTGTGTTTGTGTGACCCCTTCTGTCAGGTACAGGAACGGCTTTAGCCATAATGAGCCATGGGGAGCAGCCCCGGGCGTGGAGGCCCGGGGCGAGCAGCCCCGGGCGTGGAGGCCCGGGGCGAGCAGCCCCGGGCCTGGAGGCCCGGGGCGAGGGGGGCACTTCCCATTCTGTGTCTCCAATCCCTCGGACCTTTCCGGGGAGTTTCTGAGCTGAGACCCCAGTGTCTGAAGGCTGTTTCGGGTTCTGTGACCAGTTTTCTCAGGTACAGGGAGCGGCTCCAGCCATGGTGAGCCATGGTAATGACTCAGGTCCTGGAGTCCGGGGCTCGTAGCAGGTGTTTGGGATTCTGGGTCTCGCATCCCTCGGTCCTAACCCGGGAGTTTCGGAGCTGAGAGGAAGGGTTTGTTGGCTTTTCAGGATTCAGGAATATGTCTCCTTGGGATTTTGTGCTCGCTACATAGCCCCTTGAGGGGCTGCTTGGGATTCTGTGTCTCCCACTTCTCCATCCTTCCCCGTAAGTTTCTGAGATGAGACCCCATGGTCTGGAGGCTGTGTGGGAAACACTGACCTGTTTCTGTCGGGTACAGGGAGAGGCTTCAGCCCTGATGAGCCATGGTAAGATACAGCCCCGGGCGTGGAGGCCCGGGGCGAGCAGGAGCACTACCCATTTTGTGCATCCTATCCCTCCGA